>NW_019175554.1:2720299-3028122 GCF_002260705.1 Seriola dumerili
AAAAAAATGTGAAAAAGTTTTGTACCATCTTAATGAGGACTTTTTCAAACGGGGCGCATATTGGAGTCCCCTTTCTGTTATAATTTAATAATAAATAATAATCATATATAACTATAATTATATATAGCATTATTATTAATATCTATCGTATCTGCACTATACTTGTTTATTGTTTCTTTGCTATTTTCTATTTATATATTTATATTTCTGTTTACCTGTACACTTGTGGGTTGAAGCTGTTGCAGCGGAAAAGCAATTTCCCCTTTGGGATTAATAAAGACTTCCTGATATCTGATTATCCATCCATCCTCTATCTATTCTGGAAAGTTGAATAATAAGTTTAAAAAAGTACAAATAAAATTAAAAAGGCATTTGCTCAAAATGAGTTAGCACAATTTATATCTGCAGCTCAAAATGCCAAGCCAGTCTTGTAGCATTCAATGCAAACTCTTATTTAAAACTATCAAAACTCTTATTTAAACTTCAAACTTAAAAGCTCTGTATTTCAAACCTTAAAAAGCCTCTTATTCTATAACTTGAACCTAAAATGATCATTATTAAAAACTTAACAATGAAACATAAAAAAGAAGAAGGGGGAGAGAGAGGAAGAGGTGGGAACAGAGAGATGCAGAGAGAAAGAGGGAGAGACACAGGGAGGGACGATTAGACGAGAGAGAGAAGAGAGAGAAATAAGGAATGAGAGTGAGAAGAAGAGAGAGGAACAGAGAGCAGAGAAAAGAGGGGTAGTGAGAGAAAGAAATGAGGGAGAGAGAAGAGAGGAGAGAAAGAGGGGGAGTGAGAGAAAGAGGGAGAGAGAGAGAGAGAAAGAGGGAGTGGAGAGAAAGAGGGGAGTGATCGAGAGGAAGAGAGAGGAGAAGAAAGATGAAAGAGACAAGAGAGAGAGTGGGACCAACCACCCGGGATGAGAGAGGAACAGAATGAAGAAGATCGGGAGAAGAAGAGAGAGAGAAAGAAGGGGGTGTGCGAGAAATGCGGGCGAGAGAGGAAGAGAGAGAAAATGAGGGGAGAGAGAAAGAAGATAGAGAAAGCAGGGGAGTTGAAAGAACGGTCGAGAGAGCGTACAGAGAACACATAAGCTAGGGGGAGAGAGAAACGAGAGAGAGAATAGTGAGAGAGAAAGAGGGGGAGAGGAAGGAGAGAGAAAAGAGGAAGTGAAAGAGGAAGCGGGAGAGCAATAGAAAAAGACGGGGGAGAGAGAGCAAACAGGATTCAGATCTTACATCTCTCAGTTCTTGCATTTCTTATGCGTTCATTTTGTGATCTGCTGCTCCATTTACACCCCGTCCGCACATTTCTATTGTAACGCTAATCCCGTTAGTTCGCATCCAGGTCCCCTTCCCTACAAAGGATTTCTCTGCCTGTAGTGCTCCTGTACCCAATCTTGTTTCTGCCAGTAATCGTCTACTCTGCCATTTAAAACCTATCCAAGGTGCTTTTTATCTGCGCAATCTTTTCCGCTTTCAGTCCTCGCAATGGTACGTCCTCACTTGGGGTGGCTCTATAAATGAGACCAAAGCACGGACAATTAGATTTTTAAATGTTTATAAAACAAGAAGTCTATATATTTCTTGACTTGGCTCTTGGCGACACTAGGCAAAACAGTCATGAGGAGGTGAGTGAGCAAAGAAAAGTGGAAGTGATCGTGGCGTGTCTTGTTTGCGAGGGCGGGTGGTGTTATCGATGCACAAGTCAGCGGTGACAAAGGACTGAGAGAGTGGTGAGGGACTGGCGCAGGGCGGGAGTGGGTGGCGGGAGCCACCAGAGGATTGTTCGTTAGTGCGCATTGTTGTTAAGCTGGGACTGTGAGCGTGCGGGATGGAGTGTGCGTGGTGTGCAGAGGAATAAGAGGATAGCAGCCGAGGGACCAGAGAGCTTAGCCGACGAGAGGAGGTGTGTGGTACCAGTTTTCAACAGTATATTTAGGAGACTAGTGGGTGGGGGGCTTGGGTGGATGTTAACCCTGCGAGGGGTCTGAGGCATGACAGTTGTTTTACTCATCGTGTTGGTGGAAGCACATGTGCAAGAGTGTTTGAAGTTCCATCAGTTTAAAAAATGTAATAAATTGTGTGGAGTCTGTGTTGAGATTGCAGGATAAGAGCTGTGTGAGCTTAAGCTGAACTAAGTTAGCGATAACATTTGTGGGTATGAGGAGAAGGCCCAGGTGGCAACGACAGGCGAGGTGTGGGGGCTGAGTGATAGGGGTGTTGAGATGGGGTGTGAGTGCTGAGGGTGGGAGCGTCAGAGTGATGAGGTGGTAGAGGCGAGGTTTGATGGAGTAAAGCGGACTGTTTCTGCCTGCAGACCTACATGGATCTCGATGGCGGAGGTCGTCTTTTAGAAGACAGAAATCGAGTCATACAAGGCAAGAGGTGTCCTGTTATAAAATGTTACCTGTCCGTATCTCTCGTGTGTGGGTTTTTCCTTTGTATTTAAAAAAAAGCTGAGGTGGCAATTGGAGTTAGGGGGCCACCTAGTGTTGAAGTGCCATTTCCATTTGTCTCTAAGTATAGCAGAAAGGGTGGTCCTCACTCCCAATGTGAATTGTTCCGGCCCTCACTTCGATGCCTGTACAGGAATGTGTGTGTGTGTGTGTGTGTAGAACTTGATTGGAGCTCACCTGTGGCAAACTGAATTGACTGTACATAGTCTAGAAAGGCACACACATGTGTATATAAGGTCTCAGAAGTCACATTACATGTCAGGACAAAAACCAAGCCATGAAGTCCAGAAGACTCTCTGTAGACTTCCGTGATCAAGCCATGGACATTTTCAAACCATTTCTAATGAGCTGAGTGTTCCCAGGAACACAGCGGGCTCTAATTGTGAAATAGAAGAACTTTGGAACCACCAAAGACTCTTTACCAGAGTTGGCCATCCAGCCAAACTGAGTAACCTGGCACTAAGGGCCTTGCTCATGGAGGTGACCAAGAAGCCGACAGTCATTCTAGCAGAGCCTCAGAAGTCTTCTGCAGAGATGGAGATCTAAGGTGTAATTTGCCACATAACTTTCTCACTTTAACTGAAAACACCCTACCTTTACTTGCAATCATGGGCACGGGCATGTTATGTACAAACCCACATGGAAAAAGACATGGAGATGCATGTAGTTGTTTTGTGTCTTTTTCTTGATGTTTATTTAGTAGATTTGCGTTTTCTTTTAGCTGTTTTGCATCTCATTCTGGTTGTTTTATGTCTCTTTGTAGTTGATTTACATCTCTTTGTGGTCTTTTTTGTGTTTGTGGTCACTTTATGTCTCTTTTCTTCTCATTTCTTCCTATTTGTTGTCATTTTATGTCACTTTGTTGTAGTTTTTGTCTATTTTTTTTTCTATTTTTAGGTTTTTGCATTTGCTATGTAGTCATTTTTAATAGTCATTTTCTTTCTTTTTTTTTTCTTTTTTTAAAAAAAAAATCATTTTACATCTGTTTTAAGTGATTTGACATCTCTTTAAGTTTCCGTTTTATTCCTCCTCTCCTTGTTGTTGTTTTGTGTTTCTTTGACATTTTGCAGTTGAAGCCCAGGGGCCCCCTGACCATTTGGGGCCCTAGGCCAGGGCCAGCAGTAGGCTCGTCCATGCTTAGATAGTTTACAGCAGTAGAACTTTTAGTCAAGTAAAGTATCTGACTACTTTTCCCACCACACTAGAAAAGTTTTACCTTACGTTTGTTTGTTTGTTTTCGTGTAACTGCTTTGTGGGTGAGTGTGCAGCACTTGGTTGGCAGACTGTCGTTGTGGTGCAGGTTTCAGCACAGGCCGGGCCCAGTGCTGCAGGTTGTCCGGTAGGGTGCCTGCCGAGCTACAAGCATGCTGTTGATGTCAGGAGCAGAGGAGGGGAACGTGAGGAATGGCTGAAAACTGACGGTGATCTCCTGCAAGGAAACATACCAGGACAGAAAATGATTGTCCGGTATGTTTAACTGAAGATTTCACTGTCACCGGATCAGCTTCTTAGCGACGCGTTAACAGCCACCGCTAGTTTTTTTTTCGGGGGGGTTATTTAATGGGACAACGAAAACGCAAAAAACGCAAGGTAGGCTACCGCTCCTGTCGCCAGCACTGCTACTTTATTTTCATGGACTAATACGACACACAGGGGGTTGAGAAATGTTTCACAGCAAGGTAAATCGCTCGTCTTCGTCTTCTTTCTAACACTAACTAGACGTTAGCGTGGATATTTTTGGTCAGGCTCGTTAATGTACGAAGTGTTTGAACGTTACATTTTGTATTGAAAAGCGTCGGTTAGGCTTCATCTCTTCATGCCTCAACCGACCAAACCACATGAGAAGTCGACGTCCGGAATAGATTAAACCACTAACAAAGCCTCCCCTGTCCGCCTTTTTGTGTCGCTTTCACCTGAACCGACGAGGAGAAAATGCGTGTGGATTTGTTTTGGATATGTTTGTGGTGTTTCCTTCGTCCTGGTGCCACCGGTCAAGGGCAGTCGACGGCCGTTTGTTCGCCCTCATGCAGCTGCGATGAAGATGGAGGTGCAGACTGCTCCGGGAGAGGACTGACCATCGTCCCAACCGGGCTCAGCGCTTTCACCTACTACCTGTAAGTGCTAACCAACATCCACCGCGAAGTACACGCTCAAAACATGTCTGTGCACCTATACATGCCTGACCGTAAAGGCCCTGTGCATGTATGGGATGTTGTTGTATTTGCACCGCAAGTGAATGATGGACATTCACCATCACCGGGTAAACTTTTCACATACTGTATGTCTCACTAGAGGAAATACTCTGAAGATGTTAGTCAGAATGACCTGGTTAGTCAGGGCTTGTAGTCTGAGTCATTATTTGATGTGTCACAACCCAAGGTCTTCTCACAGGTCAGTTTACAACACACAGTTATAGCTACAACTGCTTACCAACTTCTCCAGTGCAGCTAAAAAGTTGCATTCCTCTCAGAAACAATATTAAACCAGCTCACAGTTGAGTTGTAACAGACATCTGTAGGGCTGAAACTAATATTATCAGGTACTTTTTACTTTTAATCTAGGGTTGCAACAGATATGATATGACCCAGAAAAGTATTAAATTCTCACATTTGAGAAGCTGCAACCAGTGAAAGTTTGGCATATTTGCTTATGAACAAAATGATTATTCATTATTCAAGTTAGTTGACGATTATCTGTCAGTCAACTAACTGATTAATTGACTAATGGTTGCAGCTCTAAATCAGTCATTTTAGAGTTGATTAGTCGATAAATTGAGCTTCAGAAAATAAATGACAACTGTTTTGATAATAGAGCAATAAATACTTTCTGGTCCCAGTGTCTGAAAAGTGCAGATTTGATTCTTTTCTTTGTCATGGTAGTAACCTGAATATTTATGGGGTTTGGTTTTATTGTCTGGATTTATAGGCAATTTGAATATTTCATGTTGGACACATTGGACATTTTTTAGACCGAACTGTTTATCAAGAAAATTATCAGAAGCTTAATAAATAATAAGAACAATTGTCAGTTGCTACATTCACTCTATAAAATGTATGAAATAGTCAAAAAAGACAGGCACAAGTTTCCAGAGCCAACGTGATGTCTATAAATTTCTTTTTTTTGGCAACTAGCAGTCCAAATTAAAAAATATATTCAATTTACAACTATATAAAACTGAGACGAGCAGCAATCTCACATTTGAGTGTCTGGAACCAGTGAATGTTTACGACTTAATGATCAGCATGGTTTGACTTAGATCTATTTGTGACCTCATCACTCCATGCACTCCCTCAAACCGTTATTTGCTACCCGTCGCCCAGCAGCAGGTTGTGTTTTCAAAGGTATTTTTCAGATATCAGAGATGTCTACTTTCTGCTAGGAATGATAAAATGTTTGTCTGGGGCTAAACCAGCTAATATTGGATTGAAAACCAGGCTATATTGGATTTAAACATTAGTTTGGCCCCTGATAAACATTTTATTTTTCAGGCAAACAGAAGATGTTTCTGGGATCACATAATCACCTTTTAATAGACAACTTACTGCTGGATCACAGGTGAAAACATAACAATTTGAACTTTACCCCTATGTTTGGGTTGGACATGCTATGCGACTGAATCATGGAGTAAAGTTCGGAGTGTTGTGCTCACAAATGGGGCTAGATTTGGGTGAGTTCTGCTGTATGGATTGTAGCCAGCACTGCCTTGTTCCCAGTGCTGTACATACATAAAATAATTAGGAGTCAAGCTTGTGCCATTGTCACATTCTCACCACAAGAGTTTAACTTCTGCTTCAAAGTAAGGGCACTGGTTTTTACAAAAAGTGGAGCTAATGGGCACCAGGCAGGTTAGATCTGCACGGAAGGGTGCAGATACAGTTGATTGCCCCATGAAGAAACTCTTCAGTTTGTTTCACAGCCACTGGGTTAATCATAAACTTAAGTAACCACCTCTGCAACAGAACTGAAAACAGCAATTTATTGTGGCTTGTTGTAGTTACTGTGCTCCCTTGAATAACAAATAGAAGGAGTTATGACATTGAGTTTACACAGGCACTTGTCTATTTAGAATGTTACTTGGTTAATAGAATAACTTGCGTTTCATTGTCGCCTTGCCTCAAAGTGTAAAGGCTTGTGCTTGTTTGGGGAAACCTCTATGTAGTTTTGCCACCTTTTAAGAATGGTGGCCCAAGCCTCACTACACCAGAACCAATATTGTGCCACTTGAAATCACCATTGTTAAGTGAGTGTTAGGTAAAGTAAACAGAGGGAGTGGATTCATATACCAGGCTGTCAAGACATGTCACGCTAGGCCTACTGCTTACAGCTGAATCTCTCGGCATACTTCTTCCTCTGGGAGAAAAAAATGCCTCAATGTATTATGGGCAGTCCGACATCTCAACATAAAACAATGTTTTCACAAAATGATATCATACCTCTTATCCCCTCTGTGCTGGCCTATTTTATGCCAAACTGGAAAACAATATGTTGTTTTCAAGATCTTCTCGTCTCACAGTCTGCTCTCGCCATGGTTATCTCAATGCTCTGTGACAAGTTTTAAACACCAACGTGCCTAATGTATTCACTTCAAACTCTTAAAAGTATGTGAAAGGTTGTTTGTCCCTCTCTCTGTCCTACTCTCATTTGTTCTCCTGGTCTCTTGAACTTTAGTTGTCCTCTCCCACTCCCTCCGTCTTTTGTATGTGAAGCACTGGGGTTAGGGATCATGATGGATTAGTGAGACATATTGCAGCTGCAAGGGCTCCTTCTCTCATGGCTAATGCACCCACAATGGCCTGCTGATGTGTAAGGGGAAAAGTCTCATATATGAGTGTTTTGTATTACAATATCTTCAACTGAGCTCATTCACATTTGTTTGCAGTTATCATGTCTTTAGAATCAATATGGTGATGTAAAGACAGTGAGGAAAAATCTAGTCGGTGCCAAAAACAGGGAGTAAGGTGTATTAATTTTAAAGATACAAACATACAGATATATACAGTTAAAATAGCAGAAACAGACAGATTCAAGGTAGTGTTTTGTAAGCATAACTATGTCCAAAGGTCAGGAAAACAACTCTTTTCAAGGCTGAGTATTTAAGGCTGTTAATTTTGCCGTTCTGTGGATTTGTACCTTTTTTACTCTAGGAAAAAAAAAAAAATGGCAACAGAAGACCATACATTGTACAATAAATCATATGACAGTGTTGGAGTGGACTCTTACCTACAGCCCACAGGGGCTTGAGTTTTGGCATCTGTAATGGAAACAGCCCTGTCACAGAAAAGCAGATGAGTGAGAAAAGAGGAGGCCCCTCAGCCAGTTACAAAGCAAACACTCCTTTTGAAGGTATGTAGTTTACCTGTCACTGAGTCTCTGCACAGGTTTCGTTTTTTGGCACAGTGTCTGCATGAACTTGTGTGCATTTTAAGGGAGCAAGAGGGAGTTATTACAGCTTACATCTCACTTGAGTTAGGCCCTTTCATAGTGTGAACAAGGTTGAGACTTACGGAAAACAGAGGGGTGGCGTCAGGGGTCTTGCACTCTGCTGGTGAAGCTAGCCGGCTTCACCACTGGTGCCCTCAATCCATTTTTAACTGAATGATACTTTTGTTCTTGGTCAGCAGAGGTGAAAGGATCCAGTCAGTGGTTCCCGCTCCCAAACAGGATGACTTGTGGATGGGGGAATATTAACGCTCTCTCCCCCTCTCTGAGTCCCCAACCCTGTCCTCCACTTATACACCTATTCCCATCCCCCCATCACATAGTTTCTAACTGCTAATGATTGCAGGTTTTCTGAATCTTGTGCCCAGTATTCAAAAATGAACTATCATCCCAAGCTGAGTTTGAAGTTTTGAGGTTTTTGACTTAAATGGTCAAAGGTCAGGGTCATAGGACTAAGACCTGTTAACAGGACATGAGAGTTTTAAAGAATGATGGGCAAATGCTCAGAAGTCAGTTTGAAACGTGCCAAATGTTCTTTATATGTAATGTTTGTCGTGTGGAGAGCACATCGACAATTCTAGACCATCTTAGGTAGTTGACATTTATTCAGTGTATAGCCCAAGACTGGAGCAGAAGGATGCTGCTAATTGTGCGTTCACCATCCATAATATAACTGTGCTGAAACTCCCATTTGTTTCTTTCAGTAATGTGACATAATAGAGATAGGTTAGCTTTTAAATGTCCTCTGTACCAAATCATGTACATATCTACGATGTATAATCTTAACTGTCTGTTCACCAATATTTGACAACATTGATTCGATTTTGAAAAAATTAGGTGGCGTAATGCTCGTCATTGCATTGTGCAGTGCAGTGTGCTGCAGCATCCATTTAATTGTTTGTTACTAGTATCTTGAACATCCTTGATTGTATGTTTTGAGAGAATTTTGATGTATTGCAGCACTGGCCTCACATAATGATGCAT
This sequence comes from Seriola dumerili, assembly GCF_002260705.1. Classification (NCBI taxonomy): domain Eukaryota; kingdom Metazoa; phylum Chordata; class Actinopteri; order Carangiformes; family Carangidae; genus Seriola; species Seriola dumerili. The sequence continues at coordinate 2,729,184 of NW_019175554.1, forward strand.
TATTTGTGAGGACTGACAGAGTTTTTGTGTGGATTGTAGAAATAAGTTTAGTAGAGTAGTAGCGCCTGGTTACAAAAAAGAAGGAAGGAGATTATGTTAGTCCATATTTTCAAGACGTGCAGTTTTTCTCAAAAGTGATAGAAAGTTTAGCTTCAAAAGAAAGGGAGTTTGGAAAAGTCTTGATCTTTGCTGTACAGTTAACTTTCAGAAAACGTTGAACTTGTTAAATACAGGGGGAAGAAGAGTAAGCTCTTCTACCTCTGGAAATCAGGTTTCACTTGTTCAAGAAAGAGATGATAAAGTTAAAAGAAAAACGTGAAGGAAGTGAACTTGCAATTTGCATTCGAAGATATGTAAATCCTGCTATGAATATGCAAAATCGTTGCTAGTACTATTGAAAATGATGTATTGAAATGTACTTAATACGATTATACACTATATTCTATAGATTATGTATAAGGCTCTTAAATGTAGGATTTTTTTGCAAATTTCTTAAAAAGGAAAAACTGAAATATCACATTGACATAAGTACTCAAACTCATTGCTGTGACACTTAAAATTCTGCTCCCATTTCTCGTGATCATCTTTGAAATGAACTTCTGGAAGTTCTGGATCTCCACACAGGATCTCTGGAGGTCAGCCACAGTGACCATCAGGTTCTTGGTCATCTGTCTTACCAAGGCCCCTCTGCCCTGATTGTTCAGTTTGGCCAGGCAGTCAGCTCTAGGAAGAGTCCTACTTGTTCCAAACGTCTTCAATTTAAGAATTATGGAGGCCACTGTGCTCTTGGAAACCTTCAGTGCAGCAGATTGTTTTTTGTAGCCTTCCCCAAATCTGAGCCTCAACACAATCCTGTGTCTGAGCTCTACAGGCAGATCCTTCCTCCTTATGGCTTGGATTTTGCTCTGATATGCATTATCAGCTGTGAGATGTTATATAAACCGGTGTGTGCCTTTTATGAATCATTTCCAATCAGCTGTTTTTTACCACGGGTAGACTCCAATCAAGGTGTAGAAACATCTCAAAGATGATCAAGAGAAATGGCAGGCAAGTGTCACAGCAAAGGGCTTGAATTTGATATTTTTTCATGAGGCTGCAACATAACAAAATGTTAAAAAAAAATCGAAGGGGTCTGAACACTTTCTGAATGATATGATAAAAACATGAGTAAAAGGGAAATAAAAACAGTGCTTAAATTCCCTGTGAGCAGACTGTAGAGCTGCTCCATCAGCAGACTGCCTGAGTGATCCAACAAACTGTGACAGAAACATTAATTGAGAACATGCAACAGATTCTCTATAAATGCCACACAAAGTCTCCATGAGGGAAGTTGCATTTTTTTTAAAATTGTTTTTCAAATTTTCCTTTTCAAAATCCTGATCCTGTCATACATTTATATGTCACTTGTAAGCACAGTCTATTGCCGTTTTCTGATTGGCAAGCTGTGGTAAATTAAAAGAATAAAACAGGACACATAAAGTATGTTCTGGTCAGCAGTTTAACCACCATCAGTATGCAAGGTTTATTAAACAGCAGGTAACCATAGCAACTGGTCTTCTGCTTTATGCTGCGTTATCACTGAACTTAGTTGAAATGGACCTAGCCATATGTTTAACTGACTAATGCAATTCATGTGTTATTGCATGTGTGATAATGTATAGCTCATTATCACACATGCATTTTACATTAAGTAAGGTTGTCCTCCTCGTGTAAATTTAAGGTGTTGTCTAGTGTAATGTTGTACACTAAAAGTCACTTCTACAGGCTGTGAAAAAAAGGCACTGATGACATATACTGTATGTTTCACTTTTGCTTTCACAGCAGGTCAACACACAGGAACCACTGATAATCTAAGCACAATATTCAGAAATTAAAACATTTTTTTTGTATTTTAAGTATTTTTTTTAGAGCTTTGGATGGTAGGTCATTTTCAAATTTGTCAGATGATACAGGTATAAAATATCCATTCAACTTCAGCTTCTTTTTTTTTTTTTTTTTACACAAAAAAAATTACACAAAAAGTGAAAACAAATCTCTACCAACTGATGTAAATTCATTTTAAATCCAAAATGAAAAAATATTGATTGCATAAGCTTTCCTGAACATTTTTACAATATGGTGTTACAGTGTGGTGTGGGATGGTTTTAAATGGATAAGTACAGTAGCTGTGTCTGGTTTGTATAGCCATTACACGTTGCATTAAGGCTGAAATGTTGGATTTTCGATTTATCAGACCACAGGATCTTTGTTCAAAGCGTGTCCCTTTTTTCTAGGAGTGTGTTTGTTTTGGCCACTCTGCCACACAGGCTTGATTTGTGAAGTGCTGCGCTGATTGTTGTCCTTCCGGTGAAACCTCTCATAGGAACCAATGAACTCTCTAGTTATGTTACAGTAGCTTTTGGCATTTTGGCTTATGACCTCAAAGTCTTTTCCTGCTTGTTTGGATTGGTCTGGGTAACATATGGTTTTGTCTTAGTTATGAAGCCTATTGTGCTCTTACATATCACCTCACAAAGTTTCCCAACAAGTAAGTTTTATCAGGTGGTTAAAGCGGCTGCACAGCAGTTACGCCCAGTAGTTATTAAGTGTAAATATTTAGCAACAATTAAGCTCTTTGTAAGACGTAGTTTGTGTGGTTATTCAGTGATCTGTAAATCTGTACTTGGTAAACACACTATAAACAGGCCAAGTTTGAACTTATAAAGTGCTGCTGCAACAGGCAGCTGCTCTGTGCTTCGTTGCTGTGTTTGAATTCTATGAACACTTGTTATAGGCACTGTCTTTTGTGGCGCTTTAATATGGGTTTGTTTTGTTAGAAATAATGTCAAATAAACAACAGGTTTTGCACACATCTTAAGAATAAATTTACATCAGGTTGTAGGAAGTTTCAGAGATGCAACAGATGCACAGAGATGATTGTACATGTGTTTCAGCATGGCAGAAACACAACGGTTTAAACTGTGTATTCCTGATTAAAACCCCCATATTCACATAAGCAGAAATATGCTCAGTTAGTCTTTGCACCAGATATAAGTGTATTTACTGTTAATCTCATTCATTCTGAGCACAATCACTGTCTGATTAGTCTGATTAAAACACATAATTTTAGTAGATGATTGCTACACACTGTTAAAACTGTTATTTATCACACTATACGCAGTGTTTTAATGTTTGTCTCTCTGTGTCTGTGAGTGTGTAAGCAGTGCGTATGCACCCCATTGTATCTCTACCTTCTTCATCTTTTTCTTTCTCTCTAAAGGCAGCCCCTAAAACCATATGGTAAAAAAATTTGAAATTGGGCACACTGATTGGGGACACCCCCGTGATGCTTTTCACCAAGTGTCACATCTGTGCTTTAAGAGGTCTAGCGCCACCAACAGGTCAGATTTGGAGGTATGTTCACGTATGTAACTTTTGGACCGTATGCCCGATTTTCAAAAAATGAGGTACCATTAGATTCCTTGGATAAAGCTGAGTTCAATGATTTTCCACCATATTGGATTTTATGTAAAAGTGTTTTTTCACTACTGCTCAGACAAACTTTGTCCAATCGTCACTAAAATTGGCACGGCTGATCTTCAGACCAAGCCTCACAAAAGTTAGAACATGGAAGAACTCAAGTCATATCGGAACCAATCTTTAATCAACTGACATGAAACTTGCTGTGAGTGCTTACAACCATGCCCTTGACACAATGACACAATGTTTCCATGGCAACAGTGGCCTGCTGGGCTGCTTGGCCCTCACATAGCTGCTTGCCTCTATATTGTTAGAATATGTTCTTACTATACCTTAGCAATCATATTTTCCTTTTCTCAAAGCATGTCTGTTTTTTTTCTCAGATTCTCTGCTTCCTCTGCTAAAATGAAGCCAAATGGCACATGTGATAGAAATTTACTGATACCTGTTTGTAGAAGCATTTAGGCTTGTCACCGTTTATCACATCTGCATTTTTAGTGTCCTCTTCAATCTATCTTAGCTGGGACAGGCCAGGACCTTGATGAGTAAAGCAGCCAGACACAGAGGGAGGGAGGAAGTGTGATAGAGTCGTGCAGGCCTCCCATACTCCCCAGGCTTGCATGTGGTTCAAAGCAGTCAACAGTCTGCAGAAGATTTAGTCAAACGGTTTAAAATGTGGTTAGGGATGTATCCATCTGACCATCAGTGGTGGCAGATCTGCAGCAGTGGTTGCAGAACACCACCAGAGATGTTGTCAGGGTAGGAAAAAAAAACCCCATAAGCAGGATGTTGATGGAAGTGGTGTTGTAGCTGCACAGTCTATATGGTAATTGGATAACCAGGTAAGCGGAGATGGGATATAGGTCGCTGGGATGATGAGGGTTCTGTCAGGGCCCGCCTTTTAAGGCTTCTTTATGTGTGTGTTTGTGCATGTGTGTGTGTGTGTAGTTGGGACTGCAGAGGAAGGGCAATATGATCCTTGTAGGATTCAGGGGCCCACACACAAGGTCCTAGAGAGATCTGGCAGTGAAATTCAAGATGACCAGTCGGAGAGTGAAAGGGAGGGGGGCAGGGGGTTGCTACATTTGTGAATCCCGGATGTTTTTTCAGTCTTGATATGAGCCATCTCTTTACATATGGCGTCTGGGTGGAGGAGGGGTGGGGGCTTTCTTTTGAAGCAGGTTAGTAGATTCCTACTCAAGATTAGGCATCCAGAGTTGGGTTTACTTTCACATTATAGGTCTTCTCTGCAGACCTAATGTAGCATTTTGTCCCTTACATTTCACTGCCAGTTGAAAACACACAGCACTGCTTTCCTAAAGATAACACGGCTTCAGTAGTGAGCATATACATATCAGTGTGTTTTCTTTGAAATATCATTATGAAAATGTAAACACATATTCTCATATTAGCTTTGGCGGGGAAGCAAATCAAGTCCTGTGTGCATATTTTTCATGCTGCTACATGCCTATCTTTACTTGAAGTTGGTTTGAAAACTGAAGATCCCTGCGGCTAAGAAGAAGGGTTTTTTCAAGGCTTTTTTGTCGTTGAGCTTGCACTCATGCAGGCACAGTCAAAAGAGAAAAAAATTTACCCCTTACCCTGTTGTTCGTATAGTTTACTATTACACAACTCAAAGACTTCATCATGTTACAAGCTTAATTGCACGTTTGCTGTAGTTTGGTTCATACAACAAGACCCCACACAGAGATGAATTTCTCTAAAAAAAATACAAAATCTTATACAAGTGAGTAAAACTTTTAAGATCTGTTAAGTCTGCTTACTAAAACCTTAACAAACTCTGATTCAAAGGTTTCAGTGAGCTCAGAGATTTCACTGTTTCTAACTGATATTTTTTTTGTTTCCACAGTGACCTGAGCATGAACAACATCACTGAGCTTCCAGCATATGTATTCAAGAACTTCCCCTATCTGGAAGAACTGTGAGTACATGCCCCCCCCCCCCCCCCCCCCCCCCCCCCACCCCCCCCCCCCACTCGTTAATGATGTATTTACTCTGTACAATGTTGACATGAGGGCTGGGCTTTATGATACGCACCTGGGTATTTGAGTTCGTACTGCAAAACACACAGTATAGGTGCACAACATGCCCTTATTCTGAGCCGGAGAAGATAAGCGCAGCATTACATGAGGTAACAAATCACTCGCCATTCATGAATTGAGCAAGGGCAGTTATAAAAGGTGCAGTAAAGCTCAATTAAAAAGGTGAGGTGAGACAACATGTATTGAAGCTGCAATCATGTGACATCCTGTGTGGATTTTTCCTTTTAAGGGATTATCAGGGTGGCAACAGCACATCTATGCTCTGGGGCTTTGTTGAGTGGCATACATCTAATCTCAGTGGGTGTTTGTTATTTCTTTATTCTTTAAATACTCGGCTGTGTGGCTCTGTGCTGCTGGGAGTCAGAGATAAAATCTGTCTACCTGATATCAGGTAACGTGGCCCTGAGAATGCAAACTGACCAGCGAGTGAACAGAGGTTCCAGCTCCACTCGGCCATGTTTTTTCAGCTCCCTTGCATCTTTCAGCCGGCCGAGTCTTCACCCTCTTCTTTTCCATACACCACCCCAATCTCCTTTGTCGAAAGGCAATTTACTTTTCATCACATTGTGTGGAGGAATGCAAGGCAGGAAGGAAGAGGGCAAAACAATGGTTTCCATGGCAACAAGGCTAAAAAAGCCACCCAGTCTTACTGCTACGTCTTTCTTGTCTTAGATCGTCATAATAAAGAGAGGTATTTTGATTGACATATACCCTTAGTTCATATGTGTGTTTGTTTAACCTTTTTCTGGGAACAAATCTGCAGGCTTGTCTCAGTGAACTTTGGTGGATGGCTTTTTTGCTCTGAGGCTGCAGCAGTGTCAGTGAACCAGAGCATGGGCCCTGAGGGCAAAGACAGAAAGGGAAAGAGTTGACAGAGAAAGAGAGCGGGCCATCCTCATACAGGACAGGAGCGGAGACGAGGGAGGAATATAGCTTCCTTCGTAGTCACGCAATCTCCTCTGCTCTCTTTCTTTCTTGCCAAAGGCGCAACAAAGCTCAGCAGACGTGATGACAGGTATTCTCTAACTCCTTAGCAGTTTGTTTGTATTCTTGAAAATAACCTGTGACCAATAGGCTGTCTGCATCTACAGTGAATTGTGATAATGACATCTGGGTCAGTCTTATGTTGCTTATATGTTGCATTTTGTGGACAGTGTGATTTAAAGCATTTATTGTCATTAATGTAATGTTTTTTGTTTTATAATGTTTAAATGTATTCCTCTGCAGTGGCAGTAGGCTGGTGAACAGTAATCTTAATGTGATGGCGGAGCTACAGCTATGTACTTTCACTACCCCCACAGACACACACACACACACACACACACACACACACACACACACACACTGGTGAGCTTCTTGCTAGTACATATAGATACATGGGAGGTTACCTCTTACTACCAGCTCTATGTCACTGTCCATCTTCTGAGCAGTGTCGCCTGACCCCTTGCCACGAGCCTCCCTCACACTCCCCTGTTGCATTTTTAAAATATTCTGTGAGGAAGGGCTCTTCTTCAGAATTTGAAGGTGTAGTTACTCTTAAAGGATTTTGGAGTTACAGTCTGGACTATGGACTCATTGGTTGGTTTTCATTATTCTCTACAGTACAATGAATATTATGTGTAATAATGATACAGTACCCAAGAGCCTTGGTTGCAGCTGCCATGGAGAAGCCTGACAGTGGCAATACACTTAGTCGTTGCAGCTGGGAATAAAACACAGCACTATAGCTGCTATTTTGATCCAAAATTAATTGGGTATGATTGGATTTTTCCTGCTGAAATGCAGCTTGTGAGTTGTAGTTAACTTCAACTACAAAGTAGTACACGGGCTTTTACCTTATTTGAACTAGAAACTTTAATTTCTGATTTGTTAATCTTTTGTACTGATGATTCAACCAGGAAAGTTTCATGCCTCCAACTCTAAGCTACGCAACATAGTCTCTGGGCAAAAGGAATGCAACTTTTCTATAACCGAGGCACTTTACAACTCTGAACATGGTGATATGAACATTTTCATTGACAACATGAAATGAAATTGAAATGAAGTCATAGGCTTATCGTAACAGCTACCTATACCGACAGTGATACAGAAAGGTGTGTATTGCACATGTGGGAGCATGTGAGCAAGTTGTGGGGGAGGGGTGCTTGTTTGGGTTTTGCTATAGTAGTTTCCCTTATAGAAAGTTAGTGTATTGTTACAGCAAAGTTTAAGGCCTAAATATGTTTTTTTTTTTTTTGTAAAGTTCACAAGTCATGTTTGTAGGCCTTCTGTCAGACTGCACTGCAGGGCTCTTTGTGCATCTACTCCTGACAAAAGTAGACCTGAAGGAGTGGTGTTGCACAAGGATAGGATTTAGCCTTTCCTCAGTGAGATTTAGCACATTCTTCTGTCCTCATCAAAGCCTGGGGGGACGTACTGAATTTGCTGAGAGATGCAAGAGGAGGAGAAGCTCTTTATATTGTGAAACCTGAAGGATCTGAAAGATTTGTCAAAACACCTTTGCTTGTAGAGCTTAGCAGCTTGTGACATTGACTGCAGGTTCTGGGTTCTGTGAGTTCTTGAGGAATTAAGTCATATTGAATTAACCACATTGGCTACTATCTGTTGGAAATCAACCAGAATATGTCATTTTTAATTTGTAGGCGTCCATATGCGTGCGACAACTTGTACTGTAGTCATGACTATAACTGCAGGTCTTGGAGTGAAAGTCTAATTTCAAAAAAGATGTGGAAAGACACGCTCTTGACAAATTGTGGCTCAGTAGAGACAAATGTTCACATTGATTGATTTGGTGGTATTGTGAATTGTTGAATATGTCTTTGTCTCAAAGCCAAGTCAATCTCAATTGACAGCCTCTTTAAAATGCTGGTGAGCATTCACATCCAAATATCACAGCTATAGTCAACCATACAGTAAATATGGCCTGTGACGTCCAAAATCTTTTTTTAATGTGCGTTCAGAGCAGTTAGTCTGCTGTTGGTGGCGGCCCATGATGATGAGACATATAGTTTTTTTTTGACAACAGATTGTAAATCAATCCAAAATAAATAAAATTAAAAAAACAATCAACTAAATAATTTTTTTTTAGCAAAGTAAGATGTTTTTAATTGTTTAAGCTGTCAAGCTGTTGGAAGCTTTCAATTTAGAAGCACAGAAAGACTTTATTTAACTCTTTGAAGCATTTTACAGTCTTTTTGGACTTGCCATCTTCTGTGATACTGTTTCTTGGCTGCTGAACAGGTGACTCTCCATTCATGTGGTAGATGGAAATTTATTAGTAATTTGTTGCCTTTGAAGCCAATTTTCCATCCAAATTTTCCAAAAATCTGCAAAAGAAAGTGGAGTTAAATGACTGTTTCCATCCACCACTGTGATGCAAATATTAAGAGTTGATTCATTGAAATCATCTTGTTTCTATGTTTTTATGTGCACATTGATAAATAAAAACAGGTGGATAGAAACTTATGAAAGCAGTGAACTTTCTTGCATACAAACAAAAAAACAGTTTTCAATCCGCACGAAGGGTACATGGTCTTCTAGTACAGTCAGCCTTGATTCTCAGGCTCACACCCAACAGCTCTTGTTGCAGGGAATTCAGTCTGGCCTGACTCACATTGCAGAGTGATAAATCTGTTGCTAATCTCTCAAGCCAGATAGTATACTTGGGCTCCGTGTGCCAGTCAGCCTGTCCCATGCTTATTTACACCCCTATTTCCTATACACTTCCTGTGCCGAGCAGGAAAGGGAGGTGTCCCCTCAGCCTCAAGTAATTCGTGCAGAGACTGAAGCAGCTGCCTTATGATAAATGTTTCAAGACAGAACTGTTTAAAGGAAATAACGTTAGAGTCATACACAGCTTGTATCAGCCTCAGGGCGGTGAATTATTTTTTCACTCTCTCTAAAGGGAGCATTGAATAGTGATGGTTGGGAGGCCAGGAACAGTTCTAATCTCTTGTGGGTGACAGACGAAGTGACAACAGGCCATGGCACAGACGCATGTCTTTGACACCCCAGACCCCGTGTTCAGCTTGAGAGCTGGAACCTGATCTACTAAGGCGCTGGATGTGAAGAAGTTCTCAACACTGTGTATTGCTTTCTTAATACAATATACTCTGTTTGTAACTGTATGTTCTTTTCATGCAGAAAACATGGTCTCCTGTAGCTTTTAAGAAATGCCTCAAATATAAACTTGTCCCTCTCACTCTCTCTTTCTCTCTTTCTTTCTCTCTCTTATTCAGACGACTTGCGGGGAATGACCTGTCATTCATCCACCCTGAAGCCCTGTCTGGACTGCATCAGCTCAAAGTCCTGTAAGCATACATCCTCCCTGCCACCACCACCGGTGTCAGTACACACATACACACACCACCACATACACTTATGGCTGTGACAGCGTGAAGTGTTCCACACATGGGGTGGGGGGGTAAACACTGCAGTTCGTGGTAACATTCTGGTGCTGTCAGTTATTGCTACCCTAATCATAGTCGTACAACTAACATCCACTTGGAATAGTCTAAATGCACTTTTCCATTCCTGCCCCAACTGTAAACTGTAACATCAACAGAGAATTGCATACAAGCGCTGTCTATGAATTAATTCTGCATAATTTACATCAGGCAGCACAATTATGTGCTGCACACAAAAAGCACTGCCCTGTTGATTCTGCACTGAGCCAAAAGTTTAAAGTCCTGTTGAGTCAGAGGTGAGGTCTTGGATATGAGACTGAAAACACAAACACATTGAGGCATTGTATATGCTTATATCAATTGATTTATTTGATTTTTTCACATTGTTATCGGCAACTACAGAAGTCACAACATTATAAGTTTTATTTTGACTACATGCAGTTCAAACAGCCCCATTCACATTGGATTTGGGTCAGTTATTACAAACACTAACTATATAAGGACACACAATTTATACATTGCTCTTAATGAACCACAGATGGAATACACACTAAAAACAAACAAACAAATGCTTTCATTTGATGATCAAAGTTTTCTCATCAGCTTGGCAAACACCGAAATCAGGGAAACCACTGTCCTTTCCAAAGGAATAACTGTAACCGGTGTGGCTCAACACACTCACTGTGTGTTGACTCAAATCAACACTCAGAGGAGACCTTCAGAAAGCTCACTAGTATCGTGAACAAGGAATGTACCTGTGGATTTGGGGTGGGCGATATGGCAAAAATATCATATCACGATTTTTTAAAAATAAAATCACGATTTCGATTTTATCACGATCTTAAATTGGAAAAAGAAAAACAGACAATTTAGACCAAAGAACCTTTCTAAACAGATTTTATTTCAAATAGTCGCAGTTTTGCCTGCATGTGCAAACAACGTAAAGTTTAAGGTAAACAACAACATTCTGGTTCGTCGTGTTACCACCCGACGTGCGAACGGTTTCTGTGCAAACTTTGCAGATTACATTTGCTTGCGCTTGATCAGTTGCGGAAAATCCAAACCAATTCCATATAATGGAGGTGGAATTTTTTTTAGCGACCGACTCCGTTTGGCTTTCAGCCATCGCTCTCCATGTGCTACCGCTACACACACAAACAAGGAGGCGGGTAGGAAAGTGCGTCACTGCCCGTAATTCGCTATGATTGGTCGGTCAGGTTGACGACGTCAATACGTCTGGTGTGTCGGTGCATCAGCATAGAACTGCAATTTATAGAATGTGCCCTAGACGATCCCACGATCTCTGCAGTTTGAAAGATCGTCTTCACGTTGTAATCCTTCACGATCTAATATCGGCATATCGCCCACCCCTACTGTGGATACATATTGTTTTAGGTTTGTGATGCAAAAGGAACATTGTTGATTTTGTTGAGTTGATATCATCACTTTCACCGTTTTATCTTCAGGATGCTCCAGAATAACCAGCTAAAGACTGTGCCCAGTGCAGCCCTGAAGACCCTTCATTCTCTCCAGTCTCTGTAAGTCATGTGCAAAACACTCACACACACATGCTCAGGCATATCCATGCAAACATGTTTGGGGCATTGTCAAAGAACATTTGAATAATTGTACAGGTGAGATATTTTGTTGTATTAAAATAGCTTGAGTTGGTGAAACTACAGCCTCATGGACTGAAAATTGACTGTTTTGAATTGCGGATGGAACGTGTAAATGATCAGGGTAGTAGTGGTGCGGCTGTCATTCATGTGTAAATGTAAGAAATCACTCTACTATGACAATCTCAAGTCATAATGTCACACCAGCGATGTCAGTGAGTTTTATGAATAGCCCTTGTATTCTCTTGAAGTTGCAGTTAATGAAAAAGGTATTTCGACCTGAATTCCTGGACAGGAAGATATGCTGCAATCATCAGAGCTGTTGTCAGAGACAGCACTGCAGTGTATTTACACAGCCTGCTATCCAAAGTGGAATTCATAGAGTTTGTGCCAAACTAACAACCACATTCTAGACAGTTACTCACAAAGATAATAAAGCAATAGCAGAACACTATTAATCTAATCTACTAAAGATCTAAACGTTTTGTGCTAAAAATTTGCAAAACAAATTTATGCAAAAGTTGGTATATCGGCAATAATGGAGTTTAGTTTGAGGCTACTGATTTGTCAGTGTGAATGACAGATGAGATGCACTAAAAGTATATATAGAATTGAGATCAGTACTTGGGCTTTTTGCCACATTAGGTGCATGGTTCAGTTGGTCCACCATTTTGGGCCAGACCAAACTGTCTATTAGTAAACTAAACACATTAAAGAAGTTTTGAAACTGAGTAGAACATATAGTGGGATTGCTTTTGCAGCAATCTCACCTAACTATTGGATGGATCCTCTGACTCTGGTGACATCACCAAGACGTTTGTAGTTGTGAGTAAAATGTCTCGACAACAATTGAATGGATTGCCATGAAATTTGGTACACACATTCTCGCCCCCCTCAGGATGAACTGGTGATCTTTGCCGATCATCAGGTCAATTTATTCATTTGTCCAATACTTCAGCTGTACTTTGTGTTTAGTACTAATGAATAAATAGCATGCTAACCTGTGTAAAGTCAGTCCGAAGCGCCACTGTGCCTAAGTACAGCCTCATGCATATCTCTCCAAATTACAGAAATAACACGTCGAGCCGGGGCGGCACGGTGGTGCAGTGGTTAGCGCTGTCGCCTCACAGCAAGAAGGTTCCGGGTTCGAGTCCCGGCTTGGACGCGGGGTCTTTCTGTGTGGAGTTTGCATGTTCTCCCCATGCCTGTGTGGGTTCTCTCCGGGAACTCCGGCTTCCTCCCACAGTCCAAAGACATGCAAATGGGGACTAGGCTGATTGGTTACTCCAAATTGACCATAGGTATGAATGTGAGAGTGAATGGTTGTTTGTCTCTGTGTGCCCTGCGATGGACTGGCGACCTGTCCAGGGTGTACCCCGCCTCTCGCCCGAAAGGATGCTGGGATAGGCTCCAGCCCCCCCGCGACCCTACTAGAGGATAAGCGGTAGAAAATGAATGAATGAACACGTTGAGCCACGTTATTTAAAATAAATGTCAACTCTGGAAATGCCAAACTGCATTGTGTTACGGTAAGAGTTTGTCAAACTTCAGCAACCATGTTCCTGGTCATATTGAGCATCAGATTGCTTGAACTGTTCAGAACAGATAGTTGTCATTCACCATCGTAGTTTAATTTTCCCTGTTTAATACATGGCTGCAGCCATCACTTATAGTATCTTAGATTATACCTACAGGTAACAGCAATATGACGAGGGTGAAGACTTCACTCCTGCTGCAGTGTTTGTTGTGCGCCAAGCAATAGCCCTGTGCAAATGTCAGTCACTCTAAATCAGCAGGTTTTCAATGAGCTTGTGTGTTCCTACATGTTTACTCGTAACTGTTAGCCCTCTCACAATTTCCTGCTTCGCTTGCCCTCAATCTCGACATTGTATTTCTGCGTCTACTGAATGTCAGTTTCATTGAGACCATAACATGTACATGGCTTTATTTGTACCACCTACCTCCACCACTGCGCCTTTTGAATTTGACAGACTAAAGGAGAAATGGATCCAGCTGGAGAAACGTGCTGAAAATCCAGCTTTCTGCCATTATCACTCCTCTATATCCCTCCTCGTGTCCCTTGCTTCCCCTTGTCTTTTTTTTTTTTTTTTTTTTTTTTTTTGTGCCTCTCCTCTTTCTTTTTAACAGATGTCTTTTCTCTGTGAGGGTTTTAAGGTCTGTAGCTGAAGTAATATGCTTTGGCAGAGCTAGGACTTGGTTTGTATAAAGCCTTAGAGAGCTAAATGTCAATCAAGACTGTTTTTCTTCCAGCCCAGACACTTGAGGAATTTTGAGGGAGGGCGAGACGCTCAGGGAAGGAGGATAGCATGAAAAAACAGTGCAGTGATGGTGAAACGGGCAGTTGTGCATTAATCTTTAAATTAAGAATATTTCCTTTTTTTTTTTTAAACCACCAAACTATTGGCTTCTGATTACAATTTTATCTACAGGGGTCAGTGCTCTCTAGTACATTAAAATTTCATGGGGAACACTTACACATTGGATACCCTAAATATCCACAGCATGAAACTATGCTCTATATATTATAAAATTAAAATTTTGTGAATTAACCAGTAAGAAATGGACAGTTTAATATCACATTTACCAGGGCAGCCAGATAAACATTGTGTGTCATACATTTGAAGAATGAAGAGTTTCCCTAAGTGAGCGATGACAGGTATTTCTGTATTTCCCATAAGTGTGGCTAAAAAAAAAAAAAGACAGAAAGTGAGACCATTGCAGTGGTTGCAATAATGCAGGTGTTGTGCTGCTAAGTGGTCACAAAGAGCAAGTGTAGCCACAGAGTAAAGCTCAAACCTTGGCCTGCAGTCAAGATTCAGATGTTTCTGGAGGAGTTTATAGTCTAGGAGGATGTTGACGTTGAACTGCTGCCCCTCTGCAGTGAGTTGAATGATGTGAGGTTATGCAAATGCAACTTGGGTGCTTTGGAGGTGTTCTGGGTGGGGCTAGTAACCAAACACACCAAAACGTCTATCACATATACATAAGGCTGTAGTCTTTCTATATTTATTTTATTTAAAGTAAAGATGGTAATCACTGCTCTGCCAGGACACCCTGTGTACAGCGCTGACACACACACACACACACACACAGAGAGCAGGGGCAGAGAGATTCTGCAGACTAGATGCAGAGTTGGGGAAAATATGCGTTTTAAAAAAAAAAAAACTCATCCACGGAGATCTCCTCAAAAACAAATGGATATGATTAAAATGGTAAAAACACAATAACGCAGTTTCACGTTAAAAATCTCCCTTTCTCCAACAGACACAGGACGTCAGGATGGAAAGAGTAGCCGGCTGGAAATGCTTTAATGTCCGGCACTTAGGGAAAACCCTGTCATATAGTATCAATAAAATGATCAATTCTTAAACCGGAAATACAGTTTTCCTGCAAGAATGATATGGAAATAATTGATGAAAAAAAAGTTGTTAATAATTTTGCTTTTTTATTTATGGCAGTATCAAATGTCTTAGTCATTTTAAGCATCATATTAATTGAATCAATCTGTGATTTGTAGTCGCCTGGATGCGAACCATATCACCACCGTTCCAGACGACAGTTTTGAAGGCCTTCAGCAGCTGCGCCACCTCTGGTTGGATGACAACAACCTGACGGAGGTCCCCATCAGTTCCCTGAGACACCAGGCGAACCTTCAGGCTCTGACGCTGGCACTCAACTGCATCTCGTACATACCAGACAACGCCTTCGCAAACCTCACCAGTCTAGTTGTGTTGTAAGTTATATTAAGCTACTGTACAAATGTTTACAAATTGTTTACTCAGCAATTTGCGCTGATCCCTTCAGGTGTACTAAAAAAATATTCTAATGATGGTCTCTATCAAACTGAACTAAACGCTGTTGTATGTTACGTCACTGCTACATGAAAAAATACCAAGAAGGACAGATTTTGTAAATGGGTAAGTAGTCATGTTGTAAATCAGTCCCTGGATTAAAAAAAACATATAGACAGTTACATAGTTATATACCATGGCATTTCATCAGTCAAGGCTTTTGGTGAGATATCTTTTAAAAGCCGCAGCATTTGAGTAATAAACAGTTTGATTCATTAAAGTGAGCTTCCCCAGGACAGCCTGAGCATGCGGTCTTAATAGACCTATACACTAAATAACTCAACAGGAACAACCTGCTGGTGTACTTTTTTTAAACTTTAATTAACCTGCCACACTGACTAAGAACATTCTCATGTTTACTGAAATGACCTGAGGGAGAAGCTGAGGAGGTGACGGTCACACGGTGTTGAGTAGCTCCGGATATTTCTCAAATTGAAAACCAACACATGCAAATTCCCTGCAGAGAGATTATACAGTAACAGTTTCATGTCTCTTTAGTGTCTGAGCCATGACTTGTAATGAGTGGATGGATATTTTTGGGGGGTAATTTCTGTAAGTAACCAACTCTCACTCTATCTGACTGAGTGCTAGTAAAATATGACTGGTTCTCCCCTTTAAATTAAAGAAGCTGTAATTCATAGTTGCTCATACATCATCTATATTATTCTGTCACCACAAATCAATGCAAATTACCTCTCCTTGTGTTCTGCTCTGGCTCTGAATGTATCCTCTGAGCAACTGCAAATCAGATTCACAACACAAACTTTGTACTATTTATTTCCACAGCTTACAGTCAGTAAGTCAACAAAATGGGTTGCTGCTCCTGCCTGCTGCGTTTTTGCGTGCAAAATATGCCACTGGGGTTTGAATTTGAATGTTAATGACACTCTGAAAAAGTTGCTTGATGGTAATGTAAAAATCAAGATTATGTTGTTGTTTTATGCATGGTGGGAAATGCTGAAACCTTCCATGAGAAGAACAAGTACAAATGCTGTATGTGGTGTGTTACGAATCTGAGGGATTATTCCAAACTTACATTTTTTTCCCCCTTGCTGCTGTTATAGAATCACACAAACACAAGCACACAGACACACTGAATGGTATTGCTGGAGGGTTAGTATAAACATGTCAGGATAAACAGGAAGAAAAGACCTAGAATCTATTAGGCTGGGAAAACCCTCTGCATATACACATGTAGTACACACACCTGATCAAATCACACACATCACGCAAGCTGGATTAAAACCCCGGATGAATGGGAAAGATAATTTTATATCTGTCGCAGCATGAAAACCTCAAAAATGTGCGTAAAACTGCTTTTTGCTTTTCCAGGCATCTTCACAACAACAGAATTAAAGAGATAGGAGACAACTGTTTTGCTGGACTCTTGAACCTGGAGACACTGTAAGTGGACAGTCGCACAGTGTGCATCTGTCTAAGTGTGTTTGTGCTCGTGTTTGTGTGTGCTAACAGCTCCCCCACCCACCTCTGCCCCAGTCCTCCAGACATCATTGTGTCCACTTCCTCCTTTAATTGCTCTAGGATAAATAGAGCAAAGTACATGATGCTTATCAAATCTGCCCTCCCACTGTTCACTTCCTCCTGCCACACAGCCTTACCTAATGGCAAACAGCTACTGTACAACACACAGACCTTTTACAGGAGACTGGGGATGTCCTGATCCTTTTTTTGTTTTTTATCCTAACTTCCAGTCTGATCCATTTAAAATGAAATATCTGCTGGTACTTGTGGTGATCTACTGTTTACATTTCCCTACATAACAACATGGCAGAGTGAACACTTAATTTAGTTATATTGAAATTAGTTAAGGTTTGCAATGGTGTTTTCAAGCCTATAGTGTGGTGTGTCGTGTTTTGAATAATATCTACGAAGGATCAAGGCAAAGTCCCTACTACCTATTGTGCCAAAACAATAACAAATCAATTGATTGATTAGTCGATGGGCATGAAATTAACAATATTTTTAATGATGCATTACCCTCCTGTCAATTTTCAAGCAAAAATGCCTTTTTTCTGGCTGTTCAGTTGTGAGTTTTTGCTGCTTTCCCCTGTTTCATATCATTATAAATTCGATATCGAACCAACCAATGATTGAATCCAAAAAATACATGTCAATTGTTAAAGAATTATTGTTTGTAATCCAAGCTCCATGGTTCAGTTGCTTGCAACATGTGGAGCTAAATCATTCAGTACTGCTAGCAAGTCATATATTTTGTTAATAGGATTATAACAATGCTAGTAATCTTAATTATTAACAATTGGTGTGTGACTTGGAGCTGACCACAGTCACACTTCCATTAACAATGCTTAAATGCAGACCTTTTTGTTTGCATGTACCATTAACTAGTGGCTTTAGAGGGATGGATTTGTTTCACTGTAAAGCAAAAAAAAAAAAAAAAACAGCACTGACTCTCTTTGCCTCTCTCTGTTTCTCCATAGAGATCTGAACTTCAACAACCTGATGGTTTTTCCCAAAGCAATACAGGCCCTGCCTAAACTGAAGGAGCTGTGAGTGCATTGTCCTGCTTCTGCTCTGTGTGTGTTGGGGGGGCACTTTAGTCAGGGACTGGTTAACTCATCAGCACATAAAGGAAGCTTGTTGGTGTCTATTAGTTTTTATGTGATTTTAAAAAAAGACAAATATCTGACAAAGTAACCCTCAGAGTGTCAGTGAATTTGACACATCAGGGTAAAAAAAAAAAAAAGGTACATAATTCTGTTTATGACCTTATCTAGTGGCTGTGATGATTCATTCTGTTGAAATTCTTTACTACGTGTTTCAATATTTGTGTCTTTATGTTGACGGCTTATAAAGTCTTATTTCCTGGTTTCTCTGATCAGCACACCGTTTAATTCAGAGTTTTCTCTGAAATCAAATCAAATCAATTTACAGACCTGGTTTCTGTAGCAGGCTGTGAGAGTTGTTTGGCACCTTTGTTTGTGCTTGATTTGGTTGAACTGTCTATGCATTTGTAACATGGTTTTTGTTTATTTTTCTTTTTTTTTTCAAATGTTTGGTTTTTGTATATAGCAACCTAACTTATAGGTCAGGTTTCATAGTGAGCAAAGTGTCTTTACACTGTCTCCTTGCTCTTCCTCCTGCAGCGGCTTTCACAGCAATGATATTGCTTCCATACCTGAACGGGCCTTCAATAACAACCCCCTGCTGCGAACCATGTAAGATCAAACTCCTCTGATTCACTGAAACAGACATAACACACTAATAACTCAAACTTCTTCAACGGCCGCCCATGCATGATGTACAGTACGCTTTCTGATGAGCACACACACAGTTTTAGCTGATGTGAGATACAAGTGTAAGGCTTCAGTAGATGAATGTCCAGAAGATGGTGCCATTCTCGCATAGTAAATGACTTTGGTTTGAACTCTTCCCCTGTGCTCTTGCTGCCCTCCCAGACATCTCTATGACAACCCTCTGTCCTTCGTGGGCGCGTCAGCTTTCCAGAATCTGTCGGACCTGCACTCCCTGTAAGTCCCACTGTCAAGCACAGCTTCTGACAAATCACTGTTACCAAGTTCTGTTTGAACTCCGTCAGTCAGTGGTGTCCTAAACATTAAAATAAGATCTATTTATGTGTGTTTTAAAGGGTCCTTGTGTCTTGTTTGATTCATACCAGCTCATGCTTTGATGTTTGTGACAGTGATTTTACTCTTCATCACCATGTGTGTTTCAGGATGTTGCGTGGGGCCAGTATGATGCAGGACTTCCCCATCCTTACATGGACTAATAACCTTGAGAGTCTGTGAGTGAAGTTGGACTTGGATGAAGCATCTGTTTCCGCTTGTGCTTTTGTGTGTCTCAGAAGTGACTCATTAGGTTTTTCATTTCCAGTACCCTGTCAGGAACCAAGATCTCGTCCATCCCCGCTGATCTGTGTGAGGATCTCAAGTTGCTTCGGACACTGTAAGAGACTTTTCCTTTCTTGTCACCTGCAACAGAACTTAAAACACATTAAACAAATAATTGTACTTACTGAGGATTAAAGATTGTTAAGAATTTTGGATTCCCATTCATGCTAAAAATGTGGCATTTCAGAAACTGTATATACTATACAGGGAAATTGTTTATAAACTACCTTTATAGTGGAACATGATCAACAATCCAACCTTTTTTCTTCATTCTTTTATTTTAAATTGTCCCAGTTGTCTAATTATTGAAGCTGTTTGTGTCCCTCCATCAGAGACCTGTCCTACAATGAGGTCGAGGGGCTTCCGTCCCTCCAGGGCTGCGTCCTACTGCAGGAGATGTGAGTGTGGAACATTTAGAAGACAGTTAACAAATGATTTCAGACAAGGATAGTAAAGATTAAAGGGCAGATTCTATTTTAAGACTAAAATAAGAGAATGTAATAACAATTAACACAATAAAGGTAATTAGCGGCTTGTTTATAATCTGTTAAATTCTTGGTTTGAATCTGCAGAAGCTTTCAGCACAATCATATTCAAGAAATTGAAAGGGACACTTTCCAAGGTCTCTCTGCTCTCCGTTTACTGTAAGTTCGCTCAGTCGCACACACTCAGTAACACACACCGGATCCTGTAAAAACAAAGGTTTTATACCTGGATCGTGAATTCATGCCATTGTGATTTTACACAGAGACCTGAGTAGAAATGAAATCCGGGTTATCCACAGAGACGCTTTCCTCACCCTTACTGCTCTCACCAACCTGTGAGTATGACCTGTGTCTTATTTTACCACCTTTCATCATAAAGAGTACAGAACTCCACTTACATATCATTGTTTGGTTTGACTTTCTGTATTGTACAGCATTAAATTACTTGTGTGTGATCTTTTTTTATTCTTATTTTTTTATTACAGAGATCTGAGTATGAACTCTCTGACTGTGATTCCAACGACTGGACTGAGCGCCCTCAGTCAGCTAAAACTCTCAGGGAACCCACAGATGAAAAATGTGCTGACAGCAAAAAACCTACCCAAACTCAGGTGAGGAAGAAATTCTGTGGCCTCAAGTTCTGTCATCTAAGTGTTTAGGAGGGAATGTAGAACATAACACTATGTAGCTACAACATCCCAGATTCAATTTAAGCAGGTGACTTTTGATGCATGTGTTCCCCCGTTTTTCTCTCCCCTTGTTCTCTCTCAGCTCTCTACAGTCGCCCTCTGACACAGGCACAAAATGCCCCAAAAAAACCAAAAAACATTTAACATATAATTATTTTGATTTGTTGAAGGGTAAAAAAAAAATTAATTTAAATTGTAAATTGTAGAAAATGTATAAGGGTTAGCTATAGGCTTGAAATAAATCTCAAACTGGGATTAGATAAATTGTTTTTTAACTGTTTGTCAGCATTTCTTCTGAATTGTTTTCAGAAAGAAAGATCACATTATTGCAGGACATAGCCCTTACACAGATATGGCTGATTTTTAAAGGATTTTTAAAATAGAGTTCTAGTGAAGGTCTGCATAGAAACACCAGGCCATGGTGTTGATGAGGAATTCATTTTCTCCACAGAATCCTCAGGTACTAGTGTATAGTGTATTTAATCACTTTTAGCCATTTAGTGCACTTATTTTCCCTCACCTTTTGTTTTCACAACTAAATACGAAAAGACATTAAACACCTCTTTGCAGTTTATGAATACATTGATTTTTCCATGTATTTTTTGAGTGAGTCTTATTATGTCATCCCTAGGTTACCTTAAATGCCTTATATATGTACATAACTGTATTTCTCACAGGGGAAAAAAATACTTTCTGGCCTGTGGTGTTCTTGCATCTAAAAAACACTTGCTTTGACACAAAGAAGACATAAAACATCTGAGTCCAAAACGGAGAAAAAACAGCAAAAAAAAATGAATTGGACAAATCCCTAAGTGAACAAAATATAAAAGTGATATAAGTGAATCTGTTTTGCTGTTTTTCTCTGTCTGCTGTGATTTTATGTGCGTGACTGACTGACAACAAACTCCACCTCTTTGCTTCTGTTTAATGAGAAAGCCAGCTGAATCTGTTTTCTTCACAATTGTAGACACACTATGGAAACATCCAAATATTATTATTGAAAAAAATCAGAAGGGCCAGATACTTGCAGACAAACACATTATTTATACTTTTTCCAGTATGGTTTTCAAGATTCTGGACCATCTGTATTATCAACACTGGGCCTCAGTCGGATAATATCGGCCTCTCTAAATGATCATTGTTTTTTTTTTGTAGGTCCATCTCTGTCCCTTACGCCTACCAGTGCTGTGCATTTGTTGGATGTGACTCAATGACGAGTTCCTCTGAGGAAAATGACGTAAAGAAATCTACAGGTGGGAATGCTTCAGTCAGAGCCTTTTCCGTGCAACAGTTTACATGTTAGCTAAACTTTTTTTGTTTTATTTACAAAAGCAACTAAAAATATCAATGGAGTTTGTTTTATATAAGCCTCCAAACAGCATTCTTTATTCCCAGACCACCAGATATCAGATGTAGATGTTGGACGTTTTTGCTTTTTTAAGTTTTACCCACTCCACAGCCTGTATGCGTTTTGAAACCTCACAGATTGCATTATGCAGATGTGTGCATCAGGAAAAATTTACAATGTGTTTTATTGCATTAGACAACTAACATTAAACACTGTCCTACATTTCCTACCTAAAGTGTATAGTTGTAGGAAACATTAGGAAAATGACTCCCATTATGTGCATCTTATGTTGTGTAATATGTGCTCTGTGAATGATCTTACATTATATTTGCCTTATTTTAGTATTTCTGAACATGCTGAAGATGTGGAGTTTAGATGGAACAAAACTGACAGCTTGGAGGAGAATTTTATACCTAAATATATTTGTGTGATATTGCCAGTTGTGGGTCGTAAGTGGGGGATGTAGTATGAGAGCTACCTCTATTTACTGGTCGGATGGTGGATTTATTCCAGTTTATTGTGTAATCAGAGATGTTGTGAGATGTATTGATGGTTTTGATAAGTTCTGTGACTGATTTGTTTGGATCTTGCATGAATAGAAGTACATCGCCTGCATATATGCTGATTTTATGTGTTTTCTTATTAGTGTGGATGCCTGTTATGAGCTTTTGGCGTATTGCTGCCTCTAATGGTTCAATAAAGAGTGCAAATAGTGATGGTAAAAGTGATGTCCACTTTTACCTTCACTATTTGCACTCTTGTCTGGTGCCTCTGCAGAGTGTGAAATTACATGAGATTAGGTTGTCAGTCATAATTGCTGCCCTAGACTCATTTTGGTGGCATATCCTGTATCTATTTAGGATTAAAAGAGTCTTTAACATTTCTTTCATCTATTTTTTTTATTTTTTTTATTTTTTATTTTTTATTTTTTTTATAGCAGGAGAGGATGTGGAAAGAATCTCAATGATTATGCACTGCTCCCCTTCACCAGGTAACCATTAAACAGCTCTTTACATCTTTCATTGTGTATCTACATGTTTGCTTTAGTCAGCCAATGTTTAAGAGCTTTGAAATAATCTGAAAATACATGGCTAAATCAAGTGTCAATTTTTAATCAACCGTATTGTTTCCATCTTCAGGAGCTTTCAAGCCTTGTGAGCACCTCCTGGGTAACTGGATGATTCGTCTGACAGTCTGGTTCATCTGCCTGGTGTCGCTGGTCTTTAACAGCCTGGTGCTGGTGGCGACCTTCTCCCCCGCACAGCGAGCTGCAGGCCATTCCCACTCCCTCACTGTATCTCTCTCTCCAGCCAGGCTGCTCATGGGGCTGCTGGCCCTGGCCAATCTGCTTACAGGTGTGTATGTCGGCGTGCTGACCGTGCTCGATGTTGCTACCTGGGGCTCCTTCGCGGAGTTTGGTGTGTGGTGGGAGATGGGGCCTGGCTGTCAGATCACAGGAGCTCTGGCCGTCTTCTCATCAGAGTGGGCAGTATTGTTACTGTCACTGGCAGCTGTAGAGCGCAGCGTTGCCGTGCGGACGATTCTCGGGAAAGTAATGATGTCGCCCAGGAGGAACGGCGGCAGCCATGGCGGATGCTGGAGAGGAGATCGACGCTTCAGCCTGGCTGCAGGACTACTGGGGCTGCTGGCTGCTGCCGGAGCCTGCCTGCCTCTCCTGACCTCCAGCGACCAGTCGGCCTCTCCTCTCTGCCTGCCCTTCGCTGGGGGTGAGAGTCCAGCTCTGAGTGTCACAGTGGTTCTCGTGCTGCTCAACGCACTTGCTTACCTGTTCACTGCAGCTGTTTATACCCAGCTGTACTGCCACCTGGGCAGGGTGGAGCTGGCTGATCCAGAGCAGACAGGTGCCCTGCGACATGTAGCCTGGCTCATCTTCACCAACTGCATCTTCTTCTGCCCTGTGGCAGCTTTCTCCTTCGCCCCTCTCTTGACAGGCTCTACAGCTGGCGGCCCAGAGATCGCCAAGTCTGTTACTCTCATTTTCTTCCCGCTGCCTGCGTGCCTGAACCCAGTGCTGTATGTGTTCTTCAGCCCGGCCTTCAGGGAGGACTGGCTGAGACTACGCGGCCGCGGAGGTTTCACCAGGGAGGTGAAGGCTGGTGCTGAAAGTCATGGAGACGAAGGTGGTGGAGGGTCAGAGCTCACAGACGGGGGCTCCTCCACCCACCTGGGCTTTGACTGTGGGGTGTACTCACAGCTTTGTGGAGAGACAGTTGTATGCGAGCAGTGCGAGGCAGCGCTGCATGCCAGGACCTGCTCTTCCCCCTCATCCTCCACAGTCTGTAGACACTTGGTGAAGTCTCACAGCTGTCCCACCCTCCTGGCGGGAGCTGCAGTGTGCCCGCGTGCAGAGGGGTTTTGGGCAGACAGCGGCACTCCCTCCGCTCAGTCTGAGTACGCCGACGAGGGGGACTCATTTGTGTCGGACAGCTCGGACCAGGTTCAGGCCTGCGGCAGAGCCTGCTTCTGTCAGACCAGAGGCCTTCCTCTTGTACACTATTCATACAATATACCTCGAGTCAAGGACTAAGGACGCTTCAGAACTCCACTATATGCACAGATCTCTGTCATGTGAATTTAGATGCTACAAGAATATGTAAACCTTTTTATATAAAGAAAAATGTGCCAACTACCCTGCTCAAAGACTATT
Organism: Seriola dumerili; assembly: GCF_002260705.1. Taxonomy (NCBI): domain Eukaryota; kingdom Metazoa; phylum Chordata; class Actinopteri; order Carangiformes; family Carangidae; genus Seriola; species Seriola dumerili. The sequence continues at coordinate 2,753,680 of NW_019175554.1, forward strand.
GAGCAAGCACTTAAGAAAACAGAAGCAACCAATCATTTAAAGGGAACTTGGATACCATTTCTAAATGAGCTGAACTGAGCACATCATGTTACACAATGGTCGACAAAGGATCTTGCAATGGAAAATCTTGCCACCAGTGCCTTCCGAGTGGATATCATGATTTTGCGAGCTTCAATTTATGTGTCGAAGACTTTATGGTTCCTCTGTTTTACCTGTACTTTTAAGCTTTTTAAATTTTAATTGTTATACATCATGTCAATTTTTAAAGCTTCTCCACAGCAACTGTCGATTTTATACTTAGAATTTTTGTTTAAATATAAATGTAGCAAATGTAATAATAATCCTAGACTTTCTCTGTTTGAATGTAACTTTCAGGCGGTCTTCACCCATCAGAGGGGAATAATGTAACGTCACCGATAACTTCTTCCCTACCTGCGATCATACTCTTATCAGTGTGAGAATGGTGAATGCTAGTCTATAATAAACACTTCTTTGCTTTAAGTTACTAAGACTGAGAATGTGATGAAAGTAGCAGATATCACTGTTTTAGCAACAACTATGCTTGGCGGTTTTGAAAGATTTTATTTATTGTGTGAGCAGCAGGAGTGTCTGGGTGGAGACGATTTCAGGTGTATGAAAGGTGGCCTTTGAATGATGAATATACAATATAACCCTAAACATTCACCAAAACAGCAGCACCTCTTTTTCTTATCCTTCGCAGAAAGCTAATACATACACAGGTTTAGGTCATTATTTTCAATAGTCTGAAGGAAAATTCCTGTTATTTTCAAATCTGGGCCTTTTTTTTATTTAGTTATTTTTTTCATCATGCTCTTTGATTTGGAACAAAGTTTTTATTTCTTAACTGCAGAGCTATAGAAAACATACAAACACAGTAAAATAACACTTAAATGAGACCTATTTTATCTGATGTTTCAGCTTATTTTTGGCTGACAGAACAATGGCTGACCTATTGCTCTATTGAATACTGCGTCAAAAGCTGAATGATTAAACAAAGAAGAAGAAACCTATTAATTAGTGAGTTTTGGATATACTGGTAGGTGGATTATGTTCCCTCCAGATACATTAAGGCTAGCTGCTTGCGCCTGTTCCAAACTTTATGCTAAGCTAACATAAGCATACAGATATGAGAGTGGTTTCTCATTTCTCATATAACTCTGGGGGAAAAAAAGAGAATATTTGCCAAAATGACGCAAAAGAAAAATACAGCCAAACTTATGTTTTTATTTTACCCCATAAAATATAAGTTTGTTGACAAACATACAACAAACAGGAATCAAAATCACCTTTATTCACACTATTTTCATGAGATGACATTCATTTGATTGATTAAAACCCATTTTTAAACATAATTTTACTTGTGTTAAAGTTAAACACATGAATACCGTCCAAGTTAAACACGTGAATGTAATGTGAAAGTATCGTGACGTGAACACAGCAGGAGACTGGCAGCCAGCTGAGTCAACAAGAGTGTATACATAGTGCCAAAAGGTTTGAAATGGACTATTATTACTGAAAAGTGGGTGATCATTAACATTGACATTTAACGACATTGTCTACACTGATTTTGTATTTAAAGGATTTTTTTTTGGTGTTGGTATGCAGTCAGTGTACCTGTTGTACTATACAGTGATGTAAATCGGCAAATTTTAACCGGAAAAAAAAATGGGCATGATGGAACAAAAGTAGTAAAATAAGGCCTATGTTGAAAACAGGAGGAATTACCTTCAAAGTAATTCATTCAGGAATGTCTTTGCAATCCAGTTTCATTATCAGTGAGTGACTCAGAGACTTGCTGTATGATCATTTAAGTCTGCATCGTCCACTTTTATTGTACAGATCATCAGAATAGCATTTTTATACTGTAAAGCATATAAATGTAGACATCTTTTGCCCTGAGAGCTGACCTGAGTGATACTGTGAGTGACGAGGAGTTGACTGATGTTTGGTGTGCTGGAGCATGACCGTACACATTAAGGTGGATACACCCTCGGAGCGTGTATCCACAAGTGCACGTCATGTGAGTGCTCAGGAATTTAGACAATGTAGGCAAACATTTTCTTCCACCAACAAGACATTCTTGTGCCCTTATAATGCACCATTTAATTGTAATCCTTTGGGTTTGTTTTCTGTTTTCATGTAGTCTCGACTGGGTGTCTAAAATCTTGCACCAACCAAAATGTCCGTTGATTGTTTGAGATGCCTGATGTCCCATCTGGTGAAAATGTACAAATCTTTTTTAGTAGTTTGGTTATTGGTTTTTGTATTTGTATGTAAATTATTTGAAAAGAAAACAAGTAATCAAGAATGGGATGCTAACCAAGGAAGCTACCTCCTCAACTGTAGTGGCTACCAGCAGTGCTTTGTAAAAGAATAGTCTGTTTTCATTTGTTGTTACTTTGTTTGCGTTCTTGGCTTTATGTTGACACATGTGGTTGTACATCATCATTTTAGTTAAGTGCAAATTGTGGGAGGAATCTATGTACTGTATACTGTGATTTTTTTTTTTTTTTTTTAAATCAAACTATAAACTATGAATTTTTTTGTTTTATCTTTTATAGATACAAACTTGCAGAATAATACGGATTATGAAAAGTATCTCACTTAATTTCAGTTCAAATTAAATCTTGTAGTTTTTCATGTGAGATCTCCCCACGTTGTTTTTTTATTCTGTTCAAGTAGAAAAATAATTCTATAAATTGTGTATGAATAAAATTGTGTTCACTGCATTGTCTCATAGAAAGGTCAGATCCCCTGAAAATTAAAGCATTGACAATAATCCTACATGTTTTTCTCCCAGCAGAGTTCCTCATCAGTCTGCAGTGGCCTCATGGGAAGACAGGTCAATTGTTAATTTTCATCTGAAATTATGTAAACTGTGTTAGTGTTAAAGATGACAACATGTCCTATTTCTACTATATGCCAAAACGCCAGTGCGGTTTAATCAGTTGGTCACTTCAGTCCAGACTGAATACCTCTGCACCAATTGGATGGACAGACGTTCATGGTCCCAAGATGATGTATCCTAATGACTTTGGCAATCCTCTGACTTTCTCCATGAAGTTCACATTTATGGTTTTGAATGGAATATCTCATGAACTCTTTGGATAGGTTGCCATGAAATTTGGTCGACACATTCATGTTCACCTCAGGATAAATTGTATTTGTTTTGATGATCCCTTATCTTTTCATCTAGCGCCATCATCAGGTCAAAATTTCACCTCAACCAGCAGTTTGGTTTATAGCAAAATACCAACAAAACGAATGACATTCTTATCAGCCTCAGCTTCCCTTTACCATCGGCAGTAGTACAGTGTGTACATTGATGTATCAATAATTATAAACCATATTATTCTGAAATAGGCAGCTCTATATAATGAGCACTTAAAGTACATGTTGATGCTAACACTTCTAACATTTTGGCTGCATTGTATTTGTACACTGTGACGTTGTTACTTAAAAAGATCTGACTACTTCTGCTAATGTTAGCATTTAGCTCAGAGCAGCGCTGTGCACAGCCTGACAGGGCTGCTAGCGTGGCTATAGGCTTACTCCCATTAAACAATTTTCAGTTGAAGTTTCCCATGTAAACACTATTTTAGGGGCAGTTTTGCTTTTAATCTAATTGTTCTAAGTCTGTTCACATTTATAGGACCATTCAGTGGAGTTGCCTGCCTACCATGTTGTCCACTACTGCAGGCTGCCTTCACTCATGCAAGTGAGCTGTAACTTGGTGATGAGTGAGAAATTACCCCCTGGGATTGTATAAAGAATCAGACATGTAATTTGATAAATCCTGTTTAGCTTTGAACCATGTAGCCTTTTCATTCTGTAATTTGTGGATTCTGGTGAAGTCCCATGTCAAAACACCTGACAAAAATTGAGGCGCTCCAAGACATCCGTCATGTATGTTAATAGTGACGCTGTGACAGGTACAAGGCCCGCTGGATCTCTTGCAGCTGTACGCTGAGAGGGAGGGCACAGGAAGTATTTACATTCAAGGCATCAAAGGAATAACTGTTGACTGATGTTACAGCAACCCCTGCACCACCATGTGTTCCACTTCACTGACACAAGTCCCCAGTGGGAAAAAAGGACATCCCAGCTATTCCAGTCCTCCACACACATCCCTCTGTGGCGTGCACATTAGGCACATGCCCCACACTTCTAGCTTTAGTGAGGCTTTGTTACAATAAAACTAAGCCCTCGACAATTCTTGCAGAGTTCCACTGGACTTCTGACTATCAGTGGCATGCTTTTTGTATTTCCTGCATGCCACCGCTGCTGCAGTGATCCTGATGGCAGTTTAAGGAGCTGCAGTCCACCTGTACCCAAGTACTGACTACAATGCAACATAATACCACTGCTGGATGTATGACTGAATAAATCACTCTGTATTTTGTGCTTTTGAAGCAAGCTTTATGCACACAAATCAATCACACTAACAACCATGTAATCCAAGAATGACAAATCATAAATTAGTTTCATAAATGCTGCTATTATCTATTATCCATATTTACTACACACCATTATCCATTAAATCTCTAATCTAAGTTTTTGAAATGAAGGAGAAAAGGAGTGACAAACCATTGTAAATACTAATAATTCCATATTAAAGAACAATCAATTTAGTTTATACATTTACAGCAACCCCCGCACAAGTAGTAAATTTAGTTTATAAATTTATTAACAGCAAGGATGACTCGATAATGGTAGATGAGGGAAGTGGCGCAAAAACAAAACAAAAAAAGTGAGCTAAACACAGTTTGTTATGCAGGTGAAGAGCTTCACATGACACAAAACAGTCGACATGCAGGAGACGCTGGAGACAAATTGATCTTCTCTTCAGTCAGCAGCTCGGAGCTCTTTCTTCTTTTCATCTTTCTTTTCTTCTTTCACAATTTGAGCTGCAAGGCAGGGACATCGGTCAAGACACAGAGGCGTTATTAAATCCGTTGCACAAAGTGAGGCTGGTAGCATAATGTTCATAAACACAAACAAGTTACCATTAGTTTTAGTTTACCATTAGAACTTTTTTAAGTTGATTTGGCTAAAATGTTATTAAACAGGTGCCTGTTTACACATCCAGAAGACTTATTATATATTAATATTAATTAATTAATATTCACTCCATTTAGCTCCAGTTTGGTCTCCACCAGCTCCAGAGGGAAATATCTCTGCTCTTTAGCTGCTAAATGCTTCTCTGTGTTCACCAGCTAGTTCCTGGCTTTGTATGTCTGTGTTTCGGTGTTGAGCAAGAAGAGTACATTGAGCTTTTTTTTGTTGAAAATGATGCTATGAGAGCAGTGAGAGGGAACCACAACAGTGAAGTTGCAGGCAGAAAAAGACGGAGGGAGACTTTCATTTAGAGTAGATATATCTACACCAGATCCAGCTACTTTGTTGTTTCTGAAATTTTCAACCACATCTCAAGTGCTCTCAACCCAATGATGAAGGCCAGGAGGTGTGATTGAAAGCTTCAGAAAGAACAAGTTGGATCTTTTGTTAAGAATTTCTTTGGACAGTGTTCATATTAGTTTATGGTAATCCTGCAGTTCTTTTGAGGTCATTTCTATTTTGCTACAATCAGAAACACAAGAAAGTCTTTCCAGGAAATTTCTTAAAAATCAGGAAAACATGACATAATACAGTCCATTTCCATTTTTCCATCACACCATTCTAGAAATTCCACCACAGGAAAAATAAATGCTATAATTGAACATTTTTACTATATACTCTCACATTTACACTAAAATATATTTTTCTTTATAACAGACTGCCATTTATTTGATGTGGACTTTGATGATAAGTGTTATTTTTAAAGCATGGAAAGGAGGGGGAATGGGGAAAAGGAGGATGCTGGCTGGAGGCTGGAGTGTCTAAGTGCATCATGACAAAGAGGACACGTTTCTGTGTCTGTACCACCCGGCAGGATACTTACAGCGAACCTCCAGTTTACACTCCACAATGTCTTCTCCGCTGTCGTTGACTGCTTTGCACATATACACTCCCCCATCGAATGGACAGGGCTTACGGATCTCCAGCGTCAGGACGCCTTGCTTACTCAGCATTCGGTACTTGGCTTCATTTGTGATGTCCATCTTGTTTTTGTACCAGGTCACTTTGGGCTAATAAGATAGGACAAAAGATCGCAGTACATCAGGTGATATTTTTCACAATCTGCAATACTACTTACAATTGCAAAATTAGGCCACAATGCAGTACTGACACAGTAGTATTCACTGGATTTATCTGCTGGATACTGTGGGACTGAGAATGGGGAGTTTATTACCTGCGAGGTTACCTGTGTGTGTGTGTGTGTGTGTGAGAGAGTGTTATAGGTATGAGTCTCTGTTGGTTACAAAACTACAAAGTGGACCATTGGTAAGGAATTGTCCAAACTTCATTTAAAAGTTCTTCTTTTTTTTTTCATTGCGATAAACGTTATGATGGCAGCTATTACCCAGCCGCCGTTCACATCTGAGATTTTTTTCTGGGTGTCATCAAATGTATGATTGATTTTTATCGCAAATATCATGTAAAGACTCTACTGACCTTCGGTATACCTCTGACTGAGCAACTGAGGGTTGCACTGTATCCTGCTATGATAGAGCGGTTCACTAAAGGATGTGTGAACTTGGGAGCCTCCGAGAAGTCGTGTTCCTTGTAGGAGGGCGGCTTGTAAGCGATACCTGCGGACGGACAGACAACATTTATGACGACAACTCGGATTTCAATTGCAATATCTGTACTTGTAAGACATAAAATCAGAACCATAAGTGCTTTGTACTAATTATATACAGCATGGTGCGGTCAAAGCCCACCTGTTTTCTGGATGTAAGCACTGTCTTTTGTTTCTCTAGCCTCTAGGCTGAGGCCCACCACGTTCATGGCAAAGGCTCGGAAGACGTACTCATTCCCCATGATGAGGTCAGACACGACGCAGTTGGTTCGCCTGTACTGATCGTAGACTGTATACCACTCCTTCATATGAATCACAAAAAACATTTCAGTTTTTCCACTTCGTTAAACAGTTTATCTTCTGCAGAATGTGCACATGTATATTAGGCCCTTTTCGTTCATGTACTTGCGTGGATATGCATACAGATACACTTGACAGCACTGTCTGCTGCGTTACCCCCCTTGACACCTCCACCTGGCTTGTAGTGCAATCAATATGTCGTACAGTGAGAAACGTAAATAGGGTTGGTTGGTAATAATATAAAGGCAGACTAAAGTTAATCACATCAGATTTCTGTAGTTTACCAAACCATTTAGGCGCACATAAACTAAAATTGAATCCATTTTTGTTTGTTCACTCAGATAAATTGTATTTGCTGATTAAAATATGGCAAATGAAAAATCTACCTGAAACTGAAGGAGTTGTGTGACGGTTTAAATTAATTTATTAAGGTATAATATTGAAATAGGATACGAGTAGATAGCAGTAGCACATGCACCCTCAGCCCCTTTATGTCTGACATCTAACAGGTACACTGTTCATTGCTACTGGTAACATGATAATCAACATCCCCAAGCTTGCTATAAAGAGATGCAAGTGAAATTAATTTGATCTAATAATGACCACAGTGAAACATGAGCCATCAGACGAGCTGGGCAGGAGAACAATGTCCCTGCGTCACTGTACAGACAACCCGGACCAGGTCAAGGCTACGAGGATAAGATTAGGACATTCCTGGCCGACATTGTTCCTGGCAGCTCGAGGTGGAGGATGGTGGCAGCTCGAGCTCTTGCCAGCCGGCCCATAATGCATCACCCACAAAGGAGACTGTGTGCTCAGCATTGGCTGATTGCAGAAAATGTGTCACAATGGAGGCTAAAATATCCCCCTGTGTCCATGCAGCATTCATCCTCCCACATGTACAGACACACTCGTTTGTGTTAACAGTAAAGGGAGGTTTGCAAATGAAGGCAGCTAAAGGCCTACAATGGATCCATTTCAGGTTTAATGACATGGTGACCATGGTGCCTTTCTCTGAGACGACCACTGGAAGTCATATTTTATTTTTCCACTCTGTTCCTTGTAATCCAGACATGACATGAGTGGCCACATCTTTACTTTCAGTTTGATTGGATTGGGCAGTGTCCCAATTATATTCAGATCTTGGTCTCTCTTTCAATACGTCTAGTACCTAAAAGCACCATTTGCTTTTTGAGGAGTGTCAAGTGCAGGAAAAATCTCATTTTATTGTTCCTCTTTCCAATCGCAGCTGCTCATTATCTGGTGGAGCAACATGCATTTTTGAAAATTAATTTATCAACATTGGCTTCAGGTTGGTATTCCAGCACCTTTCAGATTGGGCCTGAAATTTTCTGAATGTCATATGCATGTGAATTCTCTGAGGGTTTCTTCTGGCTAATTGCTATAAAATGATTTTATTTCAATAAGAACTGCATTTCATCAGAAGATTGTTTTCAGCTTCATTTGAATTTAAATTAAAAACAGATGTGAGCTTTGTTGCTAGGTCCCAAGGGCGTAGAGTCTCACCATGGTCTTCTTGTCAGCTTTCTGAACGGTGTAACCAGTGATTTCACAGTTACCGTTGTCCTTAGGCGGCTTCCACTCGAGTGCCACGTTGAAGCCCCAGACATCCATGATCTTCAGAGCCTCAGGAGGCCCTGGAAGATCTATAGACGAGAGATATGAACTCTGTAGGAGGTCACTAGCACGAATGTTGCTACAGTTTACTGCAGAGATTGTATTTATGCCTGCCAGCTCTCCATGTGTTCAGTCCTGCTCACCTACAATCTGCAGATTGACACTTGCCGTGTCTTCCACGTTCTCAATCTGCACGTGGAGATCATACTTCCCCGAGTGTTTTCTGTCCGTCTTGCGGATGAAGAGGATTGTATCGACATCGCTGTTCCTCACATTAGCGAATGTGGGTTCCAGAGGCTCCCCATCTTTACTCCATGTCACCTTTGGCCTGGGCTTACCCTGCATGGCCAGAAAAAGACAGAGGCAGGGTTTCACTTCACATTGCTGTGTGCCAGTCTACAGATTACAAACAAAATCAACCTTTTAACAATATATTCATCTTCAAATACATGATCAGTTTTTAAGGAGACATTACCCAACACGGCTTTAGTATGTTGGTCAGCCTGTCACTGAGCCACTGTGATTTCAGAGTGAAAAATCTCAACAACTCTGAGCTGGATTGCCATGAAATTTGGTGAAAAACATTCATGGTCTTCAAAGGAAACATCCTAATGACATTGTTGATACCCCGACCTTACATGCAGTGCCACCAACAGGCACCTTTAGTCACAAAATTAAAGGTGCTTTTCGATTTTTCATAGTTTCAAAAAAGGCTGGGTGCATGGACAGATTATGAGAAAATGGGCCCCTGAGCAGAGATAGGTAAAAGCCCCCATACCTTTCCTTTTTAGGATCCTCAGACTGAAAGAGAACATTATTAAAAAATTGTTTTGAGTCTCCTCTTGGTATCCCTTTGTCTTTTAACTGAGCTCTGTGACTTTCAAACAAGAAATACTAACAGTCAATTATACAGCGCTCTGTTTCCCTGGGCCTTACAATAGCTATGTCCCAATGCAGGGGCCGCATCATTCAGAGGACGCCGTCACCAGCTGTGCCTTTACTGTGGCGTCACAAAGCGTGGCTCTTGTCGCCTAGCAACCTTGGGACAGGTTGGGCCACGAAGGATCCACTCATTGGATCTTTCGTTTCCCAGGAAAAGAAGTCCACATTTCTGGGACGCATTTGAAGGAGCCTTCGAAATGGGACAGTCTAGTTGCGCCGCTGTGACACAATTGGTCTTCAAATGCAGCCTCTGAAGGATGTGGCCCCTGAATTGGGACACAGCTAATATATACCATGAGAATGTAGAAACTTGTCCGCCTTGTTGTCAAGCAATATAAAATTACATTTATCGTAATTGGAAAATTTTACACATATCATCAACCCCAGCACAGATGTTTTTTTTAATCCAGACTTTATGTTTTTTTGTCTGCATCTTCCAGACTTACCCAAGTAACTGGTTATTTGTCAAATGTTTCACATGTGAATACTAACTGCCTCATTCATGTTTCACTCAGGTGTTTATACTGTATGAAGTCACCAGTGAAGCGCCTTGGTGTTTTGATGACGATTTTAAAAAGGCGGCTGACTGATTTAGTCGACTGTATACTGCACCTGGAATGGAATCAAAAGGTTGACAGTGTCTCCAACTTTCTTGATGAGAGTCTGGCGGAGATTTCTGGGGAGCCAAATTTTTGGGCGTTCTGTGCAAGAGAAAAACACGAAACACAAAGTAAGAGGCACGAGGGTGGACTCCTGGGAGTTTAGCCTTGAGCTAAAATAGATCTAAATAAACAAACGTGGAAGAAATGAAAGAAGCTCAAGGATGAGCTGAAGTGAGAGGAAAGGTTTGTGATTATCATGTCTCATATAAATAAATGCATTAAATGCTTAATATTTAGTGTTTCACATCACTCCACCAAACAAATGAACATAACAGATAGAAATCTAACAGATGTAAGGTTGAATACAGCCCTGAAACAAAAACTAGAACCAGACGAGATGCCAAAATGAGTAAATCCCCATCTACTCACGCATTATCTCCCTGATGGTGACGGGTTGGGCCAGAGTGGTGGGAGCACTGGGACCCGCCATGTTGTAGGCTCGCACACGGAACTGCAGCTTGTCTCCAGTGGTGAGGTCTCTGACAATCAGGGATGTCCTCTCAGTCAGACCCTGAATGGCTGGAATCCATTCATCAGCTGAGGCCACAAAACACACGAATCACTTGACTGCAGATGTGACTATGGAGATAGAAGTTTATCTGAGCCTCTACTTTGATATCACTTTGATTAGATGTGCGGTATTGGATAGCTGATAGTATAGGGGCTTACAGAAAACAAAGAGAGGTTACTGCTCTTCACTAACTGATTGTTGCACATAAACTTTGATGATATACACTATAAAAACAAGCTTCCTTATCAAAAGCATGCAGGGGTTAGCTGCAGCACTTACTGCCCTCCTTGCAGTACTCAACCCCATAACCCTCGAGTTCAGCCGAGCCGATCCTCTCAGGCGGCCGCCACTTCAGCGAGATAGAAGTGTCACTGATGTCTTCGACAACCAGTCCCATGGGCTCACTTGTAGGGGCTGAGAGAGAAGCAGAGGGCAGATAAATGGGCCGTGTTAGTCAGTTACAACATTAATGCAATCATTTCAGAATGGACTACTGATCAGGTGGATGAACCTGATCATGAATGTACAAAGTATGTAAAGTAACAAAATCCCTTCCAAAAGCTTTGTGACAACAAACAGGGCTTCAGCTCTATCACCATCATCCATCACAACTTTACTGTTGATCCACCATTATCTTTTATTTTATTTAACATTCACTTGACAGTTTCATTTCATATGTACAGCAAATTCATGAAACGCCATCAGAAGAAGACAGGAGGGTTATTTTATACAATCTGCCAACTGAGTGAGCAATGTGAAAGGACACGTGGTTTTTAAATATAGTCTCTTGTAGATTTACTGACATGTCACCAGGGTCTGTTTTGCTTTCAGTGGCATCTACAGGTTTCCTCTGTCATATGACACAAAGGACACCCCTGATGAATGAGCCTACAAAATTAACTACTAACATGAAAATTATTCTCAAATTTACAAGGATGTCCTCTTGTTAAAACTAGACAATGATGAGTTTTGTCATGTGAAAGCTACATGTGTGTTCTGGAGCAATCCTGACAATGACTTATCAGTGATGTCAAATTACAGTCAAGGTTAAGATGTATTTCAGTTTTTTTTAAGCTACAACTGCATCAGCGGCACTCCTGATTTCACAAACACGGGTTCATCTAGTCTAAGGTAAGCATCAGAGCACATATATGATGCTTGTGCTTTTCTCAGTAATGTTATTATTATGAGCTTTATTTAGTAAGGTAGGTATCTCTTGCTCGAGATCTTGATCTCAAAGTGACTGAGTGCAAACAGACAACCAAGCCTGAACATATACAAACAGGTCCAAAATAAAAAGTTAAACTTCATCCACGGTGCAAATCAGTGGAAGGCAGTCAGTTTAAGTGGAACGAGGATGATCAGGACAAATCCAGAGTTTGTGTGCATGGCTGTGGGGCCCTGGTGTCCACACAATCTTGAGTGTACAGTACTTGCCAAGTACAGTTGTCAAGTACTGTAGCTGTAATTGTTCATGGTATTGTGTTATCTTGTGTTGTGGAAATAATTTACGGTTGGGGAATTGGCATGAACTGCAGCTGGTGTAACTATGGAACATTTTTAACATCAAAAACATTAAGCAACTGGGGAAAGATGAGCTGTGCGACTGACCTGCTGGGGCCTGCCGTACTTTGAGTCGTATTAAAAGACGCCCCACACATTGCTTTTACAACACAAGCGCTAAAAGAAAGCAAGGAAAGCAAGGCAAAAGAACATATATGCTACAAAAGAAGCATGTACAGTGATACAATATCAACTGTGGCCAGTATTGACATAACTAAAGCTTGGTCTATCGTGCAAATCAATGTTAAGAGATAAATTCAAAGTGATGCAGCATTAAAAGTCTTTGAGTCTTTCCATGCGTGTTGCACAGCCAGGAAATGTTTATGGTTTTTCCAACTCAGTTACGATCCGGTGTTTGTATGCGCAAAATACTAGGTAATGCGTTGCTGTTGTTCTACTGGAAAACAGTCAACGATGTGACAATGATGTGACATCATTCCCAGCCCCGACTTCAGAGGTCAATGGCACGCAGCATCGGGCCTCAGCACAGAATTTCTAAAATAAGGAGAGCTTCCTCTCTCAGAGCTTCTGGTTTTGTAGGGGGCACTTGTGAATGGGGGCTTTTGGAGCTATAACCACAAAATGTCTGGGAATGACCAACTTACTGAACAACATGTTGACAACAAAAAGTGGTATTCCAGTATATTAGGTACAAATACCAAAAGTCATTTGGGGTGAATAACAAAAGCTAGGCTACAGAATGACCCGCCACAGGCCATCTTGCTAGTCCGGATCCCGAAGTACAGTAAAAGCAAAAATCTGGTCAATGTTGTCCTCGTATAATTCCTACTACTACTCGTTGTGCATGGTGCAGTGCACAAGTGAAGAATCCTCCAAACAGCAACGAAGGACATCAGTCAACCATGTATTTCTATGACGTTGCAACTACTTGTTGACAGCATGAGGACTGACTGAAAGGTGCTCAATTTTAGTTGTGGTCTTGTCGTCAGTAAGGCAAGGACTTCACGTCACAGGACACAGGCTAAGTATACAGTGCAAGGAAATGATGGGAACACTTCTCAGAGGTCAAGGATATCCTTGTGTGTAGAAAGTCACCGCAGCAGGGATTGTTTATAAAGTAGCTCAGGGAAGTCTGAAGTAAAGGTGGAGAACGCAGAGCAAAATCTCATTCAAATGAAAAATCTCATTCAGATGCAAAATCTCATTTAGATGCAAACATTTTTTTCAACAAAATTTTGACATCATCATGACGGGACAACCACATGATTACCAAACCATGCTTAACACTGTCAAACATGTACACCACTGAAAAATGAGCAATATGCAGCCAATTTTTTTTTTCCCATTAATGTCATACACATATAAACACAATTAAGTTTCATTTGCATTTCTAAAACCTACATGACAATCCAACATCTCAAAACGAATAATGCCTACTGCCAACAGGTTGCGGCTCTGGCTCTGGTTCAGCAGCGGGAACCGACTCCACAGGGGTCTCCTCTGCAGGGGGACCGCTTTCTGTTGGGGGGGCACCCTCTGCTGGCGGCGCCTCATTCTCAGCTGGAGCTGCCTCTGCAGGTGCAGCTGCTGGTTCCTGTTCTACCTCTGGAGGTGGAGGTGCCTCTGCCTCAGGCTTGCTAACTTCCACCTCTGCTGTTGCCTCCACTGGAGCATCAGCTGATGTCTCCTCTGCTGGTTCCACTGGTTTCTTCTCAGCTGTCTTTGGAAGCTTAGGCTTTGTCATCCTTTCTCGGTGTGAAGCAGTCCGGCTGCTGATTGAAGCTGGTGGTTGTGCGTATCCGCCTCTTCTGCCAAATGACTTCCTCTAACCTACGCTCTCATCCTCTCTCTCACTCTTTTGTTCCCTCCTTGTAGTATTATAGTCACAACAAATGCTTCTTCTGCAGCAGCCTCCACAGTAGCGTGAACCTCTCTGTGTTAAGCAGCTGGTCCCAGCAGAGCCAAGTGCTTCCAGGCCATTATTTATAGAGGGGGATGCCACGGATAGTTTCCTAATCAGCTGTCTTACAAGCGATTGGCCATCTGGATACAATGATGTTCCCTCTTAAATCAAGAAGTGGAGGGATGAGATGGTCGTTAAAAATCAAAAAGCGACAATCCAAACCTGAGCCCCCAGCATGTATGATACGGTTACAGAGAGTTCATCTAGGTACAAGCCTGGATCCAGACCTCTTGATTATGGCACACATCTCTGATTAGTTCACAATTCAGTTAAAATGAAGCGAAATGGCAATTCATTTCGCTTTTTTAACTCCTTGTGTTTCAGTGTTTCAGTGCCCTAACATGACAAATGCCAGGATGTCCAAGAGTATATTCTGCACCAGTAAAGTTCGCCCTTTAAAAATTGACTTCAAATCTTAATTGTGTCTCTATAACATTAAATATCCATGACTTAATAAGCAACAATCAACAAACGTTTGCCTCGAGTGATCCGATCACAAGCGTACAGCTCAAGTTCAGGTGTGAACGCACCCAAGACGCTTTTGACAGATGTTCATTGAGAGCACATTTGGAGATGGTCTGGGCCACATGTGGCCATATTCTTTCAGCAGCGTGATCACAAATGCATCCTTGGCCACACTGAAGGACCGCCTACTCATGGTCATCTGCCACAGGCTAACTGCATGCACTGTATTTCACCCAGTGCTTGCTCGTGGTCATTGTTGGGTCTCTATAAATAATTTTATAGACAGTAAGGTCTAGACAAGGTCTGTACGAAAAGTTCCCTGAGATAACCTCTGTTGTGATTTGGCGCTGTATAAATAAAAATGGACTTGACTTAACCTCAGAACGGATGAGCAGAGGATCAAATAACCAACCCTGCTCTACCTGAGCCTCAACCTCACCTCTTTCACATGTAAACTAACACTGTGTGACTTCAGTGTGTTTTTTTTTTCCGCACATCATTTGACACACAGCAGTTTGCCTTGTACGGTACCAGTTCCTCTATCTGTCCCCTGTGGTGTTGGAATAGAAACAAACACATAACCTTCATGGCTGACATTACTCAGGAATGACCTGTGGATCATCTACTGTATGTGCAACCTATATTTTTTTTGACACAGAGACCGTCCACAGACTTCTAGCATTACAACAAACATGACCCCGTTCCGCTCCCAACTACAAGTCAACCAGGGGCCGTGACCCCAGAGAAACCTTAGACTGAGCAAACAAGGCGCGACACAACCCCGGAGCCATCAAAAGTCAGACATGTCAACTTCATCACCGTGCACCACTGCTCATCTAGACAAGCCATCAATCAAGTCTGCAAAACAATCTTTCTTTTTTTTTTTTCATTTAGACTAATAATGAACGCATGATCTCTATCTTCAACAGTTTCATCACTAAAAAAAAACTCCTTTCAATGAACATGCAGTGCAGCAAATGTGTGAAAATGATTAAATGAACACACGTGGGATGGGAGCAAGTGAAGACCTGCTGGTAAAGACTCACCGACTGGCACAAATGGCTGCGAGGCAGGGCTGTGACGAGACATGCCAATGCCGTTGACAGCATAGATTCGCATTTCATACGCCACTCCTTCAATCATCCGCTTGGCTTCATAGGTGGTGTCGGGGTAAGGGTCAAAGTTCAGCCTCATCCACCTGTAGCTCTGCTTCTTCTTCCGCTCCACCACATAGCCTGAGAATTAACATGGAAGCAACGTTATGTTGTTATCAGCTTGGCTTGTCAGAACAACAAAGGAGGATGCCTAAGAAATAACAAATTACGCATTTTGATGTGTGTGTTTTTTTTTGTTTGTTTTTTTTTTACCAATGATGGGTTGTCCGCCATCAAACAGAGGGGGGTCCCACTGGATAACACAGGAGTCCTCTCCCACGCTGAGGACTCTGGGAGTCTGGGGGGGATCTGGAACATCTGGGAGGGAAACATTGCTCTTGTAATTAAAAAAGGGATATTTTATATGTTTTAAAGAAATAAAATACATTTGACATCAAGGCTTCATATATGATGTGATTTTACGACTGTGATAGAGAGCTCTGTCTTACCAACAACTTTCACATTGATATCTGCACAGTCCTCCCCAGCAGGGTTTCGAACCACAACAGAGTAGATTCCCTCGTCCTGCCTCTCAGCCCCCTCAATGGTGAAGACACAGTGGCCCTTGGTGGTTTCGACATGGACCCTACCGTCTCCCTCGGTGACCACCTACACAATGAGAGCCAGAGAAGAGTTACTGGATTGTGACTGACTGGAGCATCCGTTGATGACTGTCCTCTCACTCTGAACTGATTGACAGCTCTGTTGCACGTACTGATAAAGATGCTGGTACAGTAGATGTAGCAGAGATACATTAACGCCATGCCACTTTGGGGGAGAGGATAAACATAAAACTTTCCAATATAAAGTTTCTTTAAGTTTTTGTGCATATCATGCTTTTCAAAGACAGCAGCACAACTCCAGATGTCACCATGCAAATGCAGAACCAGTGCTCAAAGGGGCAGTTGTGTGCATGTACTGATTTCTTGTAGTTTGTAAATATAATATAATATACAGTAATTATAATATGATATACAGTAGCTACTGTGCAAAAGTGTTTAGCACTTTAGGCGTTGAGATTCTTATCCATCACACAATCCCATCAGGGAGACGTCTGATCAGTCTCAAATTCATTCTGCAGCATGACAACAACTCACAAACACACAGCCAGAGTCATGAAGAACTATCTTCAGCAACAAGAAGAACAAGGAGTCCTGCAAGAGATGATCTGGCCCTCACAGAGCCCTGATCTCAACATCATGGAGTCAGTCACACAAATAGACAGAAGACACTGAGACAGACTAAATCCACAGGAAAAACTGTGGCAAGTTCTCCAAAATGCTTTGAAACAACCTACCTGCCACGTACCTTGAAAAACTGTGTTTTAAAGGATGGTCACAACTGATTTGAATTATTTTTTTTTCTGTTTACAATTTGTATGAATTGAGGAAAAAAAACTATTAATGGCACTGTTTTTGAAAGCATCCTCACTTTTTTTAGTGCCTAAGACAATTGCACAGCAATATGTAGTATATTGATCTGGTTGGCAGTTACTAAAATCACCAAATGACCTCAAGAGAATCCTTTAGCGTGTAGGGGAAAAGTTAATACCTACAGTAATTTGTCCATAAAGAAAAAAAAATCTCAAAAAAAAAAAAATTATCTCAAGCTCCATTTACTGGCTAAAGAAGTAGCTTTAGTTGAACCTGACAGTGAGAAATTGACTTTTTCACACTGTAGAAATCAAGGTTTTCTCTGCAGACACTGGGCTGACAATACTGCACCTGCAAGTTTGATTTTAATGTCTCAAAATGTAAAATAATTCAGTTAAACTTCACGACATGTTAGTTTATTTGATTATATACAGTAATTATGTATTTGAGCATGTAATCCTAGGATTATTTTACCGAGTCATGTTATAAAATTACCATACACACTTACAGTTTCCTCTGACCTTTGTCCCTCTGAAGGAAGATTCAGAACATGCTCTTACCTTAATGACATGGTGGGATATTGCACTGCATGCATTTTTTTGTTTTACCTTGTTGTGGTTATGTAAAACTGACAAAAAAACAAAACACACATGTTGACTGCTAACCGCTGGAGAAGCTGCTTTCCCTCTGTCATTGTTACTGCGGCAGCCTGTCTGTCTCCAGGGTTGTAAATGAGTAAAGCTCAACCTGTTCAGTCAAGTACTTGCAAAATCAATTCTCCTGTGCTTTGATGGTGGCTGCATGCATTATCTTTTCAACACTCAAGTGGTAACACAACTGCAGGGTGAACTTATTGTCAAAGGGCACACATGGGTAAAAGCTGAGAAACATGATCACTGTCAACAGAGTCAGAGTACTACAAACAGACATATTCATACGGGACATGCACGCTTACTTCCCCATCCTTCATGGTCCAAGAGGTTGCCGGGACTCCTTTCTCCTCTCCATCGGGTTTTACAGAACTAGCCTACATTTGAGCAGAGCAAAGCGGTAAAAGCCGAAGAGAACCAAGAGGGCATGAAGCCTCTCTTTCTCCTCAACTCAAAGATCAGTAGGCTGGTAGGCATCAATGAATTGAGCTGTTAGTAGCATTGTACTTATTCAGCTTGGGGGAAAACGTTTAAATATCTCAGCCAAATGTTAGACACATCATTGGGTCTACAGAGGTAACCTGCGCCGTTTAATAGTTATTTTCAGGATCAAAATGGTTAGTTGATAAAAGTGTGATCTCCTCAGCTTGTATTACATTAGATCTGTTCTGCATGTTAGATTCGCCAACATTTTTTCTGAATTAAACATTTCAGCATTACTCAGGCTTTCAAGTTCATTTTTGATAGTGAATGAGACATTGCCTTCTCGTGAAACCTCAGATTTCAGACCTTACCTACTGCATTCTGGGCAGATGGCACATGTTAGACGATGGGTGTGTAGCTGATCAGCCTATTTGCCTGTTTTACCTTCTCTCCCTTGGTCCAGACCACTGTGGGAGCAGGATCTCCAGTGATCGGGACGTCCAGACGCAGTTTGTTGCCAGCCACCACCACGATGGTTGAGTCGGCAGTACGACCCATACAGTCCAGGTGGATCTTAGGAGGATCTTAGAAATTGATGATAGACATGGTGAAAATGGACCGAGCCTCGCATCGTCTTTAATCTGCACACTGAAAGAGAATAAGTTTGCGATACCTTGGCGCGGCACATAATCGATCTTCACCTCTAGGAGCACAAGAGAAAAAAAAAGAAAGTGAGAAATTGTTTAAATATAATTTAGCTTGTGTGTGGTAATGAATGCATGAAAAGAGTAAATATTACCCAAGAAATTGAGTTTGGCGGAAAGGTTGAAAGCGTAGCCATCTGGCACAAAAGTATAGTCCCCCTCGTCCTCTGGTTTGACATCATCAATGGTCAGTTTGTGGATCCTAAAAAAGATCGAAAGTTTACTTCATAGTCTTATGGGATACAGTATATGCAACACATTGAATGCATCCATAAAAGTGTCCTCACCTGCCAATATGTGTGATATTCACTCTGTCATCGGCCTTGACTTCTACGCCATTCTTATACCAGGTTCCCCTCACGTTCTCATCTGACACCTCACACTTGAAAACTGCCTGGTCCTTCGCTTTCACTGTGAGGTCTGCAATGCTCTGGTAGACCTCCAGGTCTTTCTCTACGCAGTCAGAAAAAAAGCACACACACAAACACACACACACACACACACAAACAGGCTCAGAGTGCAGACAGAGGAAACAATGGAGGCCATCATACTTCAGAGGAGGTGCTACTTTATGAGACAACGGAATAAGATGCACTAATAAGATAATGTGAGAGGATAATGAGATTAAAAGAAATAGATGCAGCTATTGTATGTGGGGATAATATGGTAATAATATGTTCAAGTGTGAGGTGTTCATTATCTTTGTGCAGCCTTTGTGTGTTGTATCATAGCAACAGACACAAAGGGGGATAGTTAATTGGATTTATGGTAGAAAATGAAGTGGGAGGATATGAAGACCAGATGCAGGAGCTTGAGGCTGATACTGTATATCACAAGAAATAATGTACATGGGAGCTATTGAAGTTATCCCAAAGAAACTGTTATCTGGGCGAGATAACTCACACCAAGCTCCTCGTAAAGGTTACAGGAGTTTCATGTCAGCTCGCCACGTCAGCCTGGGAGGGCGAATAACGTGGGAATGGCATTATAATGGGAGTTCGGTGTTGATCCCTGCTGCGCGATGGCAGCTGGTAATTCTTGGCAGGGTTGGTGTTCGATTAACAAGCCAAACAAACATAACAGGACTGAGAGCAGAAAAAAATAAAAAGACTGGGTTTAAATCTACACACAACAACCCCTGGGAGACACACACATGTGCATGAATATATATATATGCAAAAGTAAAAGTATATATATTCAATATGTAGCCAGGACTAAATTATTTCTTCTACAAAAAAACACAGGAGGTCAAACTAATCTATAATGAAACACTGATGGCTGTAATGTAGGTTTTTTGGTTCATAATGAATACTGAGCTAAGATTAAAGGATTATTGGGTGGTAAAAAAAAAAAAGCGGGTGAAACTCGCTGAGGTTTTTATTTTGCCTACGTCCGTGTACTGACGAGTTTGAACCGTCACCATCCACCGTTTTAAGATCACCTGTGGATTCAAATAAAGACTTCTAAGCATATTTATCGAACTTAAATCTTCACTTACAAAATATCCCATGTCTTAAATACACACACAAAAAAAAAACACCATATTATTTGAAAAGAAATTCCACCTTAGAATCACACTTACAAAATTCTGAGGCTGCAGATCTTTCATCAACATCATCAGGCTGTTGAGACTTGGTACTAGAGGAAAATCTATCATCTAGTAATGAAACATACTTTTAAACCACAACTTGCTCTTTATATGATTTTTTACTGTCATGGAAAATTTGTGCCTGAGATATTGAAGATTTTTGAAGCAAAACGCAAAATGAGGTTGCTGCAACTGTGACTGAGTGAGTATCATGGGAATGTAGCATTTTAACTGTCAACGTGGTGTGTGGTAGTTTTTGTCATAAACTATATTGAAATTGAAATTTTTCTTTCAGTTACACATGATGATATAGCTGCTACTGAATGAGAATGTGTGACAAAGAAACATTAAATCAACACAACAAAATGACAACACAGCAAACAAAGACCAGAGAGAGAGAGAGAGAGAGAGAGAGACCAGGTTGCTTGTGCAGACCTGTGCCCTTCAGGTGAAATATTGTCCAAGTCTTCTAACTTTAGCTGGTATGCTGGAATCCCTGCAGTAACCTTGGCAGAATGATGCGACCAATGGCAAGAGCCATTATATCCCAAGGATAGACCGCATGCCAGGAGTGGCAAAGCCACGTGACTATTGGTAGGGTATGAGAATGAGCACTTGGAGTATTCATCACTGACAAAAAGAGGTTCATACTCATACTGTACTCACAGTCCTCAGCACACAGCACGACTGACACTCACCCTGCACCATGAGCTCAGCCATCGACTCGCCGCCATTTGTTTTAACCTTGTAGTGGCCGCAGTCTTCTTTCGTGGCCTCATTAATGATCAGAATATGTTTGCAGCCGTCTTTCTTGAAGCGGTACTTGAAAGACTCATCTCTTGTCAGTTCCACACCGTCTTTCTCCCTGCACAGAAATTCACACAGCAACCAAAGTGATTGCGATTAAAAGTATCATACTGTAATTAAACTTTAGGACCGGGATTCAAGAGCTGGTCAAAAACATCATATGGCATGAATCCAAGCTCCAAAGTCCTCTTACTATTTTTGGAGCTTTCAACCACATCTCACATTGTTACATATACGACCACTCGTTTTCACATGACCGAAAGTTCACATTTAGGTCACATGATGACAACTGAGCCAGCTCGATTTACTGAATGAAGATTGTGAGACGTTGTTGAAAGCTTTGAAAACAAGTGGTAAGTGACCTTTGAGCTGAGAATAGATTACCATACACTGTCCCCAGAGATCAAGAATGAACATCCATGCACAGGCTAATTTAACCAAAAAGTTTTATAAAGGTTAGTAATCAGATTTATGACTGATAGGGTGCACGGATCTTTGTGGTTTCTTCAAGTCCAAATGAACCTCTAAGCTTCATCAAAAGCGATTTTTCTCTTTTGTATTTTGATCTTTGGCCTCTTGTTCCAAAGAAAAGGATTTTGGACTCATGTAAAAGCCCACACACATTTGCAGCAAATTTCTCCTTCAGATAAAGGTCACATGGAACATACTAAAATGCTGATGTGACCTTTTCATTGAGGTGATAATTTACAGCTCGCAGCAATACTTCAGTCTGTCACAGAGGTCTGGCATCTGTCTGTGGACATGACAAACTCAAATGCCATCTGCTGGGTGCCTGAGCAACAAACACTGTGTATGACTGACTGAAAAAGAGACTAAATTAAATCTGATTAGATTTGATTAAATGACACTTAACCTGGGAGCTTCTTCAATCCACCCATGGCTGATTGATTTTATTTATTAATGCTTATTGCTTTAGAAACTGAATGGTTTTTGGGGACTCGGCTGGAATTTGATTTGTACGGGTAGTTTTAAGTTGTAATAGTTTTTGATGATTACTTTTTAAGATTTATGATCCAAGGGCATGAAATTTCCATTACGAAAAGACAGCTGGTTTGTGAGGTTAAAGAAAAATGTCTAACCATTTAACATTGGCTCCTTCCTCTGAGACTTCGCACTCCAACTCCACCCGCTCACCCTTCATGACCATCTGATCCTCCAGATTCTTCACAATCAGGACAGGAGGCTCTGCAGAAAACAGATAAGAAAGAGAGACTCGACTGAAACTCTTAATCTTGCAAATGTGCATCCTCTGGATTGTTTCCTCTAAACCTTAATTACCTTTAACAAAGAGCTCAGTGGTGCATTTCTCCTCCCCCACCACACAGCAGTATGCAGCATCATCTGCCAAGGAGCAGTGGTTGATGGTGAGGTAGCGCATGTTGCCAACACTCTCGAATATGTACCTTGACAAAGGACAGGATGATTTTCACACACTGACGGCACTGTTTCAATCTATTTAACACTTTGACTACATATTATTTTTCAGAAAACTGAACTCTCAACAACTAAAAGAAAATGTTTTTGTTTCTGTTATGACACTTACTTGCTAGTGATGTAATGAAAGGAGCAGGTAGGGAATTCATGAAAGAGGTTAGAGAGAAAAATTAAAAACAATTATTAACACAGTTGCATGACAATGTACAGGTACAGCATGTTGAGGTGAATTCAAACCTTCCAGTTGGTTGAATTTCCTTCCCGTTCTTCAGCCATTTCACATCAACATCTGGATTGGCGACCTGAACAGCTAGTTTTATTTTTTGCCCCTTTGTCACTTGGTAGGCAGGATCCATCTTTTTGAGGAAAGCTGCGTTTCAGAGTGTACATACAACACGATGATCACTCACAGCTTATTTACATTTTGTTAGGATTAGACCAAAGTCACAAAGTCTGCATTCAAACCTTGGCTTTTTTTCTCTTCCTTCTTCATCTTCTTCAGTCTCTTCAGCATGCCTCTCAGGTCGGTAATGCCATACTGAAAAGCGATCTTCTCGTACTCTGAAGCAGGAGCGTGGCTGAGAATCTCCCACACGTCCACGTCAGGCTCTGTGCTCACCTGCACAACTCTGATACATGTAAACCAGAGGAAGATGTTAAAACTAGTTATTTAGCTCAGTTTGCGAGTTACATTATGAATATAGAGCAAAGGAAGTAGGCTGTAACAGAGATACATTAACACCAACATTTTGGTAACACCTCACTAACAGATTAGCAATTTATTTTATTCACAACTAATTCACAATTAACTATCAATGAACTAACAAGCGAGTGATGATGATCAACCTCATACATTGTTTACTAATTTACAGCAAATAAATGAAGTCAGTAGGTTGAAAACGTAGATTATAATTGTGCGTAAAACGGGGGGGGGGGTTAATATTTATAGACTGAATCTTTGTATATCATTAAAAATCTCTTTACTAGTTTAAGCAAAGATTAAATGCTCATTGTGTTTATATGCAAATACAGATTATTCACAGGGCCGATTGGACCAGTGTCCTGGGACCTCCGACCTCTAGGGGGCCTCCAAACCCCCAGTAACTGTAGCCCTACCCTGGCTTTTTTTTTTCTTTTTTTTTGTTGTTGATAAAATCACATAAATTAGTTGAGTGTGTGTATGTTGAAATACGAACGAACGAATGCAGAGTTACTTTCTTTGCAAATAAAAATATTATGATTGGTTTGCTGGATGTATCTGTAGCATGATGATGACGAGTCAGGTCAAAGGTCAAATTGTGACCGTGGGATTTTAACTACCGCCGGTTGGTTGCGAACTGAAATTCGGACAAAGATACAATCTATCTCGACTTTTTTTAAGTCATCTACTAGCTTGCTAGCATTAACAAAGAGCCTGGAGAGGATGCTAACGATGCTACGTCGCAGAGGCGGTGGACAGTAACCAGGCAACAGCCACTGACATTAGTTCAGCTCAACATCCCCATGAAACGGGGACAGAGAGCCACAGTCCAGCGACAGACACCTGTTCAACTGCCCCACCCTCATCTCCACCTGAGTAGGTTACCAGTTTATCAGCCCCACGATTGATTACTTTCTACCTGTTTTACCACATTGTGAGAATTAAAAATGAACTGAGAACAACACTAAGGCAACAACGCTAGAACTCTGGCAACTACTGGCAACAGAGTAGGAAGTCGTCAGAGACCTGGACTTTAATGATGTAGTGCAGGAGTTTTCGAGGAGAAAGGCCAAAAAGAAGACTGTCCAATGAGGTAGGCTTTCTCTCATATTATTATAGAGTATCCTTATTTAATGTATATGTTCTTGTCTCCACCATGTTGTATTAATACAATGAGAAGTAGTTGTCATTGGTTGGTTTTCGAAAAAACTACTTAGATCTACTTGTAGATCTACCTAAGCAGAGCAGTCTCTTTCGCTCTCTCTCTCTCTCTCTCTCTCTCTGTCTCGCTGTCTTTGTCTCTGTCTCTGTCTCTCTCTCTCTCTCTCTCTCTCTGTCTCTCTCTGTCCCTCTTTCTGGGTGTGTGTGATGGAAGAATCTGAATCATAGCACTGTTATGGTGGAGGTGCAGCAGTATGTGCTTGTGTATGCCATTCAGCTATTGTTGCTGTTGGTTCAGGAAAGTTTTGTCTAATCATGTATTGTAAATCCTGTATGATAAAATATATCTACAGGTGTTGATATTGTCCTTCAGGTTGTGACCATAGGCTGAAGACTATCAGTGTAAATCCTGTACAACCTACAGGTGTTTCCAATAGATAGTAGTCTCCACTGATGTGGGAGGGGGGTGGCGGCTCAGGGCTCAGGGGGCTCCAAGATTTTGTGCACAGGGGCCTCTGGATTCTTAATTTCCAAGATTTTGTTGTTTTGTTTCACCAGCGTCTAAAATGTATCCAAATTTTTCTAGTTGTGAGCTGAGAATTGTGGGAGAAAAGTACACTAAAAAAATCAACCATTTAGTACGCATGCTGCCGTATGTGAGAATACTTCTTGTTACTTTTCTAGTGTGAAGACACTACATATTAAACACCTGCTTAGCAACAGTCTTCCCCTTCTTCCTGCTCTCTCTGTCCCTTTTTAGCACACCTGTCCACTAAGTGCCCTCAGTGACTTTTCTTTCTCAGCCAATCATGTGATCGCTGATTGCATTTGTAAGTAGCCATATGCCTGCAGACTCCGCCCATCAACTCATTAGCTCATCAGTACAGTCTATGTAGTTTTTGTAAATGCTCCTCTTGTTTATTTAACTGTTTACGAGTACTGTAAACACCTTGTTACCTGGATAGTGAGATATTAATAGTATTTTGTTAAATGACTGATCTGTGCACATATGATTAAGTATTTCCTACAATATACCTTATGCTATATATTTGCAAACAATGTATTTTTGTTGTTGATCATCAGATAATAGTTGTCAAGTCTAACAATTATTTCAATATCATTATGAAATGATACAGTCAAATGTTCATTGTTTTCAAGTAAATAACTTAAAATAACAGAATCAACAAAAAGTTTCCCTGTGACATCCAGACAGCATGTCAGCATTTTCTTACCGATTTGAGGATTTTATGAAACTGCTGCTCATTCAGAGGTAGAACCCAAGAGGCAAATATGGCAAAACAAACCAGACAGGTTAAAACACAGCAGAAGCAACACAACCAGCATATTAGAAATATGCTATTAAAACAAATTAAATATTGTAACGATAGTAAAACTGCAATAAAGCAAGTCTTCGGCAATAAAGACAAAATAATGTAAGTTAAAATGATATACTAACTTCATGCTGTGCTTGGAGTTTGTCAATTTTCTTGTGCACAGGGGACAATAAGTATGTGGTTGTGGTGTGTGATACACAGAAGGGATTTGTGATGTGTTGGAAGGGGAGGAAAGACTACAAAGTGTCACTGAAAGAGAGGGATGACTCATCAGGTGAATTGATGATAATGAATCCCTATGGCCTTACACAAAATGTCAGGGAAAACCAGAAATACTATGTAAAGGGAAGAAAAAACAGTAGAAACTCTGTTTCTGATAGGTATCAAAGAAGTGTTGTACATTGTATACTGTAGTATGAGTGAGAAGGCATTCAAGATTGAAAATGCAGTATTAGTAATCACAGGATTAGGATCAGTGTAACAATAAAAGTGAGATAAATTAGGGCAACTACCCCAAAAGATGAGGACTTAAATAGCTGTATGTGTGGATATGTCAATATGGTAGCGCAATGTATTTTCACTAGCAGAGAATTGAAATGCTTTGAAGAGCCAACCCCATTTTCAATTTAAAATCCTTAGAACAGGGAGCATCATATCACCCTAATTTATCCTTGTGCATTGTGTGTTAGTGTTCAGGCTTATTTGCATGCAGTAAGTGTTATTAGGTGATCATTCATTTTAGTTTGCAGAAGTGCAGAAGTTGCTTACTCTCTGAAGATGCAGGATGACCCAGAAAGAATGAGAATGACAGAGTTTTATTATAAAAAGTTAAAAAAAAAAAAAGTTACCTCTTCCTGAGAGTCAACAAATTACTGTCACTATTTTGTAGTTGCTTACCTTTTTTTTAATAAGGTGCTGAAGTCCAGCTCTCCCGAGTCTTCATTTCCATCTGTGCTACTGCAGAAATATCAGTCACCAGCAACAAAACATCAACATCAATAGCCACACTAGGTTGATCTCTCCAAAGAACAGATAAATGTTAATACTTCACAGACATGGTTTGTTTTAAATAAAACAAATCCATATTCCCAGGCTTTAACACTATATTAATCTTTTTCTGTTCACTCTATAAACCAGAGGGATACTGAACTGTACAACACAAATATTCAATTACTATAATTAGAGTGAAATTAAGATAGAGAAATTGGATTGGACATAATCACTCTTTAAGACTGAAAGGAAACAAATGGGTTGACTGATAAAAGAAGTAAATATACAGGCAGGTGTTTTGCTGGAGAGACAGGTGTTGCTATGTTTGAAGGAACAGATAGATATCTTTGGGAAATACACTTATGTATTCATACCACTCTAATGTTTGTGTTGACTGTGGAACCACAGCTGGAACATTAGCTTGGCTTACCATAAACACTGGAAGTAGGGTGAAACCATGGATGAATTACCACACCTAAAAGATGGCTTCCATTCACTTGAATAAAAACTGCTCACAGAGTGCATAAGCCAAAAACTTCCAGGTTTGCTCTATATATATTCCAAGTGTCCTGTGAACAGTTTTATAGATGTCTCATTTATAATGGAGGTCTATAGGGAGAACGCTTTTCAGGCCTTCACTTTTATTGTAGTGCCATGATTGGCCACCGGGATAGACAGCAAGGCAGAATGGCGGCACTGTATCCAGCTCTGTTAATACATGGATGAAACAGCTAGCTTGGCTCTCTCCAAAGTTAAAACCCGCACCAGGACCTCTGACTAACACATTACATCTCATATCAACAAGTTGTTTATGGGAAGTTATGAGCTGTAACTACAGCCTAGCTCTCACAATACCTTGCTGTCACAATGCAGATGAAGTTGCAAGGCAAATATGGTCTCAATGGTCGCAATCTTTTTTTCTAACTCTCGGGGGGAAAAAAACGTGAATAAGTGTATTTCGCAAAAAGTTAAACTATTCCTTTAAACCATGAGCAGCAGCAGCAGTTGTCCAAGCAAGAACAAGACAAAACACTCAAGGTTAAAGAAACCGACCGTCACTAAATAGGACCTGCTTGACTAAACACAAGGGCATTGATATGACTGGGTGCTTGTCTCCTGCTTCTAATCTGAGAGCAGGATTAGAAGGTGAGTCTCTGGTTTATGAGGTGAAGTTACAACACACCACAGCTGCATTTCCTTTATATGGCAACCCTGTGGAAGAGCGCGGCTCGCACTTTCAGTACGATCAAACCGCCATCAAAGCTCACTCTGTGGGGTGGCTGTTTGTGCAGCTGGCTTTGCTGTTTTGATTTAGACCCAGGAGGAGATCAGAGAGAGCTGACGGCTGCAACGAGTGGATGTTGCATAAGAGATTAATAAACCAAATCTCTACATATTGAGAGTCAAAGGTTAACACAATCACTGCTACTATAATTAGCAACTACAACCAGGATTTTGAATTTGACCCATCCATCTCTGTTTAGCTCTCTCATGGTCTTCCTGCTGTGGTTACTCTCTCAAACTCAGCAGATCAGAGGCTGCACCATCCACAACACTGGTTCTGTTTCACTCGAAGGCAGAGAAGAAACAGTCCACAGGAGAGAGAACCAGTCTCTGATCCTGGTCCTGATTTCTCTGTTCTTTGAGAATCAGAGTTCTCAGAGTTTGAATTCCAGCCTCCATTGTTGCAACAAACCCCTTTACTACCTTGTTGATGGTCCACTTCTCTTCTTATCGGCTTCACTCCTGATAGGTTAGCATTTCCAGAGTTATTTTTTTAAAAACATGTTAATACTCCAGTACTGTGTTTGTGCTTTTTTTTTCTTGTTTTAATCTCTTAAATCCTTTCCAACCATTAATATAAATTCTGACCTAGTGTTAATTAGGTCTAACAACAAGCTAATTGGTAAAATTCCTTATTATTCCTTATCAACTATGCTATGAACAAAAGTTGTTCAGAAGTTATTTATGTGGCTTGTTATGCTGATTACCGAAAAGACACTGATTTTCATCACTGCAACACATATGACTAATTAATTCCTCTTCATCCCCTTGACCTCTAAATGATCTTGGATTTCTTTTAGAATTTGTCCATATTTTACATGGAACTAGAAGTTACAACACACACCAAAATGCAAAGTAAAAAGCCCCAGATGCTGCATAAAATGAGATTTAAATGCGTCCAAACTATAATGAATATATTCATACTGTAGTCAAGTGAATGTTCCCCACAGACAGCAGGAGATAGCAATTCTATTCTCATTTTAATTTGGTGTCAAATTACATTTCATAATGAATCATAGACTTCACTTTAAATTAATTTTAGATTAGGAGAATTAAAAGATGACCAAGGCTTGAAAAGTAAAAGAAAAAAATCTGATGAGGCATTAGAACAGAAATATTGATGCTTTTTATATCCATTTCATATAAAATCATTCAGTACCTAATCATTCCTTCTCAGCATGGTATCATAAGGTCTTTAATCAAAAATGAGTGATTCGCACCATTTATGAATGTTTGTGGTGTGGGCTTTTTAGTGTAATAAGTTACAAATTGAATCTGGCTTGTATAATCCCTATAAAGAGAGGAAACACAGAGGCTGTGCGATACTGTTGAAGAAATGTGCAGGTGATCCAGCAGTCAAGCTCTCAGTGAGCAGTTATACGACTTCACCTTCACCTTAAAGTGACCTAAAGTTTTACCTGAGTATGTGAGAGTACTGTATTAACTGGTAATAGCAATAAAGGAGGTTCAGCATACATTAAATTTAAATTTAGTGTGACCATTTTTTTGTATTAAATTTGAATTTTGTATTTTCTGCAAAGTATTAAAGTCTTATAAAAACTCACGTGCGCCTGAAGGCTGCTCTTATGTCAAAGCCTTCTGCAGCTCTTGCCTCTGAAATGCAGAGCAGGATTCAAAGTCATTGTGACACAAGACAATCATGTTAGTGACTAATCTGATGGTATAATAAACAATAATAATTGGTGACACAAAATAAAAAAAATACAAAGTGCTCACCATGCACAGTCAAGTCAAAATTACAGCTGTCAAACTTGTCCCTGGATGAAACCTCACATCTGTATGCTCCAGCAAAGTTAGGCTTGGCAGCCATGATCTGCATCTCAAACGTGTAGATCTGCAACCACATGCATGAGGAAAGATGTGAAAGGGACTAAATTACATGACAGAGTGAGACTGACATCTTTGATTTTACACCGTAACCTATAAGCTACATATATGCTTCATATGTATAACATTGTTAGTCAGCCTCAGATTGTGTGCCATTAATTTTCCCTCCCTGCTTACTTCCTTTTGATTTGTCTTATTCTGAAAGGAAATTTGTCCGGTGCATCTCTTTGCCACAACATAACCCTCAAGGTAGCGTGCATGTAGTTCAACATGTTATGGTGTTGAGTGAGGAAAGACCTTACCCAACTGAGTGTGAGAAGGTCAGGACTTGCGCAACACTTTTGTTGCCTCAAAGTAAAATGTTACATGTTGCATTTTTAAGCTCATTTTAATGAAACGCACTGTATGTACCATGGGAGGCTGCTCACATGCTCATTAAAAGAAAGAATAGATCAAATAATTGACCGATGTCAAAATCCGGAAAATTTATGCTTTAGCTGCTTTTCCTGTTTTAGTGTCTGCAGCATTGCAGTACCTTCGTGTTGCGGTCATACGTCTCCTTTAGCTGCAGGTGTTTTCCAGACTTGCTGGCGAGGTCCATCCATTTCCCTTTGAACCACTTGATGGTGGGTTTCTTCAGCAGCGATTCAGCGTTGACTTTGGCCACAAACGTGATGTTTTCACCTGCACAAGAGAGCAGGTTGTTTTGTGTTTTAACACATTATCCCTTAGATTCTTGTTCTCCAACGCAGCTTTGACTTTTTGTTGTTATTTTAATTTTATTTTGTGATGAATTTCTACAAAATAACAGCCATTTTTTAGAGTAGCTTATATTTTATATATTTACTTTCATGTTTTATATCTTTATACATATAAATATCCAATTATTTAATTTCATTTATCCATTAACGCTTGAATTAAGGATGAACATAGCTGTTTGGCAAGCACCAATTTTAGTATTTCATGTTATATTTTCACATGAAGTGAAATACAATAATAAAATATTGATATAGCTGATGTATGAAAATGATTGTAACAGGCTTTAGTTTAATCTTTTAAAAGTTTTTTTCTTTATTTCAAATCTTATTCGCACTTATACATATTCTAGCATTCCCCCAACATGGTGTAGTTGTTCTGAGAGAGATCATAATCCTGTTTAATGGTATATAGTGTGAAGCCACTCACCTACAGTGACTTCTCCAGTCTGGGGTTTCTCTGTGAAGAGTCCAGTCAGATCCTGTCTGGTGTCTGGAGGCTGTGCCTCTGAAAATCAATGGGGTCAAGGCACACAACATGAAATTGAGGGGTTAAAGTCAAACAATGTCTTATCCCAAAGCGTATTAGAAATCAGAGTAGGCAATGAAACCCATTCAGTAGGCTAATATTGAAACCATCATGTCATGACCTTGGAGCTATAAAGGTTTCATATGTATTCAGGGATATTGGCCACTGAATTCATACTCTTGACCACAAGAATATGAATTCAGTGGCCAATATCCCAATCGTTTGAACTTAACAAAATAGCACTTAGCTTAAAATGCTGAAATTGGCTCAGAATCACTGAAGTACTACAATGATGTATGATAAAAATTTATGTTGTGAATTCAAAGAAATTTGATGAAAATTCTGCCTGACTCTTTTGAGATTTTCCAGCAGGTGATTCAAAATCAGGGGCTTGTAAGACACTTTTTACGCTACTTACAGAGGCAACATATGGTACTGTATCCATATCTGTCAAAACATAGAAAAATATGTGCTATAAACTGGCAACTTAGTCCATCGCCTTGTATGTAAGCATGTGTTGTAATGTGCATTTATGTGGCACATCAAAAACACAGGGATGCTTTTGACATTTTTAGGAAAAGCTTAACTCAAGGATCATGATGGAGTAGGGAGCATGATGTACTGAACAAAGGAGTAAATGAGTGATTGAATTGTGAATAAATGTTGGGAGTGTGTAACTCACCCTCAGCTGGAGGAGCAGCATGTGCTGGGGCAGCGGTCTCTTCCCCTGTGGGTGCTGCTGCAGGTGGAGCCGGGGCCGGTTGTGGTTCTACACTGGACTCCCCAGGTCCATCAGTAGGGGCTTTAGCTGGAGCTTCTGAGTTACCATCACCACAGAGATAACAAGGCACAAGTGAGAAATACAGTACAATGACAAATAATGGGTCTTCTAACAAGTTATCAGCTCCAAGAGCAAGTGTCCAACCTGGCTTACTTAATTTATATTTGTTGGGCAAATATAAATTAAGATTTGACTCAGGAAATTGTGTGTAAAAAGCCGATTTGTTTAGAAAATGTATTTTGCTGTTTTGTTCTGTTCTGAATATTCTGTGTACCAAGACACATAATAAATGTAAAATGTTGACATTTGAGCCATTTCATCTATTTCACATTCTTCTAAACACTGTTTCGTCACTGCCAAACATTTATCTCCCAAATATTGCTCATGTCTTATCATCTCTGAATGGGCGAATGATTTTCCATTTGTTATCAGCTGCCTCTCATGCCTATCCTGAGCGCCAGTCAAGTGGTGGTTACTCATGAGGAAATCATGCGCTGGTGTGTGGGTCAAGGTCACCGTGCAGGCAGAGTAAGAGTGGCTATGATATGAGCCACAGACAGCTGTGGGAAGTCGTTCGTCGCACACCGGGCCGATTAGTCTGCTGCCTTTCTTCAAGATTTGTTTCTGCTTTATCAAATCCAAACAAACGACCTCAGCAGGTCACACTGACAGACTAATGGCACAAATGTTGCTCTGTGACACACTTGAGCACACAGTCATTGTAGCAAACAACACAGTGCTCTATAGATTTGTAAAGTGCTGGACAAAATGATTGTGATGAAACCAGTGATAAGACATGCTCACAGCCTTAAAGGAATAGTTTGATTTTTATGGAAATATGCTTATTTGCTTTCTTACCGAGAATTAGATGAGAGGATTGATACCACGCTAATGGCGGTATGGTAAATATGAAGCTCCAGCCAGCACACAGTTAGCTTAACATAAAGACTGGAAACAGGGAAAACAGGTAGCCTGCTTTTTTTTCCACATGTAACAAAATCTACCTTCCAGCGCCTCTACTCACCAACTAATACGTCTTAAAGAAGGGACCTTTGTTAAATGAGTCAAATAAATACCTGCTATTTGTAACTCCAAGTTGCCTGCTGCCAAGGACAGATTAAGAGACCAGTGGTCCCTGGACACAGGCATGTAAAAGACCACTCCTACATAGAAGCAAGGCCCCCAGACTGAAAGCGGCTGTATCATTTGTGGTCGTTTGATTGACTTTTTACTTCATACAGAGGATCTGGTCAGAGCAGGAAGTAGAAGGTTTAAAAGTCGTAATAGAAACATGGATTATTTGACCTTGTTTGAAGGTCCAGGTGTCTTTTTATTGAGATTGATTGATACTGATTGTTTTCCCCCTGTTTCCAGTCTTTATGCTAAGCTAAGATAACTGTCTCCTGACTGTAGCTTCACATTTACCATACAGACATGAGAGTGGTATCAATCTTCATATTTAACTCTTGGCAAGAAAGTGAATAAACATATTATTCAAAATCTTGAAGTACTCCTTTAAGAGCAAACATTTCTCAAAGCTATATCACACAAAGCTGTTTCAGAGATTTGGTTTGGAGCAGCTGTCAGAGGGTGCAGAATGTGTGTCAATGTGCAGAAACATCAAGTGCATGCAGTGCATCAACTATTTACTGGCTCAGTGGTTTTCTGCATTGAGTGCTCTGTTTTGCTTTGAGCTCTGTGTTGACTATACAGCCCGGAGGTGAGTGAGCAGACACACAGCTGCAGCATCAAAGTCTCCCACCTGGCTTGGCTACGACCTTCAGCTCAAACTTGACCTTTGACCCCCCAGCAATCACCGCATAGACATTGGCATCTTCCTTGGTTATAGCTTTTATAGTGAGGGAGTGCTTGTTTCCATCGGCTGTGATCACGTATTTGTTGCCACCGGCAATGTCCTTTGAGTTGCACTGC
Organism: Seriola dumerili; assembly: GCF_002260705.1. Lineage (NCBI taxonomy): Eukaryota > Metazoa > Chordata > Actinopteri > Carangiformes > Carangidae > Seriola > Seriola dumerili. Next base: position 2,787,856 of record NW_019175554.1, read on the forward strand.
CATTTTACTTTAGCTTCAGGCTTCTCAGTCTCTGCTTCAAAGACCACAGAGGACCCCTCCTCTGCCTCCTGAGTCTTTGGTTTCTTGATAAATGCTGAAACTGAAGAGGGGGGGTGGGTTCAAAATAAAACGTAAACCCTTTGAAGTGTCTGCTAGACTTTTTTTTAGACAATTAAGAGAAAACACAGATACTATAATTGTCTCACTGAGTGTTCATTGATGAGAATTTTATCAAAATGTGAGAAAATCAAGTAACTCTTTGCACTTTGAGTGTTTTTTTTAAGTGAAATAACAGACCTAAAATACTGTTCATGTTGTCTTTGTTTCATTGGAAAATTGGTTTCATTAAAAAAACAAAACACATGCAAAAAGAACAACACATACAGTATACTGTACCACATTACAGTGTTAAACACAGAGGGAAGGAAGGGGTGGGGCATTCATAGTTTGACAAAAGGAGAAGAAGGCTTATGAGCTGAGTGGAGCTGCTCATATCTACGAATTTACCTTTTCCTACTCCACGCAGAATGTCTCAAAGCATGAATGTCTTGCTTCATAATAAGTCGTGTTTGTGCATTCTTGGGGTAGCCTACTCTTACAGTCTTTGGAAATACCACAGAATACTGCATTCTGAACCACACAGTTTGAGCCTCATTTGGGAAGTCATGAAATAGTTAATCTAAACACGGTTATTCAACATAAACACCAATTTATCAGCATCATTACACATTTAAAGATGTTCCTAAGGATGCCAACTAAATTCTGGTGTCATTGTAGAGTGTGCTTGAGTTCATAATGTGATCTCTCAAGCCGGTTTGTAATTATGTTGAAACGTTCTTGTACTGCCTGAGAATTAGTGGCGGATTAAGAATACACTTAAGTAAAAGTAAAAGTCCTTAACTTAACAATGTGGAACTAATCATACGTGATTCATATATGACATGGTAGTTTAATCCACAACTGTGCATTATACCTTATAAGATGATCATATGTTTTGTATATATGTAAAATATTAATCTGCAAAGTAGTGTACTGTACAGTACATCCACCGCTGCCTAAGAAGATGCTTTTCATCACAGGATGAACAATATCTGTGGCACACACATTGTAACCATCCATCCTATCTTCTTTTTGAAATTAACTTTCATTATGTAGCATTCAATCAAAACATTATCATCGCCATTATTATTATTTTTGATTGTGTTGTCGAGTAGAAGCAAACCTGATGAAAATGAGCCCAACAGCCCCAAACCAATCCAAGGATGATCAGAGACATATGTATGACAAACTGAACATAAGCATGCAGTTACACAACTAACTACACATATCAATAAAAGTAACAGTAAGAGACATGGGTAGTGACCCTAAATGGGAAAAAAAACAAACCAATACACAGTGTCTCCTGTCAGTCTAAAAAACTATTAATAGTAAGTTTTACATTCACTGTGTAAAACACCAGCTGTTGCCTCTCCTCCTTATTCTTTTGAAAATGTTATAAAATTTGCATAGCGATGTCATCCCTGGACACTTGTCATCTTTAAAAGGAATCTAAAAATAGTTGACTGTAACTGACAGCGCTGACAGTAGACCTGACTTTAACAGTAACACCATGTGTTTGGAACCATGAAATGTGGGTAGGCGTAATTCAGATGCAGGTTTGAGGCCTGTAACAGTCGAACACCGCATTACAAAACCATACAAATCAAAAAAACGCCACGTGCTGCAAGACGACCCTATGAGTTTAAATATAGGATGCATATGTACTGGACTATTAAATGAGGTTGCCAGGCTTCAGCTGCAACAGGGGCACAGGTATCATAGTCGAGGGATTAAGCTGACTCTATTTTTGTGACTCTCGAGGCACAGAAAGAATGATGTGCTCTCCGTCTGTCTGCAGCCAGTGTTCTCTATTGCTACACCATCTCTTGTCAAAATGTCAATCATTCATGCTGCTTCACCTTTCACACCTTTTTCTGATTTCATTTCAAGTGAAAAGGACTCATCTCTGTTTTAAAATCTCACCTTTGCTTAAATTCAATTTGTCATATGTTAAGTCTCACAAGTGAATGAGAAATTATGCCACATTATTTAAAATGAATGTCAATAAGTCAGTGAATTACCTGACACATGATTAACTATTGATGTCATTTTCTGTTTGCTCTTGACAAATATCTAGCTGCTATACTCTCAACGGCTTTGTTTACTAAGGTTGAGGTACAAATTTAATCGCATTAGTGTTTGATTAGTGATGGTTAAAGTTAAGGCTAATCTTAACATTAACTTAACTTGACTGTTTCATGAAATAATGTTCATTTAAGCTGAAGGTCAGTAACAGATGTTTATTTGAGGTTATTTGTTTGTCTCAATGATGTATACATTGGCTGAATATGTGTTACAGGCACAATTTATACATAAATTACTCTATTTCAACTTTCAATATTATTAAATGATAACTGGCTGGTAGGCCAAAATGCCAAAATGCAATAACACCTGGTGAGTTGTTTTTATGTAAAAATGTTTTGAATTATTTTACTGTTTTGTTAAATTGTAAATTTGTAAAATTTGTAATGTTTTATATGTTTTTTTTCTCATGAAAATGTATTACAGCAATATACAGACAACTTGACAAAGTTTACTTAGACTAGCAAAAAAAAGAATGCAGCTGAAAACATCCTGTTGATTGCAGGTTATTTATTTATAATTGATAATAATACCTCAGGCTCAAGACAGTCATAACTGTTATTGTCCTGAACAAATCCCCGACACTGAAAGTCTTAGCACACAAAAGCTGGCCACTTGGGCTGCTCTGTGTCATTTGATACATGATACGTCCTCACTCCACAAACAGCAAACAGCTATCCATTCCCACTGAAGAGAGGGAAAAAAAAAACTGTGGAAAGTCATTTGTCAAGTTGGAATCCCGTCAGGCATTTTTGGATCAGGGATGCTGGAAATGTGACAGTGTCCATTTCCAGCATCAGACGATGTTTCCACCTGGACCATGTGACGTATAACTGGGTTCCGGACGCGGCCAAGAGGGGCTTAGAGTAACTATCACACCACTGGAGAGCTCTTTGAAGTGAAGATGGATAGTTGCATGCACTATATTGTGATTTGGGCTACTGGCTATGTGAGTATTGGTACATCATATTACCAAGCAAGTTGTCCCACTGTATTAAGCCAAGGAATATATTTGAATTATATGTGTTGGAGGAACAGATCTGTACTGCTACTGCTATTGCAATGTTATGACTTTATTTTAAACTGCATTTGCCACTATCTGCAGACACAGACTTTATAGTTACTATTTATATTGGTATATTCATAGTATTTTACACAGTTTGTTTTAGTTTTTTAATGCCTAATTTGTATGTAGTAAATTTTTGTAATGCATGTAGCAATATAGATTTTTAAATTTTTGTATTACTTGTCAGTGCATTTATTCTTGTCCTCCTGCTGCTGTAACTTCAATTTCCCTGTATAAATAAAGTTTAATTTAAAACATGTGATACAATTATAGCATACAATATATTCTATATATGCTGATAAATAGCAAAAATAAGGTTTTAATTGTGACCAAATGACCAAAATTGTGACATGACCATTGATATTACACAATTCAACACAAACACAAAAACATGACACATTTTCACATTACTGTGGCAGATAGTCAAGCAGTACAGTATATGACTGTTTATCCTAAAAAGAAAATGGACAGATCTCAAGTACATGGTTTGGTTGTGGTTTATAGTTGCTTAAGAGCCAGGTGGTGGCCCAACATGGTCAAATATTTTCTCACATATTGTAATTTCACATAGTTATTTTCTTAGCGGAAGTTTCAGTTTAAGAAGAAGACTGTAAGACTGCACAAAAGAAGAAATGTTTACCACTAGATATTCTGCTGCAGCATGTTGATAACACAATTAGTGTGGTTGAAAGTTCACAATTTTCATAATATGTACTACAGACTTCTTGATAGATTACTTTGCTCCAAACAGACTTGTGGTCTGACAACAAGATTAACAGACAATGAAAAGTAGCTGAATGAGCACACTTACCTGCTTTTTTGACTGGCTCTGGCATCCTGAATGGTCTCCACTCCTCCACAGTATGACTCACTTTTCCTAAACAGTCTGCTGTCTATCTCAACCCTCTGCCTTTAATAGTGCTGCTGCTTGCAAATGGCCTCCCCTCCTTTCATGAACCATCCCACCTCTCCTGACATTTTTTTTCTAGGCCCAACACAGTGTCCAAAAAACAATAACCACCCCCTCATACTCCCCATCAAAGCTCATCCCATCCCAGCAGCAACTTGGCTTCCACCCCACCCCCAGTCATGTTTGACCTCAGGCTATATTTCAACCATCCTTTCCTCCAACACCTCGGCTGAATGATAGGCCTTGAGAGGGCGGGGAAGGGATGTAAGGCAAGGTTATATTTAGAAACTTGGATCCACAAAAAAAGTTTGTTTGCTCTCCCCACATCTGTGCTGCACCCTGTCACCTTGTAAATCTAAGAATGAATCCGACTGTGTTTGAAATATGTTGATCCACAGTTTATCTGTTGGCAAATATGAGGGTGTTTTTCCCTTAATGGATGAGGTGTTTAAAATAATTCCATACCTTCTATATTTGCAGGTGTCTTTAAAAATAAAAGAATAATTAAAAAAAATGGAATAATTGGTGGTAATTATGCAATTAAATTAAAGGCTGGCAAAATATTGTTTCACTATTTATATGAAGAAATACAACAGAAAAATGTAAGAAATAACACTATAATACAGTCCATTTACATGTAAAGACATTTTAAGTATAGTAGCCTATAGTATAGTACAATAAAATATAGTACTGTATGCATAGTATAGTAAAGTGTAGTATAGTGTAGTACAGTATAGTATAGGACAGTACAATAAAATATAGTATGTGTAGTGCAGTATAGTGTAGTACAATAAAACAGTATAGCATAGTATGGTGTAGTGTAGTGTAGTATAAAGCAATCAAATATAGTATAGTATGTAAATATAGTGTATCATTGTATTGAATAGTATAGTATAGTATATAGTACAATAAATTATAGTATAGTGTAGTATTCCATGACTGCTTTTACAACACTTGTCATTCAACAAGTACAGCCATTAAAGCATTTTTCTTGAATATACTTGAATACTATATTATACTAAGCTATACTATAATGCACTATACTGTACTATACTATACTATAGTATGGTCTTTATTCAGAATTCCTCACATCCTTCCTGTGCTAGTATATTCTATTGTGAAATCTTTATTTTGTTGTGTTGTGTTGGATTGTGTTGTGTTGTGTTGTATTGTGTTGTATTCAAGGCCATTTCTTTTCATCTTCTCAGCTGTCATGGGTATCAATTACCACTTCACCATTGAGGGGAGCTGTTGGCTCTTGGGACAGCAGGTGCTGCATTATTTTTATATTTACACACTGCACATTACATTTTAGCAAGTTACTCCTTTGTATAATAGTGATTCAGTATTATGTTATTTATTATTGACTCATTTCATGTAGGATTTTAGTGTTTTCTCATATTTTATTGGTGTGAATGTCATCTGTAAAGTGGTTTTGAAATGTTGCAAATGAACATAGGTTGCTTACTTCCTATTTTTCTCTTAAAATGGAACTGTGCTGGTAGTAAAGTAAGTGTGTCAGGGCACACAGGTCGATATACATAAGAGCTGAGTGACAAGCCACTTCACCCTCACAGTTCCTCATAATTTACCAGTTATCTTTATAGCTGTAATGAAAGATGAGAGATCTCATCTGTAAACCTCGCACTATACAACTTTATACAATATTTACTTCTTCTTCTCCTTCTTCTTATTCTCCTTCTCCTTTTTTTTTTAGTCTTTTGCGCTTTCCCTCTATTATGAGATGTTATCACAGTCATCGCTGAAAAAGTTACAATACACATACATGGATGAACAATTTATTTTTTACAAGCAATTCTTACAATTAACATACAGGGTTTTGTGTTTTTGTACAAGCCATTTTATTATCATGCAAATAACTGTGATAATAGTATTATATCTAACCTAATCACAGTGAATGCTCAGGTTAGTTTATCTCATTAATGACTTATTTGTGCCACCTTGCTGTTTTAAATATTAAATGGAAATGGAAATATATACAAACAGGAGTACTAACTATAATTAACAGAGAACTTATGCAGGTCCAACAAGGCGAGTCAGACACGGTAGGAGGAAGGCCCAGGCCTACCAGGAAGTTTTCAAACCATAATCTTTCTGAGCACAATAGTGGTTACACACAATGAAACAAAATTTCAATTAATATTGAAAATGTTTAAAGAGACATTTCCAAATAGATTATGCACTGATACGTGTACATCCACGTGTTAAAAAAGCATACTGGGCATCACAGTGACCTATGGTCTAAGATGCATACCATGTAAATGCAACACTCCCTCTCTCTTTCCCCTTTTTCTTTGCGATCGTACACTATCAATGACTGTTCTTCACTTGAATGTGTTCAACGACAGGGTTGATACCACTGTCATGTCGATACAGTTAGTATGAAGCTAGACCCAGTATCTGCTGATGTACTGGCAACCCCACTGTCACGACAACACTCCAGGAAGTGACTGCTCACAGACAATCAATTCAAATAACTTCCTCAAAGTGTTGTTTTTACATTTAGTTTTTATATAGATTAAACAAAAGACATATTATGAGTTTAGTACTGAGCTGCATAACTGATAGACAAGTGGTACACAGTTTTTGTTACCTTTGGAAAGAGCCAGGTCTGTTTCAGTCTTAATGCTAAGCTAAGATAACCACCTACTGGCCATAGCTACATATTTAATAAACATTCATGAGAATGGTATCAATCTTCTCATCATACTTCCAAAAATATTTAAATTCTTTATTTTAACATCAAATTAAAAAAATATATCCTGTAAAAATAACCTCACAAAGAAGATAAAATCTTCCCAAATTTGAAAATGTGAAGAAAGGTTTATGAATGTGTATTTAGGTCTACAGCTGTGATCTTATAGAGTTTACTGAGAACTTTCATTGTAGATGTCGGCCAGTAGTAGTTTTGCTGTTTTAAAGCTGATGGTTTCTCTGTATGCATGAACGTAATTATGCACTGGCATAAGGTGTTTAAGTTATTTAGCCTACCCTCATTGATATAAATTTGACTGAATGTATTAGACTCTTTTAGTTTTTGCCAAATAATAAACTGGGTGTTTTTGATCTAATGATTTAAAGGAGCTATTTGTAAGTTTTCTCTGCCACTAAACGTGCTTTCTTGCTGGGTGCAGATGGTGGTGATTGTCGCTTGACAAGAGCTTCGGCTGTCATTGCGTTTACATGACGGGAGGTTTTAGTACACCCTCTGAGCAGCACTGCATCTTCAGGGCAGATTGGAGGCTACAGTGAGTTGCTATCGGAAAGTGACGGGAGGTACCAGGGCTAGCTGGTTAGCGTGCTAACTTAAGTAGAAGAAAAAATGTGATAGAGACAAGAGATGCTTTCCACTGCTGGAGACAGCTCATGGTGAGTAAAGGAATAAAGTTTGATGCTGAAATCGTAACATTTCTTCAAGACTGGTAAGTAAACAGCTGTTAATGCTAATGAAGACTATGTAGCAATAGCAAAATTTACGAATAGCTCCTTTAAAGTGTGATATCCAGTGAATAGTTGAATTTGTGTGATAGTCAGGAAATTTTCCTCATTCTTTTACTGCTGTTGTTATTTATTTATTGACTTATTAGATATGTTTGGCAAACATCTCTCTCAACCCTAGCATCACATTACTTGCAGTTCCCACTTTCACAACGAAATTGCTGCTCTGCAAAGTGGGGAGGGTTTATTGTGCAGGTTTTGCCTATCTCAGGGAAAATCTGAGCGGAGGCAGAAGAGACAAAATTCCACAAACAGGAGATTCTTATTATGCTTTTTTCAAATCTATATACCTATTCACAAATCTCCATACGCATATTTCCATATTGCTACTTTCTGACCTATAAACCACACTGAGGTTTCTGTGGTATTAGTTCTCTACTTTGGATGACAGTTTCTAAGTGGTCGCCAATATCTTTTGTTATACAGAAAGGCTTTGGGGATTATGTCTGTTGTTCCATACTTTTATGCTGCATTACCAGTATTATCAAAGGATTGGTCCCACTGTACAGCATTATTGGTGCTATTCACAAAATGCTCCTGTTTTTATCAGAACAGCAAGGTTGATTAAGCATCGAACACCAGAAACTATAGCTGTAATGTCAACACTTGATTCAATCATGACATTTCAGTATCTTTCCTGCCTACATATATGGTTTTCTCTCTAGATGACTCTTCCCCAGGACCTCATCACTGAACTGGTACGTTAGTTTCTTCTTAATTTTTTTCACCTCTCCAGTTTTGCCATAGTTGCGCAAAGCACGAGCCATCTTCTGATAGGTCATTTTCTTGCGGTTGCCTTTCTGGATTCCCCAACGGTGTGCGAGTGCCTCTTTGTGTTTGGAAGAAAACTGGAATGTCCCTTTATCTCTGTCCACCCACCAGATACTGTCCTTCATATCACCGTTTCTTAAAAGGTCCAACAGGAACTGGTACAATCGGATCTTCTTTTTATTGCCTTTTGGAGACATCAGAGAGTTGTATGTATTATAACTCTTTGTTGCTCACAAATTTAGCAACATTACATTGTAATAATGTAAAAGATTTGAAAAACAAATTTAAAAAGGTTAATCTGTCTCATTCCCAGGCATGGGAACAGTAGATGAAACTATATATTTTTGTGAGATTCAGTTGAGTCTATACAGTCATATCAATTATACAGTTATACAGAGTTTAAGTAGAATTTGGGACCACAGACATCAGACAAATTAGTTGAAAAAAATAAAAAATAAAATTCTTTTGTGGGTAGCAAAGGCAGAATACTACATATCTTCAAGTTTTATAGCTTTGCAATACAGTTTGATGACTACACAAGAAAACCCATCAAAATTCTGAGGAATACTGCCAGTATTAGTATTAATTACGCTGTCACTGAGCTACGTGATAAAACTTGCTTATGACATAAAAACTGTTTCTGAAGCAGATTAATCAATGCTTACATATTACACATGCTGTATACAGGTTCTTCACATCACTTTACAGATGTGTCTGTAGCCCATTGATACAGTTCAAAGGTCAAGTGCTGAGTTTCAACTAGAAACTCTACATACTGTATACCTATATCAAAAATAAGATTAATGACAAAATAACTCATTTTATTGTCATATCATTCCAGTCTTTGTGCTCAGACAGTTCTCATATACTCTGCAACTTCAAAAATTCAGTAAAATCGTAAATTACAGCCTGTCTGTACTCCATATTGTTTCCATTTTATAAACATGCTAATAAAAATTAAATCTGATTGTAGTTTACAATCCTACTGTCATTGAAATTCGACTGTCATTGAAAGTTACATATATAACCATGGTTCTCCGAGTTCAGAGGCTCGCCACTGCTTATTCCATATGTGCATGGTCTTGTCCCCACAGTGTACAGTCTCAATAAATGGTCATTTAAGGACCATGCATTGCCTCTGTGGTTAAACTTGTCTGAAACATGTTTCTGAGATGCCCGAGCCCAACAAATAGTCACACACTCAGAGAACCATGTTTACTTATCAATCTGTCTGTTCTCTATTCACCCCTGCACCTACATATTGAAAATGTGCTGTCCATGTTCACATTAAAAAATGACATTGCATTAACACGAATGGAAAGAGCTGGCTGTTGTCTGCTGTAAGTACCAGTGAAGTAGATGACATACAGTCACCACTACTGAAGCGCTCACCTACTGTAGGTACTTATAAAACCTAATACAACTAGTTACAAAGGTATACTACACACAAACCATTTGACTATAACTACTGTAGACACTGTGTACCAAACACTGTTTAGGCTCAACTTGTCGTGTCAGATCTTAAGCTTGCCAAAAGAGGAAGTGGAGGCTGTTTAGTGAGCCAGCACACTTTATTTAACTATGAAGTGAAAAAATACATTATCCTGAACTAAGGCCTACTGACAAATGGTCCCTTTGACTCAGGTGGAATAGTAAACCAATCCTGCTGTGCTGGACATGAGGCCTGTTCAACAAACAGGGTGCTGTCAGTCACATTTATGTAGTAAAACTAGACAGAGCTGACCAAAACATCACTCCACAGTTCTATAACAAGTGGGCACCTCATCAGAAGGCCCAAAAGGTAGCCACTAGGGATAGCCTGCCATTCTTCTAGAACAACATTGGATTATTTCCACGATTATTTCCATCCCATGTAAAAATCCAACCTTGGAGACTAAGGATATAACATTGTCTTTTTGTGAGCCCACTTCTGTTGAAGATGCGTCACCCTCAGTGCGAAAGCAATTGTGCAACTAGTAGCTCGTCCTAAAAGTGCATCTCAAGTTGTCAGCAGAACAAAAAACTGACATGACGCAATACCAAACCTCCACCATCCTAATGCGAGGACACTGGCCAGTAATCTAGAAAGGGCCTTTAGAGCAGCTCTCATTCTTACATGGTAAGTAGAAAGCACTAATGCCCACTCACACACTATTCTATTTAAATGAAGGTTAAATACCAAAGCAACTGCACATATCTCTCCACTTTGTGGAGGGAATCGACAAACAATATGCATTGTGATATAGCATAACCACTTATTGACAATAGGAGCACCGCCAGCACAAGTAAGCACTAAGTCAAAGACAACTAGACTTGGTTCAGATTCTTGAATGTAAAGCAAGTCCAGAGACTTAGCACGTCTAGATATACCATGACCTGGATGACTGAGAGTCTTCACATGGCCAGCACAGTTGCTGCGTCTTAAAGTATTGGTGTTAACTGCTCAGTAGAGAACTGGAGTGCTCACACACGGTATGAAATGGCTTGAAAATCTGTTTCCTTACCCATCTCGCCAGGAGTGACATAAGGGGCACGATCTCTCAGACATTCCTCATCAGACACCTCCAGCGGGGGACTTCGTCCTCCATGGTCTTCATCATCAGAGCTGCGCTGAGACACGTGTGGTGTATACACAGTCCGAGGAAAGAATGCTACCTACAGCACAAGTCAGAATTAATTCTTTTAAATATTAAATCAAAACATTTGAAATAATTAAACTTGGATAATTGCTGATCATATACAGTGTCCATTTATGTTGCTCAAAGGTTTAAAAAAAAACAAACAAAGTGCATGACAATGTTACATATAATGTATATTCTGTATTTAATCATCAAGTCAGTATGCCATTTTTTAATAGTTACACAGTTATGCCATAAAAGTAAATTCATGCATCATTTCACAGAATACAACATGACATGCTGGGAAATGCTTGGATCCTTAAAATGCGGTGAGTGACCTCCAAACTGCAGGACTTCACTTGAGCTTTAGCTTGATATTCAAAGCCGGAGAGTATACAGTACTGTACTTAAGTACATTTTTGCAGGACTTGCACTTGAGTATTTCCATTTTAACCTACTTTATACTTTTATCCCACTACTCAACTTTTTAGGCTATTAGAATTATTTATCAGCTAAAGTTACTGTTCCTAATATCAGGCACATGGTTTGAAATGTGAGTTTTTAATCAAAAAATAATTGTCATTGTAAATGAAAGAATATAGCAACATCTGTCTCTGCATGAGCTGTGATGTGTGGACACTGCTATAACTGTATGCCTGGGTGGGCAACATATTCATAACATCCTTTACAAAAAACACCCAGTGGTGGAAACCTACATGTGAATTCCATGTGTGAATAGTGGTTTTCACATTGTATTCTCATATCACGTTTCAATTGATGCATTAACACTTTTTTTCTACACTCAAGCACATTTTGCTCCCATTGTAAAAGTGACAGCCGTTTTTTTTTTTTTTTTTTTTTTTTTTTTTAATCAAAAGGGAAATTTCACTTGCTCACAAGTAGAAACCCTAATGTGGCCTAAAAGCTCACATGCTATGTGGCTTGTTTGTTAAGGACACAAACAGCACAAACACAAGCTGTGGAGCTGAAACGAAGTGTGTAAGTGTAAGTTGAAAAGTGACATGGAAATACTTTTTTTAATATGCCAGTCAACAGTACATGCATTTCATATGTTATAAATGAATAGATTATTTACAATAACAACCCTAATCATGTTAAGGTTTTGCCTGTGAGCAGTGCTGGATGCATCTGAATTTATTTAGCACATAAATTAGATTCATTCTTCCATCCATTTCTTTTCTTTTAATGCAGGTTTAGCACTTTTGCATGTATTGCCTTAAGTGTATGAAGTGTGTGATATAAATAAGATTTTCTTTTTTGACTGTTGCCTTTTTAACCACCTCTGTTTGTAATTGCACGTTCACTTGGTTAGACATACTGCAGTTTAGTGCTGTGCAAAAACAGAAATCTCTGTTCTAGTTCATTGGTTCACAACTGGAGGGTCGAAACATGCAGTTGTGACTCTGAGCGAGCTTCACTAAGCTGTCAGTCTCTATTCAAAGAAAAATGTTTTTTTAACTGAAATTAAAAAGAAAAAAAGAAACAATACTAAAATTAAAGTTTTTCTTCTAACTTAAAGATTCACTTCCTGATTTTTGTAACAAGACCCTAAAAGGCCTCCAACTCCCTAAATGTCCTGTCTGATCTGAAACCCAACTGTGAATTATGTAAAATATCTGCAGTGAATCAGGATGACATTTGCGAATGTGGAGGTGTTATTGTGCATTACGGGTAGTGTGTGTAAGTCATAAGACCTCTGTTTCATTTTAAGAGTTGTCTGTTTCTTGTACATATAGTTTTACTACCTTAGTACCAAAACACTGAGAGCTATTAGTCTAATTAATGCTTTAATTATTCAAATTAGTGGTACACTATGTTCAGGAAAGTCATTCAGTCATCACGTTGTAACCCTTAATTCTGAGGTTACATTGCTTTAGTAAAGAAAACTTAATACAGCCATTTCTTTTTTGTTTTTAGTTTTATGCATCTTAATTAGATTTACATGTATATTTGAATGCATGTAGTTGTGTGTGTTGATGTACTTCCTGGCTGTTTATTTTTTTCTATAGAAGTAGGTTTATTGCTGGGTGCAAGACGGACTTACTGGTTGCTGTAACACATGTGGATGTGCAGCAAGATTTGGATCGAGCAGGTTTTCTGCATCATATCGTATGGCTTCGTGTCGTATGAGGCCAGGCGGGTGGAGAGCCTGCACGCTCTGCAGCTCTGTGAAGTTGGTTTCTTGAAGGTTTTCAAACTCTGCAGGGTGTACGTGAGGGTGAGGGTGGTAGTCCCAGTGATCTAAATAAAGAAGGTGAGAAACAGCATAATAGCCACAGCCTATTGTATCTTAATATCAGTGCTTTGTTGTATCAACAGTTGTTGAAATTGTAAGTCAAACACAGCTCCATACAAAACTCAAGAAATTGTACTAAATATATTTTGATGTAGTAAAAACACATGTTTAAAGATGACTCATGGAAAAAGCTAGACTGTCTGTCTATGAAAATTTATCTTTGTCATAAAGTACCAAGTCAAAAACAACTGCAGTTGACAGTGAGGTGCTTACTCATAGTGCTAGAGTCCGCATAAACTGAAACAAAATGAGGAGAATAATGGAGAATTCAGCATGAAGCTCTTTCCTGTTTGTTGCCACACTAACAGTGTGGCCACAACCGTTGACTGTAAAACCTTGACTCTTTTTCACATGGTCATTGACCCCTATTTCCCACAGAATATAGTTGAATATAGTTAACGGGTAGATAAAAAAAAAAAAAATTCAAGAAGCTGACTTTAAATGTTTTAAAGAGTTAGACATATTTTAAGTGTGAGCTAATCAGGGAAATAGAGGAGAGCCAGATAAAGATGAACAAGTGTTTGACATGACTGCTAATCCAAAATACACCGTATACTCTTAAAACATATAAATTAAATTAGATAGTAAAGCCTTGTCATACACCCATTGTAACACTGTAAGATCACCCCCACCCTCCCAACCCCAGGCACATGCTATTTATGTTGTTTTGGTGCAGTATTCAAAACAGTTGATTACAAGAGAAAGTAAAGCACCTCTCTTGTATCAATAAAACCCCATGGGGCGAAAGTTGTTCTATGTCTGTAGTCGTAGCAGCCGAAAGAAATGGCATCTGTTTCCTGTGTTCCATACACCCTAATGTGGTGTGCTCCAGCTGCACACTGCAGGCTTTTTATGTAGGCTTACAATGCAACAGAAAAGTCAGTGTCACCACATCGGGCCATGGTGGTTAATTTGGAAAATAAGAGAGATGACTAAAATGACTAGTTTATTTTAATGGAAACTGAGAGCACGGTGTCGAATGCAAGATTCACTCCAGTGGATTTAGTTCAAGTCATTACCATTTACCCCAGCAATCATCATCATTATTTGTTTGAATTTTATAGTTTTTTTATATATAAATAATACATTTAAATTTGAATATAACCCACTGTGATTTAAAAGAGCAACTGGCGATTTCAACTCAAACAATGTTCACATGAGACAAAAGCACTGTTGAAGTAAAACTCACCTGCCTGGATATCTGCATCTAGGACATATGGATTATAATATTCTGCAATTTGGTGTCTGTAGATCTCTGGTTCATACATTTCTTCTGAGTGCTGCAAGAGCAAATTAAAACATTTTCAGCCACAAAATATCATGAAAGAAAAATCTTCTACTAGTGTATGTGGTGCAGACGACACCTTAGATCATTACTCATCTAATCCTTTAAAGGAAATATAAATACTCACCATCTGTCTTTCATAAAACGTTCGTATTGTTTCTAGATATGTTTACATTTGTAAATTAGACGAGGCATTAGCAATATTTGTTAAAAAAAAAAAAAAAAATGTTTTCCTTGCCACTGCTGTTCTGAAACTCTCAAGAGCTTTTGAGTTTCATTTTCACGATGGCCAAAGTATAAAAGACTCTTACACTTTGTATCCTGTATTCAAATTGAAGTAGACTCACATTAAGTCATGTAATTTGAAATAGTGAACTTATGTTGTCCTTTCTCTTGAATATGAAACGTGTTTTCAGTTTAACACTGCGTTTAAAACAAACTACCCATGGAGCTCTTTTAAGCCTCAGATATTAAAGAGTCAACTCAGTGTTTAGATATGAATAAAAAACAAATCATACTTACAGGCGGGATGAGGTAGCTCTCCATTCTGTATGGATGCAACATGGAGACCTCTTCTCCAACGGTCCGACTCTCAGACGCTTTGCTGGCAAAACACTCTCACAACCTTTCAAAACTTTAGCGGCACCATTGCACAATGTTTCAAAATTTCCTTTCATTCAACGAAAACCAAAAGATGTCTCTCTCTCTCTTATTGTATAGCATACACTTATGACCTTAACTACTCTCGGAGGCCTTCAGCCGTGTCAAATAAAATGAAATAAGCAAGGGCTCCTGTTTGACTGTGAAATGAAAAAGGAACTTTTGACTTCTGTAAAAATTGTGTGGGTGGGAGCAGTAGAGTGTGTCTGCTAAAGGTTCCTGGCCATTGATGATTTGTCAGAGAAGACCAAGAAATTTTTATCAGGGTCTATCTACTCTACCCTTCCTCTGCAGCCAATCATCAACAAGGGTTTTTCTCACATTCTCACCCCCGCCAAAAAAAAAAAAAGTCTTACAGGTGGTTAACACTGGGTGCAACAATCTACTGTTGAATGTTTAATGTTTAAGTCTGGTTGATTTTATTCATGTCTTGTGCTTTTAAGATATTTTTCATTAAAATGACTGCATGCTTTGGTCTCAACCTCAATACAGTCATCCAGTGAAAAGTGTGGTTATACAAGGCTTAGTGGATACACTACTACTTTATTTTAGAATTAATTGGCTGTCTAAAAGCATTTTAAAATGGTCTATTACACACTACAATGTGGTTGCACACAGATATGAAGACATTTTTAAAGTTTTGATTAATGTATCTTTGCTGATGCCAGTAATTCATAATTATTGACAAATACTGTACTGTCCTTATATATGTGCACAGCTACATTACCATGTGTTATAAACCAGTTATTAAATGGTTATACATGCTAGATTGGGGGTTTAAAGCAACATGTTACCCTTATAACAACAAACTGACTATGTTCATCAAATGTATAATACTCTGTCCTTTGTGATCAATAACAAGAAGATTCTGCTTTATTAGCCATGTTTGTTTAATCATGCATTAATAGGAGCATTAATATGACTCTAGAAAATGTTATATATATAAAACATTTATTAGGCAGATGCACTAGAATTTACAAATCACATGCACAACAAAGACAGTGTTAACTGTGGCAACAGATATTATTTTTAGTTGCCAGTACATTGTAAACAACCATGCAGTCCTGAAACTGACGGACTGAAAGTGTGCACTGTAACAAAATGACTGAAACATGGTGTTTGCTGATGTAAACAGTTTTTGGAGGAAAAAATGTCAACACACAAACATACCCTCACACACACACACACACACACACACACACACACACACACACACACACACACACACACACACACACTCACTCACACACCCACACACACACACACACACACACACACACACACACACACACACACACATCTGGAAGATAAGATGGAGGTAAAGTATTTGTGTTGAAACTACACTGAGGTAAATTAAGATATTTCTAGAACAATGCCTGGGGTGGGGTGGGGTGACTCCCTCTACTGCAAAACAACAATGACCAACCAAGAAAATGCAGAAACTGTGTTTGTTTGATTCAAAATAAAAGTTAAAAATGTTAAATATGTTGGTTACCAGTTTCTGAGCATATTAGGGCAACTGTAAAAACTGAAGATACTGAATATTTACAGATGCTGAGATAATGGTTGAATGGTACAGTAACAGTGCAGCACAAATCTGAGTGTATATTCTTAGCACTGCCGGTTTAAGAAGAGCTCTGCAGCCCTCTGATAAGGCAATGTGCTGGAAATATTACTCTGTAACATCGAAGTGCTGTGGTTATGTTTATCTCCTAACTAACATCAGTATGCTTATTCCTAGGTGCTGAGAGCTTAGCTACCTAAGCACATTAATCACAGAGGAACACTTATGATGAAGCTGCAGCAGATAGTGATTTTCATTGGAAACATTTACAAATAGTTATACTGTGTGCCAAGTTTCATACACCATTCATCTTCTCATTAACAATATCATAACTAAACTGTGAAATTCTGTCTTCATTTCTGATGTAGTTTCAAATGTTTTTGATCAATCTGTCACCCTGTTTTCCTTTTTAACTGATAGAAGACCATAATCGTCAGAATCTCTGTTTGGGGAGCTGTTAAAACCACACAGACTGTGGCCAGCCCCCGACCGGCCCCCATCTTAATCACAGCTGGTTGAGCAAAACTGACGGCATATACAGTAGCATTTTCCAAGAGTATTAATACACAGCTGCAGAAAACCAGGCACTATTTCCATCACAACTATTTTCAGTAAAGCCAAAACACAATGTTTTTTGTTTCTTTTTTTTTTTTCTGGTGGCTTTTTGTTCATGTTGCGTGACAATGTGACTGTTTAAAATGTGTTCTTTGCCAAACTCTGTTGATGTTTTACTAAGTAAAATTCAACTTACAGTATAATACTAAGTCATTTTTTATACTTAAAGTTAACTGTGTTGATGTAGAGCATTGACAAGTATTAATAAATTGATACTAATAGCAGCTCAGTTGTTAAACTTACCTGATCATCATTTGGTAATAACAAGTAAGTGCTATCATTTTCAGAGGTGGACGAAGTACTCAGATGTTTCACCTGCGTAAAAGTATTAATACTACACTGTAAAGTTCAAAGTTATAATAAGGATTAGCATCAAAATATAAACCAAGTATCAAAAGTACTTATTAGTTATTACTTATAAGAACTAATTATGCAGAATGTCCCATGTCAGAGTAATATTTATTATGTTACTTGTTTTATTGTGTAACTTACTTTTAAATCTATTAACATCACTTTAGTTTTGCAGCTGATAAAGGTTCATCATTATTTGTTGATGATATTTTTGAAATAAATGTAGCGGAGTATAGAAGTAAAATGCTTCCCTCTGAAATGTAGCCGGGTGGAAGTATAATGTTGCATTAAAATTGAAATACTGAAGTTTTGTACAAGTACTTCAAAACTGTTCTGAAGTACAGTACTGACGTAAATGTACTACCACTACTGATCATCTTTTATGAAGTGGTTTACTTCAAAGAAAGGTTTGTCAAAGCTGTCTGATGAGTCAAAGCGTCATGTTAACTGTTGTGGTAAACCAGGAGAATAAATATTTGCATCTCCATTGTTTTGCTCAAACTTATGCACATAACTTTGGGTGTGAATTGATCTCTAAAAGAACCCAAAAAATCCTGCTCATTGTTCATCGCTCCACAAACCTTTATCAGGTAAAATTCCTACAGGCAAACAGCACCGGCACCGGTGAGCGAGACGTGATGATCCAATGCACCAGTCTATAAGACTTTAAGAACTTATTGCAGTTATTTGAGAGCTGAAATTAGAAAAGCAATGATGTCAAGTGAATGGATCTGATTCATTCTTAAAATCTATTTTAAAATGAACTTAATGCGTTTAATGGGTTTGACTGTCAGCCAGTAGGACCAAGATATTGCTTTTTGTGTGTACTTTTCTGACTTTATAGAAACGTAACACACTACAATAACATCATTTTGTGGACCACTTTATATATGAGAAATAAATCTCTCACAACATCTTAAAAGAAAAGAAGCACATTACTTCATCCAGTGTGGTAAAGTCACCTCAGCTGAAGTCTTGACTGAAGAGATGGTCAAAATAAAATGGATTAAAAACATTATCACTGTTGCACCTGCTAATGTGTAACTGAAAACTGTATTCAATTCAAGCGATGTTCAGCTCTGCTGTACTAGTCGCTGTATCAACTTTATGACGTTTTAGATGATTTTTCTGATCGGGTTTTTGCTTTGTTTCTGTGAAGCTTTTGTAAGGACTTTTCAGAGGCCTTGAATCTCTACTTCTCTCAGTCTTCCTTGTGGCCTAAGAGATTAAGTACATGCAGAATACAGTGCATGCACACCAAGAGTGACATATTGTCAAATGAGGAACTGGGAAGTTGTCTTTCAGATTCAGTTCCTTGAAGGTGGACTTTAAATGAATCCATTTCATGTCATATGGTCAGGATGATCCCGGCTTCGATAAGAGCTGGTTGCTTTTTTGTTGGTGTTTTTTTCTTTTGATTTGTGTTTGACATAAAGGCCGAGTGATTTAATCCACTGTTTTTCAGCCCTAGTGCTAAGTCTCAGTACCACCATTATTCCTATAAAGTGCAGCTTGGCCTGATGAAATGTCCTTTGACAAGACACTGAATCCATACCAGCCCCAGGTGCTGCAGTGCAGTTAAAACTACATAGTGTCAGCCTCTGTGGGAAAGAGCAACCAAAGTTTCAGAATTTTGTATCAGATCATAAAAGAAGTACATAAAAAGACATTGTTAAAGATTAAACATTGTTAAAATATAAAAAAAATGCTGTAAATGCACTTGATATAATCGACAATTGAAAGTTGTGACATAATGGAGGCTACATATGAGAAACTACAGCAAACACAACGAGACGGATAACATGTTTGGTTTTATTACACCAAAATAATTTCCACAAAACTCTTGTTTTTTATTTCATTACAAATAGTTAAAGGAATGTAACTGATTTGTTATAAACCCTGAGAGAACCCTGAGTTGAGCCTGTAATTCTTCTTTTCAGCAGGCGGATTGCGAAATCATGAAAAACAACCATAAACACCATTACCCTGAGATCACATGCCGTGCGGTGTTTTTCCAAAAATGTTTCCATGTGTCATGTGTATGTGCATGTGTGTGTTACTGTTATTGCTCACTAGCATTGACAATTTTCACTCAGTTACCATTTTATTAGGTACACCTTTAAAATCTACCGCATTCCCAAACAACAGCTCAGTTGCATCAGTTTTGTTTGAGGTGTCAATTTAAATTTATAATAGTTTTTGAGGTTAAAAGTTGCCGTGGTGTTGAACTTTAGCCTATATTAAGAGGTGTCATTCAACACTAAAAACACATTTCAATGCATTACAATCCAGTTCAATGGCACCTCTAAGAGTAATAAATATACAGTTTACACCTCTCTGGCAGTGTTGGGGGAAAGCAGAACATTATCTTCATATATATAGAATTTGATGCAGATCAGTTGGATTGCACTTAATTTTTATAGGTGTACCTAATAAAGTGGCCTGGATGTGTAACATAACCACCCCTTGCAGATTCCATGCCATATTACGCCATATGTATTCATTATACAATAGTTGAAACAATGACATGAGCATTTGTAATATATATTAGATGTTCAATTTTAGTGAAATAATTTATTTATGCAGTGACAGTGGTGCACAGCTGACAAAATGACAGTAAATCTCACAGTAAACAGTAGTAGTACATGTGCTCAAGGTACTTGTACTTCATTTGGGGATTTCCATTTGATACTTTGATACTAAATATTCTATTATTCTATTTACTCCATTTATTTTTCAGCTATATCAACAGGTTTCTAAGCTTTTACACATACCGTACAAAAGACATAATGAGCTTCTGAAATATATTTATATTAAATAATTCTGTGACTGATTAAACTTCCCAACAATATATAAATTAGCTCTACTTTGGGCAATTACACTACAGTGTTACTTACACATTAATGCATCAGTAATCAGCAATGCCCATTTTTCAATATGTTTACTTTTGATCATTTACATTTTGCTAATAATACTTGCATACATTTACTTAAAGTGATCCAATGCAACTTTTACTGAGCTGTGGTAACTGTGGCAACACAGTCAGTTACAGTATAACAATGTCTAACATTAGCATTAAAGACGGTTCATAAAGTCAACAAACTGGCTCAGTAATATCAATTAAACAGCAAATTTAAATTAACGTTTACCTAACATTAGTCTGCACACTTGTCGTCAGACCGAGTAGCAGCAAAACCCCTGAGCGTTTTTGAAATGAGCTTAATTCATTATAAGTTCAACTTTTTATTTGTGAAAGGAAGAATGTGACATTTCTTATTTGAAAAGCGACATAATCTCACCTTCAGTAACATTTCAAAACTGGACTTTTACTTGTGATCTAGTATTTTTTTCAGTTCTGCTATGTGAGGGAATAGTTTGGCTCACAAATTAATACTTTACATCTGGTTTGTTTTATCTGTACACAAAGTGAAGTGCAGTTTTATCGGGGGGTTATGTGGTGGAGTATTTCTTAACGTATAAGTGATCTTTAAAGGTTATGGTAGGTCGACCTGTTTCCCATGTTAATGTTAGGCTAAGCTAACCAACCGCTGGCTCTACCTTGATCATCTCATCTTACTCTTGGAGAGAAATTGAATACGCTGTATGTCCAAAATAAATCTCCAATCTCCAAAATATCAAACTCCTCCTTTATGTAAAGGATCTGAATCCTCTGTCAACCTCTGAATGCACACCAGCACAAAAACCATGGGCTCAAATACTATTTAAAGTGTTGCATTAGATTCCCTGACACTGAATAAATTTTCATATCATTGTGTCAACCTGGTCCAGGTGATATGCTATATAAAATAAAGTTGCCAGCAGTGATGTATTTGTTGTAAGCGTAAGTGACACACTGTGAATTTGCTCTGACCAAGTACTGCACTCTGGTTTGGTCCCACCACAGGGTGTAACTGAGCATTTCACAGTTTGCCTTCTGAATACAGTCACAAGATACATATCTCTAATGGTTTGAGCCCACACAAGCACGCAAACTGTTACAGTGGCACCTCTTAATTCACGGTCACATAGTTTGGCCCCTGGAGTCTTTGGGCCTGCTGTGTGGAGGTGTCAATGTTCTCATCACTATCTTTGCATGCATTTATTTTAAGAAGCTACCAATATTGTGAAAGAGGCACAGTCTGCTGGCTATAAAATGGTGCTATTATTGGTTCTGCTACAGTTTGCTTAACACCCTCAAAACACATTATACAGTGAAATATATCTGTTATGAACTATAGTCTGCCCCAACAACTTTTAGCAAGGTAGATTAAATCCATAGTCATTTCTCAACATAACTTGATAGTCATTGTGATATTGTACACATTCCTTTGCTGAAATTTAGAGTTTTTGTCAGACATGTGGAGTCTCCCTCGAGTCACAGCGCAGGGTCACGAGATTGTACCCAAACAGCCTAGCAGAGGGGAGTGACACGCATGACCACTGACTGTGGAAAACAGGATACAGGGTACGTCGCAACAGGAAGTGTTGCACTCCTTCTCTGCAGAACATCAGTTTGACCAGAATGACTGCAGGTTGATGTCCACACTCTGTAACTCCTGTGGCAGTATTCAAATTTCGTAATCATCTTCGCTCACCATTTTGTCTGAGCTAGTTGAGTAATTCAGTTAAAAAAAAGAAAAAGGAAAAAAAAAACCTAGGCAGGCTTTACTATTCTTTATATTGCAAATAATAACTTACATTGGTTAATTGTGTTTGACAAAAATACACAGAATCATCCACAGCAGCATAAAGTTTATGTTTAGTAGGCTTTTATAGAAAATAAATAAATACATTAATAACCAACCTAATAACCTTTACAAACTGAAGAACATACATTTCTTGTTGAATTGTGCATTTTAAGTAAATACAAGCTGTTTCAGCCTTGCACGTGAAAAAATCTAAAACATTTTAATTGCCGTCTGATAGGTCAAACATTAAAGATTGAAAGAATTTAATGACTGAATTTAAATAAATCGGCAGCAGTTAATGTCTGTCTATCTATCTAGCTATCTATTTTTGAGTGAAGCAGGCTACTAGTAACAAACAACTAATTTGTATGAATTCATAAAATCATTCAAGTATAAGCAAGCAAACAAAAACACATATGCAGTTCTGGAAATAATACAATATAAGTAAAGTCAACCTTGTAAAACACAAAGTAATACTAAACCTCCTGCTCATAACAGTGTGCTCGTGTAAGGAAAGTCAGGAAACGCCCACAGTCTCATTCGGAGAACAAATCTGCTCGGGTCTTACCTTCGCCCTCAGAATAATACGCAGTGATGAGCTAGTAAAGGTGTCCACGAGGGAGCTGCTGAACTACTGGGAGCAAATAGCCAAAGGTGGTTTAAAAATGCAGGCTTTCTATATATCTGTGAATTAGCAGGGGAACTAAAAACTTCCTTAATTCTACCAATTTAGGTTGGTACCATAAGGCTTCTTCTTCTTCTTCTTCTTCTTCTTCTCCTTCTTCTTCTTCCTTATTAAAACAAGAAGGTGACAAACTCTTCCTACAGAACAAGTTTTTAAGGCTGCGAGTGTGCGCTCCTGGTGCTGCTGAGTTAAAGCTCATTCGGTCACATCTTGACTCTACAGCCTCTGGCCTCTGTTACAGTGCTGATCCTGTTTTAATGTTTTGTTTTTATTCTTTTATTACTGTACATTAATTGCCAGCACAGAATGACACACTGAAAGTGACCACTTTGTGTCAACACTGCATGCCCGTCGAGAATATATTTTTGTCTTTCATTTTAACATTCTCAGTAAGCAGTAGCCTATAAGCTATGATACAGGTTGCATGTAAATACATTAGAGATTTTAACAGAAGTTTTGCCACACTTTGAATTAAATGGCAACTAAAATAAAAAACGACAATAACAAACAACATTTTTTTATAAATGAATTGAATAAATTGATAGATGCTTATTCTTTATCTTACTAATTTATTTACATTTATATTTCAAAAAGCTGAGTGAGAGTGGTAGAACATAAAAACATATTTCAGCATGTGGTTACACAACTGCCTTCGCTTCGCAAAGCATGGCGTGTGTATGGGTGTGACTAACTGATATTTTTGACAATTTTGTGAGTGTCAGAGCAGCGGTTTCACCATTGTAACATAAAAAGCTACAGCTTTTATGTTTTCTCCCTAAATTAATAAGAGGAGCTCATTTAATAACCAGGGTAGCTGCTACCATGGTGTCTTTGTAACAGGTGAAGATTGTCTCCAGGAGGTTGAGAGTTACTACTTATACATACGGTTCTTGCATTAAATTTGTTTCTGAAGCTACAGAAATGTCTATTCACACATAATAAATTGCAAAGAGCTTCTAGAAGACACTATCTCTCTCTAAATAAACTAGCTTTTTGCAGCAATTAAATGTGTATGCTGTATGTTGTTTGTTTGTGTATTAAACTGACTGAAAAACTTCAGTTCAGTTAGTTATTCAATTATAAACTGATACTGAAGAAATGAAGTGATCTAAGTAAACATGACCTTGTGTGATTGTGTGATGAGGTCTAACTGTATAATAATGCAGCAATAGACTAGACAATAAATTAGATGCAAATTTGATTGAATAAAAACAGAAATATATGCGTCAGATGATTTACTGTGTACTGACTCCCTTGTAGAGCTCATTACAGTGTGAGCCACAAATTACCAGCAGGCGAAAGAAATTGTCACTTTAACATGCAATGCAACTTTGCACTGCCTGATCTGAGTCTTCAAAAGGCAAAGCGTTGTCACAGACTCTGACATGCAATCCAACAACTATCTACACGGTTGTATCAGCCTAAAAAAAAGTGGTGCCCAGTTTACGAGTTGGATCCAAAAGTGTTTCGTTTTTTTTTTTTACAAAATGCATTGTTTCACTTATGATTCCTATGAAATCTGCAAAAAGCAAGAGAATGCTATATAGAATATTTCAGTTCTGTGGGTGGACAGTCCACAGAGAAGGGCTATGTTTCCTGGCTGATAGTCACCAGAGGTTTCAGTGGCCATCGTGTGTTTCACAATGACATGGAACGATCGCTTGACATGCGTGCAAGGGGACATCCAGCCCTCTCACTTCTTATTCCTGATTCCTCATTTTCTCTGGACTCCACAAGATTCAACTATCAGACTGGGCTGTGGGTATTATTAGACAAAGGTGAATCACAAGGCATATAGACAAGCTTGCGCACACACAAACACACACACACACATACAAAAAAAAAAATTCACAGTGGAAAACAACAGTGTTTTTTACATGACACATTAGAGACCAACTCTGCAGTAGCATGGCTAATCTGCTGTCTCATTCTGTTTAACTTTTTTTTGAATATTTTCATTCCCCGACTACATACACACAAACACTCACATTTACCCATTTACACCCATATAAGGCTTTGGGCCTCTATCCCACCAAACAACTAAGTTCCTCTTTCTTTATGTATTGCTCAAGTCAGACAAGGATGACTCAGTGCGGATATTAATCATGTTTTTTTGGGGTTTTTTTTTTGGGGGGGGGGGTTATCTTCTCATCTCACTCTGCGAAGTTTGCCGGTCAGAGTTAGCTTGTCTATTTTTAAAAACCTGAAAACCGGTCAGACTTCTTAAATGTTAAAATCAATGTCCCTTTACAACACATGGTCAGTTTGACTTCAACTATCTGCCTTTTTTTAACAGGAGTTAAAACTGTTCATCATCATATGTTTGTGCATTTAAGCCGTTTTATATTATTCATCATTGTGGTGGCAAGTATGCCTGAAATTACAGTATGTGCTTAGCTACAAGTTCAAAACACAATAAAAAAAGCTAATAATGCTGTGGCAAGAGATGAAATGTAAATGCTGTCATAATATAATGAGATTTTTTTTTCTTGGCTGTTGTCAGGGCAAATTTCATACTATAATCTATGCAGTAACCTCCTGTCACATACACCACCTGGTGGTCAGGCAGTTCATTAAGAGAATTTACTGCACAGTTTGACCTTGGGTGCTCTGCTAGAGATTAGGACCTTGACAGAGTGAATATTTCGAAATAGATATAGTACTATGAACTATTCACTATTTTAGAACTGCATTTATTTGAAAGATGGTTTAAGAGAAGAAGTACTGAAGTACAACTACTAATGCATGAATTGTAAATTAGAAGTAAAAGTCCTGCCTTCAAAATCCAAAGTATTATCAGCGAAACATACTCATTCTGCAGAAAAATGGTTCTAAAAATGGGGAAAAAGGTCTAGTAGAACTGCAGACAACTCATGGACATCTAAAACATGACCAAGAGTATGGAAGCCTATAGTAGACAATATTAATACGATATTGTCAACTTGAAAATTAAAATGTAATTCCACAGTAGAAAAATAATTTTCCACACATGAATGGGTTATTTGAGTAAAAATGAAAATAATAAGAGTAAGATAGTTAAAAAGATAATTAAAATTGCATTTTCATTTTCACATATAGGTGTTTTATACCTATTTTAAAATGAAAATGGAAGAACTGTTTGACATTTCAAAGTCACACCCCTGCTGTACAGTTGACAATATTAAAATGTGAAATCAAATTTGAAAACTAAAATGCAATATAAGCAATGTAACCTAATTTTCCATTTATGCAGGCAATGTTGAAGTTACAATTAAAATTAAAATGCAATTTTTGGAAATTGCAGTCAAATTGATGACACTCCTTGCATTGGTAGTGTTAGCGGTGGAAGCAGGGGGAGTAGCATTTTCAATATTCGTTGAATGTTACTGCTCTGAGGCCTCTGCAGCCTCTTAGAGGAGACTTCACAATCACTCAATGACAAATGCCAAAGCCAGGTTCCGGCAGGTAGCCTACGGTGATTGACGTCTTAACTGACGACTCACCTTAATGAGAGATTGCATTTTGCACAGATTCCATTTTCATTGAGTGTGATGACTTGAAATAAAACTTCAAACAGCTTTTCTGTTTTCATTTTGATATGGTCACAGAACACCAGTATCACCAAATTTTAGTCAAATAACACATTCATATGTGATATATTAGAATACTATTGTGGAATTACATAAAGTTTACATCATCATTTTAATATAGCCCCTATAGGCTCCCATAAGGAGAGTATGAAGTAGCATAAAATG
This sequence comes from Seriola dumerili, assembly GCF_002260705.1. Lineage (NCBI taxonomy): Eukaryota > Metazoa > Chordata > Actinopteri > Carangiformes > Carangidae > Seriola > Seriola dumerili. The sequence goes on from NW_019175554.1 coordinate 2,814,820, forward strand.
GAAAGAGTGTAGTTCCTTGCTACACCCCTGCCTGATTTTTATCAACTCCAGATACTTCCTGTGGCGTGTTGAGTTTATTAATAAACCCCATTTTCTCCATCTCAACCGATCCAGGGTTTCTGTTTCTTCAGAGAAAAAAAAGCGGCGAGGATGGTGTGGCTTATACTGTGTAAAATGTACCTTCCATACTTATGGTTCAATTCCAGGTTAATATTAGTTTTTTTTTAGCCGAGGTTCTGGAGCAAATAGTGGAAAAATCTGTCTCACAATGCCAAGGGATAATAACAGTGTTACAATGCCTTAAGTTTACCACGATTCCCCTCTATATGAGACATTTTTGGCTCAGCCGTCTTCATGAAATGCATATAAACGTCACACTAAAGGTTAATCCCATGGTATGTAAAATGAATGCCTATACATGAAAAAGTGACCTTAAAGACAAAATGGGAGCAGACTTCAGTGACAACTGTATGTAGAAAAAAATGGATTATGCAAGTGGTTCCCAGAACAGATAGAGTATAACTTTAATTATTTTACTTCCTGTAAATTAGTACAATGACGATATGCATAAGGCTGAGTAATTTGCTTGTAGGTTTCACGCTCCACTATCTTTATGTCTAATAACATAGCCTACAATAACACATACATTTTGTAATTCTGTTGAAACTCTAACAACAACTATGTACTCTAATGGGGCCCTTGAGGACAACATTGACGGTTTGCCTCTCTTATTTATTTATTTTTTTTTACTATTTTTATTTATTATGAATGTTTAGTGTGTTTGACTACTTTGTCGACTTATGTATCTTTACATGTTAGGTCCACCTTGTTCTAAGCCAAAGAAGATTACACATGGACACAGTAACGTATCAAATATCTTAAATCTGATTAGAGGAGGTCTGTAAGGCACTGACAAAGAAAGGTTTGGCAATGTAGATTAGGCACTGACCGCCCCCACATTAGCTGGTGGTGTGTTGATGAGATTGGGCCCTTGTGCTCCTGCAAGGTGGCAGAAACGTAGAGAAACCAAACTGCTCAAATGAGAAACCCTGTTTTGGTGTGGGTGCGACTTTGAGGGAAAATAGTAGACCTATTTACAGTGCATTCAGAAAGTAAAAAAATAATAATAATTTTCATCCTCATCAATCTACAGTCAATACCCTATAATGACAATGTAAAAACAGAATTTTCGAAATATTTGCAAATTTATTAAAAAGGAAAAACTTATATCATGTCTGACATATCACATTGACATACAGTAAGTATTCAGACCTTTTTTATTGACAGGTGTGCACCTTTCCAAATCAATCAGCTGAATTTACCACAAGTGGACTCCAATCAAAGTGTAGAAGCATCTAAAAGATGATAAAGAGAAATGGAAGCCACCTGTGTCACAGCAAATGGTCTGAATACTTATGTCAACGTGATATTTCAGTTTTTCCTTTTCAATAAATTTGTGAAAATCTCTAAAATTCTGTTTTCGCTTTATTATTCATTATGAGTCGTATGTGAGTGTAGATTGAGATACGCACAAGGCTGCAACATAACAATGTAAAAAAAACTGAAAGGGCCTGAGCACTGTCTGAATGCACTGTATATAACTTTTACAACAAACTGTTACTTTAAGAGAGGTGGGCTATAGTAATGCTATCCAATTCTCAAACAGCTCCAAATGTATCAAAAAGGCAATTTTTTTTAACAGACATTTTAAGTTGTCATAGTAGGAAAGCTGGTGTTACTAATAACACTGGCAGTGGCTCGGTTTTATTCAAGTGTCTCTGTAAGCCATGAAAGTGCAACAGCATGAATAATACTATGACAAAACTGTGACATATCAACATGTCATGACAGAACTGAACTGATCCCAAATGAAATTTTTGTTCAAAGATACTCAGTAGAAAAATAGATATATACATAGTAGATATGCTGGATATACATACATGGTAATGAAAATGAAAATGCTTGTTTTGTTGAACGAACAGTACAAATCCCAAATATTATTCAGTTGATTATCATTTAAGACAAAAACAAGCAGCACAACCAGTAATTCTTTGGCATATTGTGCTTGAAAAATGAGTAAACCGATTCATCAGTTATCAAAGAGGCTGCAGATGAATTATCTCTTGAATGCCTTATCAATTAATCCACCAGTCATTTCAGCTCTACCTGAAACTATGTTATGAATTAGAAAACTTTTTCACATCAAGGACGGCTAAACTGACAAAAAATTTGACCACGGACCCCTATTTTTTTAAGAATTTGCCCCAGGGTCCACCACATAAGATAAGATGTTTGCTTTTAGGTGTTTTATTACAGAAAGTGTGTGAGACCCACAACCAAATTAGTCATACATTCTGTCACTGTGCTACTCATGGGTGTAATTATAGTGAAAATTAATTATCCCCCTTTTTGCCGGGGACCCCAGGGATCCAGGGACCCCCAGGACCCCTGGGGGTACCTGAACCCTGCTTTGAGAACCACTGATCTATGTCACAATATGACAAGCCCTGGTCCATGGTCCAATCCCTGAATAAAATTTGAGTACGTAATTAGATTTATTGTGTGATTTATATATTTTACTTTGGTCTATTTGCATGCTTTATATCGACTGGGGTGAAGCACTTAGATACTTGATACAATAACAACCCTGATACTGTGATGTCTGTTATGAAGAGGATGGTGAATCCTCTGTGAGATTGTGTGTTAAATGCACCTACATTTGTACATGAACTGCTTTTATAATGACCTGCCAATGCATAAGCATGGCTGGCCTGTTCATAGGTTTGATTATTTGCACTTTTTCCGTCCTGTTTCACTGAAATATAAGAAACATCTCCTCAGATCAACTCTGCTACATGGTGTGGAGAGAGTCCTCGGGGGGAAAACACAGTAACTTCCTGAAATCTTAGTTGGGGCGTGATCCTGACACTCCTCTCCTGTTTATATTTTTTTTCCTCCAGGATCCTGATACGTGGCTGTTTGGGAAAGCCGCCGCGACCGACTGTTACTTGAGTGCTGCAGCTAGCGGATCTCTGCCCTCAGCAGCTGGGAGTGTGGAGAAACTCTAGCCTGCCTTCATCAAGCCGGCCTGGATGGCAGGGACACACTGGTGCAAAGACTGCCGAAACCACAAGGTATTTAAAAATAATAAAACGCCACATCCATGTAGTACTTTGATGGTTTTCCGAGCCTTAACGTTAGCATTAACTTAACTCAAACTGGTGCTAGTTTTAACGGTGCAATCGTCACTGTTTAAATCTGCAGTGATTGCGTGTGTGTCAAGCTAATCTGTCCGGCTAATGTTAGCCTGCTAACTTTTATTCACAGGCGTGAGAGTTAGCGAGTTCAGCATGTCTTTGTCAAAAGCTCGGTTTCCAGTGTAATGTCTGTTTACTGTGTTGTTTTGTCAGTTTTCGCACCGCGGTGTTTTGATTTTCTGTGTACTTTATGTCGCAACGCAACTGTTACGAGTTTACTGGCGCTGGCTCGGGTCGACTCTGCCCTGCTAACTCCCACACAGGAACATGAGCAGCAGTGTGTCTGGATGTTTCCAGCACTAATAATAAATATCTGTTGCATCCTTTCTGCTAAAGATGGGACAGAATAATCAGTGGCAGCGAGGTTAACGCCACTTTAACTTTTAACTTTTAACTATGCACGAGTAGCTGCCAAAAAGAAGCAGACACTTGATACCTCTGCTCCACTACAGTTCAGAGGCAGATGTTACTGTCGTACCTTTTACTTCACAACGTGTATCTGGCAGCATTTACTTACTTTATAGATTATGCATATACATTATATCAGTCACAGGATGAAACTTTTACTTTGATATTTAAGTACATTTTGCTGATAATACATCTGTACTGTGTATTGCTGTGTTGATCTTTCTACACCACTACCTGGCAAAATTTAACTTCAAACACAACTTCAGCATGGATCAGCAGCAATAATTTGCATCAGGTTTGAGTTTAAAAAGTAACTAATTACTTTGATTAGTTGATTTTAGCTTGATATTTTTAGAGTAACTTCCAGTTCCACAAAGGTTTTACCTTGTCCAGATTTGTGAATGTTTTACTTCCATAATATATATTGGAGCCATATTGGATATTGTCTTATCACAGATATATCAGTATTGGTTGATAACTAACCAGAAATATAACCACGATATGAGTTGCAGTCATTTAGAAACATTGTCTCCAGTTTGTTCAGCAGTTTGCAACAGTTTATTTTACAACTGTAAAATGTCCCAATCAGTACATACTCATAACTTTAATTTAAGGGATCCTTATTAGCATTATCCTGTGTTTATGTAGAATAAATCATTTCAAATAGTGATATCGGTATGAGACTGAAAAATGCATGCTTGGGCTATAATGTATGTTGAAATTGAATTGAATTTTGTTATTTAATGTGGAGCTGAAATAACTGATTGATTAATTATGTGTAACTTAACAGAACATTTATTTGCAAGGTGCAGGAGAGGCCTGTCTGAAAGTGTGCTCCTCTTACAGCATTACTGGTTGCAAGTGCTCTTCGGACCGTGGGACGGATGAAAGGTGGGCACTGCAGGAGGCCCAGCTGGGCTGTAGCTGCTCTGTTTATCCCAGTTACCCTGCTGATGCTGACCTCCAGAGGAGCATCAAGCAGCCAGAAGATGACACAAACAGCTATGGCTCATGCAACAGCCACAGCAGCAGGACCAGGCCCCAGCCTGACAGATGACCTCCCAGGCCTCCAGGCAGTAGCAGACCTCTTAGCCAGTGAACAGGCTCATGTTTGGTTCCTGTCCCTGGTGGGCTCTGTTGCTGTAGGCCTCAGCGGGATTTTCCCCCTACTCGTCATTCCCATTGAGGCTGGAGCAGCCCTCAAAACAGAAGGTAAGAGATGGCAATATGGAGTCTAAATATGCCTTAAATTGCTTGGTAAGGCACAATACTATACCATCACAATATTTCACTCATGACAATACTGACAACACAATATAGATTGTTATATGCAATATTTTGAAAGACAGTCATCACTGATACATCATGTTGTGTAAGAGAAAGGGCCTTTAAAGGAGCTATGTGTCAGTTTTGCTGTTGTTACATAGTCAAAGTTACCATTGACAGATGTTAACTTACCAGTCTTGACAAGAGGTTATTATACGCCCTCTAAGCAGCACTACTTCTTCAGGGCAGACTGGATGCTACAGTGACTGGGTATAGGAAAGTGACAAGATGGCCCTGTTGGGCTGGGGCTAGCTGGTTAGCATGCTAACTTCAGGAGTAGAAAAGAAGTGATAGAAAATAAACAAGAGTAAACAACAAAATAAGAGTTAACATTGGTGTTGCAAATGGTACAATTTAAATGTTAATCAACTAAAAGCTGACAAAATCCCAAAGTGCTGAAAGCAGAAGAGTTCAGAGTTCAAATTTCTGCAATGAAAGAAGGAAATATCTCTGCCTCATCAACCCATCAGAATGTATCACATTCCTGGTCCATACTTAATGCATTACAGGAACTGCAGACAGGACCATCCGTCTGTTCTGGCATCCACAAATTTCACACTTCTCAATACTATAAATAAAAACTCCAGCTCTTTAGTGGCTCTGTAGTAAATCTCAGCTCTCCACACCCCCTTAACAGGAGAGAACGACTTCAGTGGGTTCAGCAAGTAGTGCTGCCAGGTCTTTGTCAGCCAGTCCTCGGCCCAGCTGCACCTTCTTCATGGTTTACAATTTTAGATGGAGCACAGCTTTAAATGGGCACTTGTACTTCCTGGAAAAGAGAACGTCTTCAATGGTGACTTCATGAACTTCATTACAGGTTTCTCTGAGGAAAACATGAACATGCCTTAAAGTTTAAATGAAATTGAAGGCTTTGAAAGCAGTGTGCCCAGTAAGAGATGTAAATTTAGTGAAAACTTTTACTTAAAAACATTTTTTCTCACTTTACTTATAGTCCCCCAATTAAGAATACATAAGAGCCATATAAACATTTAATAAATGGTGTTTTTAACAGATTATAATGTAGTTATAAGAAGACATAAGGACACTTGAGTGTTTATTAATGTACAGTGTTTGTGGACAATTTTAACTTGTACTTTGAAGACATATTATTACAATGATCTTTTACTATGTGGTCATTCATTTTTATACAACAGCCTCCATTTGTGAACGCCCACAGCAGGAGTTATATCTGCTTATAAATACATTATAATGTGTAAATCATTTATTGAATGTATACATACTGCTTATAAATGTTAAATAGTGGGACTTAAAGTAAAGTGTTCTTTTTTTATCGGTTAGGCATTATTTTAGGCATAGTTTTCAGTTTGTCTTTTTGCCCGTACATATGTCTGTCTGTCTGTCCGTCTGTCTCATTCCCGTAAACGCAATATCTCAGTAACACTTTGAGGGAATTTCAGTATGATTCAGATTTGGCACAAACATTTACTTGGACTCAAGGATGAACTGATTAGAATTTGGTGGTCAATGGTCAAAAACACATTTCTGGACGTAGCTCACGGATTATTTGATTATGACACAATTTCCCTCAGATGTCAAATAGGATGAAACAATGAAGTGATGGCATTTTATATCAAAATGGTCATGGAGGTGTACAACCGCAAGGTGGTAATTCTAGTATAAAATGACAAAATCAGTAACAAGAGCCATGTGTTGTACTGAATAGAAAGCATTTCAGTTAAATGGTCCTCCAGTTCCACATCAAATGAAACTGAGAGCCATGAAGTACTGTGGGAAAAATGTAATTAAAAAAGGAAGTTTCTGTGTAACCTTTTTAAACAAGAGTAAGAGTCTCAAGCTGCACTCTCAGCTCTCTGAGGCTGCACTGAGGCGTAGAAGTACTTACTTGTAACATATGAATAACTCTGACAATGGTAGATTGATCATCTCACTCACATACTGAGCTTCAGCAACCAGGGATAAGTTACTTTAGGTCAGCCTGAGGCCTGTAGCCTCAAGTGGCCCCACCCACAGGAACGTGGCATTCCAGATGTATTTTTGGTTGTCAAGTGCAGTCCTGACCGGAGGCTAGTCATTACCAAGGAAACTCCTCAAAAATAAAAATAAAAATCTGTGGAATACATGAGTAATCACAGTGTATATTACTATCCCAAGATAGAACCACTTTTGTGCATTTATGTGCATGAAGTTTTATTTGTTAAGAAATTATAAATGAATCAAAAGAGGATGCGCCATTTATGAAAAAAAAAATTAAAAAAAGAGAGAGAGCTGTAAATATTTGCGTTGGTGATCTTAAGCCAAAATGAAAGATAACATGAAATTAATGAATAGTTCTTTATTAATCGGACTGTACAGTAATTGCTGCCTTGTTTCTTCACTCTTTCTTTGTGTTTCCTCAGCTGGATGCCAGAAGCTGAAGCAGCTCTTGAGCTTTGCTATTGGTGGTCTCCTTGGTGATGTATTTCTTCACCTCCTCCCTGAGGCATGGGCGCTCTCCGTCTCTTCAGGTTGGTCTCCTTTGCGCCAATGCCATCACCACCTTTGTATCTGAAGTATTTATTATTTCTTTGAACCATTCTTCCCTCTCAAATATACAAACAAATTGGGTAGTTCTACCAAAGTGGCTAATGATATGTTTGCTATAGAAATTTACTATTAATACTACATTGCCTTGCCCTCCAGCAATCTGCTTTCTCACCGACAACACAGACTCATGTAATGTCAATTTCGTAAACGTCACATAGGGACAGTATTTGGGGATTGATAAACCTTTAATTAATCAACCAAGTATTACATTGCATTCTTATTATGTATACTTTTTCTGTAACATTGTGAACAGGCAGTATTGTTAATGCAATGTTTCACGTTGTTGTAGTTATTAGAGACAGTGTTGTTTGTGACACTACCACTCATATACCTTAGTATTGGTATAATGCTCAGTTGTCACTCACTGTATTTGTTCACTCAGTCTTATGTGCAATCTGTCTGCTACCACCCCTTCCCCAGCTGGTAAACAAAACCACTACATGACCCAAGGCTTGTGGGTAATCGTTGGCCTATTGGCCTTCCTACTCCTAGAGAAGATGTTCCCAGACCAGGACAGCCACGAGGATCCTGCTTCAAACTCGGACCTGAATTTTAACTCTCCTGTAAGTATCTCAGTTGTAACAGTATGTTTTAGGAGAATATGCTCACTGCTGTCCATGGGACTCTCATTTCTCACAGACATGTCATTACAAGCCTTAACATATTTCTTTTTTCTTTCTTTTTTTTTTTTGGAGTGCTTAGTACAGACCCATTTCATGCTTGGTCTGCATATTTCTGCCTGTGGTATCAGTGTTTTGGTCACCGACCGTAGCATCAGATGACCGACTGTACAACCGCCATATCTGTGATCTCCTCTAAGAAGGAATGTGTTAAAAGGAACAGTTCAGCAATTTGGGAAATGCACTTATTGGCTTTCGTGTAAATAAAAAGATTGATGCCGCTTGTCAAGAAATAGTCCAGCACTTAACCCCTCATAAAACCACAATGTGTTGTTTTCATGCTTAGGATTTTGTACAGATTATTTGTTAAACGAGCAGCCGAAACCATATGAGACATTGTGTCTACTGTGCACTGGGTTGAAACAGTTGCTCATGTTGTTCATCATTTAATTAGTGTGTTAACTAGCATCAAAATGAGCTGCTTGCCCTAATAAGTGTTTAACACATCACTTCTTTGTAGACTGTGAACATGTGGTTGCAGTATGTTTGTAAAAGCAGCCTCATCCTCCCTCCTGTCTTTATAATGCCAGTGAGGGAGAAGATTGGAATCCACGGCTCAGCTCCTCTACTTGTGTCTATTTATAGTGCCGTGGTGAAGCAGCTGCTTTAGCCATTTCAGTGTCCACAGGAGAGCACTCAGCTTATAGACAGAGGCAACAATAGACAGGGACAGAGTGCGACAGTGTCTGTGAGAGTCAGAGAGGGAGGTTATGACCATTTCCTCTTAAAATACTCAGTGTTTCAGCTTTTGTTCCCAAAACATGCAAAGACTGTAACAAGCTAAACTACTTTTAATTTCAATATTGGTCAGTGTTTTTGATGGATGCGTCATATGTGCGGATATTTCAAATTCTTTATGTAAAATGTTATGTCATTGAACAAAACTAATAAGGTGTTTTGTATTTTGCTGTTGACAATTTAGCCCCAATCTGTTTTACAGCAGGAGGAGATTGATAGCCCTGAAAATTCATCACACTTTATTACTTCCTCATGCTTCAATCATAGACATGGAGCAAACATTTCCTTGCCACAGCCAGAAGACAGCAGGCTATTTTCCTTTCGCTTAATTTGACTATCAGTTTAAATTGCAACGTAGGTGGTTTCTGAATGAGGGAACAGGGAAGTTGGCTGTTCTCGGAAAACTGAGGCTATAGCCCGAGATGAATCTGTCTCCTCTTCTATATTTAAAAGATAAACATGTTGAACTTCATCTGTTATGTCTGAAAAATAAAGCAGAAGTACAAATGACTGCATATCACTGTGTGTAGGAAGTTATTAAAATAATCAGGACTTTTTTTAACAGATTTTCTGCTGCTGGTGGGTGAACCCCATGACACACAGCGGGAGCAACAATAAAATGCCTGTTTGTTGCACTTGACTTGCAATTTTTAGTAAGTCTATATGTAAGCAATATGTTCCCTTTGGGGAGACAAGTCTGTCCAAGTTAATGGTATATTGCTGATGGTAGACACTGGTGGTTAATAGGAACATAAAAATTATTAATGAAAAACTGTAAAACAAAGAAAAATTAAAAGCACAGAGTTCATTCTGACCTGGTTTTTTTCTCCACAGACACAGTCTAATTCAGTTTTCGGTGAAAAGGCAGTGGCATCACTCAGAAATGGGCACCATGCTGAGTCAAGGAAATCCTCCAAGCAACAGAGTCTGCCGGAAAGATCAGAGAAAATCAAGGTAATGCTGACAACCGAAACATTTCCCACTTACAAAAAAGACAAAAAAATAAAGAGAGACATGACTGGGGTTAAACTTTTGATATGAATATCTAATATAAGAGCTGCATTTTTTCAGTACTGAAAACTGAGTCATGTTGTTGTATATGTATCATAACCAGCACTGTGAAACCAAAAATATAAACTTAACACAACTTACTAGCTTTGAATAGTGCATCCAGGTCCTAACATAACAGCACTTTTATTACTTATGGTCTTTACACTGGACTTATTAAAAATGACTCGGTTATTTGTGACACCAGATTATTAGGACACGTAACTGTACATGTAAAAAGACGCAAGAAATTAAACTTGTCACTTGAGATCAACTAAAACAACTGCACAGTAGAATATACCCCTTGTCTCACTGTTCACAAAGACTAACCTGTTATTCTTGTGAGAAAGTGAGATTTGCACAAAAACCATAAAAACAATAATAAAAAAAAAACCCTATCCAAAAATACATATCAGAAAGAAGTCTCCTGGAATATCTGTCTGTTTTCTCCACCTGCGTGTCCTGTTCAGGATTGCAGGGATCTGATGCCTGTCCCAGCATATATTGTGCAAGAGGAGAGGTGGTGTACACGTCATAATTCACTAGTATGTCACAGGGATAAAAACAACAAAACTACAGCAGAAATTCATGGTACATCACGAGCAGCTGCTTTGTTAAAGTGTGTTTGTGTCTTTGTTTTCTTCCACTCGGCTCAGATCCCAAGTTTCCTCAGAGGAACAGATCATTTACAACCTTATTTTTCATGTGGTCAGTCTACAAAGCTTAAAGTAACTTTAGGTAACACACAAGACTTACTTAGTATTTAACATAACAAGCTACACAAGCTTACATTCTGTATATTTGAAGTACAACGTGTCAAATTCAACCAGCATTGTTTTGACTGATGAATAAATACATTCCTGTCGAGCATGGTTTCTTTCTTCTGAATAATGAAGGGTAATGTGAGTAAGAGCGGCATTATGTTTTGTGTGTCACAGACAAGTGGATATCTAAACCTACTGGCCAACTGCATTGACAACTTCACTCATGGACTGGCAGTAGCAGGGAGTTTCCTCATTAGCAAAAAGGTAAGACGCTGTGATAACCTCTACCTTCACCACTGAATGAGAGCACCCTCATTCTTTCACCCTGTGGCTACTTACGAAGTACAATGCATGTGGTATGTTGACTGTGAGGCTGCTTTAGAAATGTTTACATTTCTAATCACACTGGTTTAGCAAATTACCTGTCTGAGAACGTGATTACATTCACCCATAGTCCTCACCATGCATATTGATACAAGAGCTCCTGGTTTTCATAAACTATAATTGCAGGTGAAATAGCTCCCTTGGGTTGCAGACTAAATCAGAACGCAATTATGAGCTGACAATCACTGCTAATAAATATTGTGCACAAACTGACTCTAGGCTTGCTCATGTCAACATAAAGATATGTTGAACATAGAACTTCAAATTGCACTTGAAACTGGATGGAGAAGATGATGGATGATGGAGAAATGCAATCGTATAGTCTGATACAATATGTTTTCAGCTCTGTTGTTTTGGGGAACCCCATAGAAAATGACTAACAAGAAGGCAATGTCAGACTGAACAAAAGGCCCACTGAATGTGAATACTGTAGGTGTGAACACTTTAAAAGACTAAGTATTGAAGGAGCTATTTTTAAATTTTGCTATTGTTATAGCATTAGCAGCTGTTTACTTAACAGTCATGCCAAGAGCACCTGCCATTGTTGCATTTACAAGACGAGGTTACTATACATCCTCTGAGCAGCTTTACTGTTCAAGGCAGATTGGACGCTGCACAAACTCAAAGCTATCTAGATGAGAAGCTAGTTGGTTAGCATGCTAACTTCAGTAGAAGATAATAGCAGAATAAGAGTCAACAAAGCATTACTTTCCACCACTGGAGACAACTCTTGTCGGGTAAAGGAATGAAGTTTGATGCTGAACTTGCAACGTTTCTTCTAGACTGGTAAGTAAACAGCTGTTAATGCTAACGTTAGCTATGTGGCAATAGCAAAACTTACAAACACCTTTTTCCACCGGGCTTTGTCCTGGTAGTTCCTATGGCCAGTGCGACTATGGCGAGAGCTAAGGGACTTCAGAGGGTTCACAACTGACATTCAGTTGGCATTATGTCTACTACATCAGTAAGTAACAAAACCTGCCTACTAATTAATACAACTAGGTGTTTTGTTCTGCCTTTCTCATAGCACTGCGATCAAGTTCGGTTTCACAGGGTTGTTTCCTGCTTTGGACAGTAGCTAGTCTGATAGCAGTCGCCATGTTGCTAATGTTACTACTAGCAGCCAGAAACAAATATTTCAATGTCCATTTGATAATCGAAATAAATGACACATTTCCTGGCGGTGGCCTTTCTAAAATGAGCATGGGTGAAATTAACTATATTCTTCTTTGCACAAGCGGTGGCTACATTAATACCACTTGGAAATGCTGGGGGGGGGGGGGGTAAGTGTCTATTGGCACTTTAATGAAAGCAAAGGACAAAAATATATCTGCGGAGTTTGGACATATAACAGCTCCCTTGTGAGTACAGTGTTTGGCAGTGTACACTGGCAGAGCAGTAGACCTGTTTTATCACCATACCCACTGTCTTAAAAGAGGCATTCATTACAGGATACTACAAACTTTTTCAGTGTGAAACCTGCTCTTGTTGTATTTTGTTACAGGCTTGTCCAAAAAGGTACACATCAATATGCAGTGACACGATTTTTGTATTGCTTCAGTAGTTTACGGTATATTTGTAGCTGTGGGACTGAGAGAGTCCAGCTGGAGAGACATAAGGCTAGCAGCATGAACTATGGATCAGTGTGCCAGAGAGGAAGTTAACTAGATGTCTCAAACATACACATACAAGACATCTCACCAGTGTTTTCTGTTCACGTTCATGCACATTTATCACAATGTGATTTTGCCACAATGAAGTACTGTATGAAAATGATCTGTGCCAACAGAGTGTTGATTAAACATGAATAAATTAGGGTTTTGAAGTTTTTAATTCTGAACGGCCGATCAACATACTTTGAATAGATTATTAGTAAAATAGCACTTAAGGTTGTCAATGTAATGTCAAATTTCTAATTTCCTCTCTGGAATCAGTGAAGTCTGGGATCAGTGAATATGGTCATTATGTCGAATTGCCTTGCTCAATAACACTCATCATTTTGAAGAATTTTTTTTTTTGTTTGTTTTTTTTACTTGCTGATTTAATGACTGAAATTTTGATTGAATGAGCTTTTGAGGTTTTTCCCTCCTCCTGCTTCTTGGACAAAAGGTTATTTTATTATTTCATCAGGCTTCATTATGCACTTGTTTTTAACTTCATTTGAATTTAACAGATTTTCAAATATTTGTATCTGTACACATTGCTCCTTTTATTATAATGAAGCCTGGCTTTGGTGTCATGAACATTTTTAACTTTTTTAACATTTTTTTTTTTAAATGTCTTCTTCAAGAAAGAGTTTAGAAAATAATTTGGAAAGAAGTCATGAAGCTACAGTTGACACAGTAGGGTGCCCAAACTTTTGCACGTCACAATTTTTTTTCTTTGTTTTAAGTTCATGATATAAAGACGCCGCATTTGAAGAAAGGCTTGATTTGTTTGCTGCAGGTGTTGTATTTACTTATCTCCACTTGAAAATCAACAATGTAATTTGCCCTTGAGTGCCAAAGCATTTGCATACAGCTGCACATTATGCCTCAAGATTGTCTAACTATAACCGGTTTGAGCTTCGAGTTGGCTGACAAAACCTGCTGAAATTCAAAAGCCTTGCACTTACATGTGATGTGCACATAACTATGCCCCTAACTCACTTCTGATTTGCATTATTGATAGGTCTTATTATGCTCTTCATATAAGACTATTTAATCTTTTAAACTCTGCTCTTTAAGTTTTTACTTTGTCTTTGTCTACATTTTCCATGATTGCACTATGTATTGGAAGCTGAACAGATAAAGCTAAGCACTCAGCTTAGGTGCTCCCAAGCCCCTAGTAACATTCTCCCTTTGATACTACAGATCACATTTCTTTACCAAGTAAGACAAAGCAGTGTTAATGAGACTTTTCTTGCAGGTTGGCTTCCTCACCACCTTTGCTATCCTGCTCCATGAAATCCCACATGAGGTGAGATTATAGAATTCTTGGTTAAATTATATAATATAATTTCTAAACTTCAGGTCAAGGTTTAACCTCAAGGTTTCATGTTTACATGGCTAAAAGTATGTAGGAAGAATTAGATTGCTGTGGTGTTTAGGCATTGCTATGATGAGAGAAATACCTTCATCTGCAGGTGGGAGACTTTGCCATTCTGCTGAGGGCCGGGTTTGACCGATGGAGTGCTGCTCGCATGCAGCTGTCTACAGCGCTGGTCGGCATCCTGGGAGCTTGTTTTGCTCTGTGCACTCAGTCACCAAAAGGCACAGGTAAGACATTACGACCAGTATACATAGAATCAAACACATTATCGTTAACTTGAGAGTTGCCAGAATCAGCTTTAAGTTTTTTTTTGTACCATTTCTAGAAAATGCCACTGCCTGGATATTGCCTTTCACTTCTGGAGGCTTTCTCTACATTGCCCTGGTGAATGTGGTGCCTGACCTGCTAGAGGAGTCCAGTTTAAGGTATGTTAGATGTTTTCAGATACTCAAGCTCTTAAAGGTGCCCTGTGGATTTTGTTTTTGTTTGTTTTCAGAAAGTTATGTTTGCATTTAGTCTCTATTGTTTACATCCATGTTTACTAGCTTGCAGTCTTCTTCTCCACTGATTTTTTTGGTGCATAGCTACGTTAGTCAGCATTGCAAAAGCGTGAAACCAGCAGTAGGATTTGACACATGTACATGGTGACTATGTAAAAAGGCTTTTTACTGTAGAGCAAAAGTTGATATATCATGCAAAGTGCATGAGTTCTATGGTGTGAAAATGGGCAGATGGCGTATTTCTTTAATGTCCTGGAATTGCTAACCTTTTTTTATTTCATTGCTTGTTTGTTTTCTTTCTCTAGGCACTCCCTACTGCAGATCCTGCTCATTTTCTGTGGCGTGGCGGTCATGGCTCTGCTCTCTGCCATTGTTGACTGAACATGGAGGCCTTACCAAAAACTAAAACTCAGCACTGGAGAGAAATCCTGTCCTCCACCATCCCTCATATCTGGTACCTCCCATTCTTGGAAACATCCTCTTTACTAAGAAATTACATCGTTACATTGATATCATCATCATCCCCACCATCATCATCGTGTTACACTAAAACAAATGTCTGACAGAAGAACGGAACTTTATGGATGGATGACTGAAAGGATGACCTTCTCGATCTGCTGACAGGACGTTTGTGAGGACATGTCAAAATGTGCCAGACTTAAACATCAAGGGAATTCAGAGGGTTTGTATGGATATCAGTTACCAAATTGTTTTATATTGTTGATCAGACAATCATGTTGATTTGCACATACATTTACACAGGTACATCTGATGTACCTGCTCAACAGAACAGGTGTTATTGGACCTTTTCAAGGACCTCCTCCTTTAAAATGCATTGAACCCTAAATTGTTTAAACATTATATGTGTTTGTTACTGTTGTGCATCTTCTGTTTCCAATGTAGCTGCTGCATATTTATTGAAAAAAAACAAGCAACCCAGTCTTACCAGACGTGCGCCACAACCACCACTCCATATTCTTGTCTAGTTAAGAAATAAGTGCCAAGAAGTGAAGATGGTCTGTTACACTATTGTCGACTCTACACCAAAGTATGCTTTTTCTGGTCGTATTGCCCTCACACACTACAGTCTGCACCTTTTTTAAAGCACAGGTTAGTGCTTACATAAACCTCTGCTTGAATAAATAATTGTGATAATGTTATAAATTCTTGTTACCAAGAACTTTGTGAGTCATGGGACAGATAACAGCTCTTGACCATGCAGGATTATTCGTATTATTATGTTGTTCACTTCTGAAAGTAAAAGTTTCCACTCCTGAAGAAATAAACTGTAAATTTCTCTATAATCTCTATTTAAAAAAAGTCTGTTTATTTTCAACTTTAGGACAAAAAGACCACACGTACAAGCAGACAGTTTGTATGAAGAATTAGGACACAGGCATTGTATTGATCTCAGTGGGATTAGGATATCCTGATATTGATTGGTAGACCTATGTTAAGGTACTGACGCAGCCCAGCGGCTTGAATTGACCTTGCTGCACAAAAACCTCTCCACCGTGAGCATGTTTTTACTGCAAAGATCCTATGCCTGAAATGTCATATGGGAGTGGAGGGAGGGGGTATTGATTGTGTGTTTTCACACTTGTCCAATTTCAACACAGTCTGTTTGGCAAGCTTCTGTTGCCATAACGACTCCGCTGCGGGTTGCCTTCCTTAGTCATCAGCCTGTGAGCAGCCCATTGTCTGTGGGAGCCTTCCTCAGTCATAGCACATAAGGACAACAAACAACCACTATGTACACCGTAGTGGAAGACATTCAGTGGAAAATGGTGCAAATACACGAATGACAAATCTTTCATTGATACTTGGACAAGGTTCCATAACTTCATGATTTAATCCAAGTGTTAAAACACGCAAGTCTAGATTCAAACATTTGATCACCGGCCGACAAATATAACTTCGTTGAGAATACGGACGACCCCTCAGTAATTAGATGGTTTTATATTAAGCTATATCAATCACGCAGTGAGAGGTTTAACAGTGCACCTACTGCTCACTAAATCCTGGAATTTCCCATCTTCTGCTTTTTGATTTAATGCCTGTGCAAGAGTCAACATCATAGCAAGATATCGTAATGCCAAAACTGAACATTTCCAACTGTGTGTGTGTGTGTGTGTGTGTGTGTGTGTGTGTGTGTGTGTGTGTGTGTGTGTGTGTGGTGTGTGTGTGTGTGTGTGTGTGTGTGTGTGTGTGTGTGTGTGTGTGTGTGTGGTCATTAGTCAATGTAGCCATTCAATTCAAATTTGTTGTAAGATTACAGTTAAGTATAGTGTTGCCAAAGCAGGTTGTACAAGGTTTACAATATAGAGTATTCATAATATAATGTAAACAAACATACATAATTATATGCTGCACAATATGAAATATTGCTGTATAACAAATATAGTGTTGGAAAGTGACTATACAATATTATATACTACATACAAATATATTTCTATCACCTACAGTTTACTGTAATAAAAGAAAAACTAAGCGTATTTATTTATTCTCAAAGCCTTTCTAGGAAAACAATCTAGAGTATCTTGAATCTTAAACTCACTCACTATACAAGCTCTTGTGTGGGACTTTTGTTTTGTTTTGCTTTGCTCCACTCATGTTATTAACAGCAGTAGGATCTCAATCTGGATCATGGAATTTCTTTCACATACATTAAATCTTACAATTAAATTGAGTCCAATTTATCCAATACTCAGCTATTCTTTTCTTTTATCCTTAACATTCTCATCTTTTAGTTTTATATGTTAGTCTCAAAGTCTTTTTTCATTCTGTAGCACTTTGGCTTTTGTTGGCCCATGTACACTAGATGGCCATGCAAAAAAAGAGTGCTGCTCTCATTGGACCACCCTGTAAAATAAAGTTTAAATCAACAAATATATTGTTGTGGTGAGTGCTTAACATGCTTATGTAAGTTTATATTCTGAACCTTCACCTGGAAGGGTACAAGTTTGCTAGTTATGACTGATTTAGTAAGTCTTATATTTTATATGTAAACATTGATATATAGAGTACAAACTTGGCGCTCACATCACCACTAACAGTGCAGCTCATAATTTTCGGCAACCACTTAGTTTTGCTGCTGTTCAGGAAAAGAAATGATTATTGATTTAAAAGATGAATTGCACATGATTAAATCCCCCCTCCACTGCACCTGTGTTTTACATGTTTACCAAATCCAAAAGGTGACCATTCAAGCATCACAAATGACCCCCCGCCCCCCCACCCCATAACAGAGCATACTCCTGTCTGCTCCCCATCCCGCAACAACAACAACCTGGAGGAGAGAGCGCGCAACTACATCACTGCCCCTGCCTCCTCCTCACAGCGTTGGTCGCCATCCATCCCCTCTCCTCCTGTACCATAACAGATGGTGGGAACAACATTGCATCCACCGGGTACCACAATAGACCGCAGCATCCAGTCCAGACAACGCTGGCCTTGCACCATCATGCTCCTAGTGCAGGACTGCGTGAGGCTGTGAGTGCCGTCGTGATTTATTTCACGCGGTACCACCACCACCACCACCACCACGGCCACGGAGGAACCTTCTTGCGACTGTTTGGGCTCTCCATCGAGTGGGGAAGATGGCCGCTATGAAAATATTAACCAGCACAGGGCTTTTCTTGGCGTTCTGTGCGCTGGGGCTGCTCGCCATGGCGATTTGCACCGATTATTGGTACGAGACCGACGCGAGGAGACATCGAGAGAGGTGTAAAAACTATGCCAACAAGCGAAACGACCCGGGGTACATCTACATTTCAAACCACAACCTCCCCCTCCAGATGCCTCCAAAGAGCCTGGAGAGGAAAGGTAACGGGCCAGATGCTGGAGCTCTCATCAGGGGGAAGCGGCACTTCCTGGCCGCAGCGTCTGCCATGGAGTCTCATTGCAGCCGGCAGTTTAACTCCACCATCTCCGGACTCTGGAGGAAGTGTCACCGGGAAGGATTCGACCTGGAGACCGAGGACCTTATTCACAAAGGTAAACACGAGCTGTCTGAAGCCTGCACCAGGCCGTGATGCTCGGCGGTGAGCTCACACCCAGCCTGACACAAACACAGGATCATCCAGAGGCCCACGTCCTCCCCTCACAATAATGCGTGTCTGTGTTTTACATTTTAGAGTAATAAAACTGGAGTGTTTTTTGGGGGTTTTTTGGGTTTTTTTTTTAAAGCTTGAATCTTTTTTATTTTTTTTATTTGTGAAATTCGTTGTCCATGGTGCTGAGTGATCTCCTCTTGCTGAGTCCCTCTCCCTGAGATAATGGCCGGTCTATTTTTGCTCCTTCTGTTTTCTTAACCCGTTTGCCTCTGTAGGAGATTTAAACAACATCTTGTGAAGGTTAATGTCGCACAGGGGGATTTTATAGAGCAGAAGAAGCTGAATCACTCAGGGACAACACAACATACAGCCCTGAATAAGACGCTCAACTCTCAGGCCTCACTCATTGATGCTATACCTGGTCCAGAACCAGGTCCTAAAACTGAGCAGATACACAGAGAGGGGAATCTCACTCTGTAGAAAACATGGTTGTCACAAATTGTTGTTGTGATCACAGTTGCCGGAGTTAATGTAGATGAACCTTCATTCATCAGTATAACCTAAAAAGAGTTATTGTTATAATTGTTTTCTATTCCAAGCATTAACTGTCAGCTACACCTTGCTGTTTTTAAAAATCCATTTCTGTCTGCGCCTACACCCCCTGATCTACTGTAAAATAATGATTAATGCCACTTTTTTGTTAAGTTTAACCACCGAAATCTTTAAATCTGCCAAGTTAATAACACAAGACTTAATTCTCTGGAATAAAACCATCCACAGTAGCCTATGACACTCTCAGTTCTGCTTTTCAAAAACCAGGATGTAGCGACAGCAGTGAGCAATAGATGTGTATAAAGTATAGTTACAGTTATTTTTTTGTTGAGCTGACTGCACCTCTCAGTCATACGGGGGTAGACTTTATGACATGAGCACACTACCTCTCAGAAAGGTGTTAACTACAAGTTTGTACCGGACGACATACTGTCTAAAAAATACACCCGACTGTCTTTCACATTGTGTCAGCAGAAACATACTGTATATATTACAAGCTTCACAAAGGGAATATTGTTTTGCAGTACATGTGTGCATGATATTATGTCCACACCTTGTACTGCTCAACTTTGATCATGGTCAAATTACTAAAATGAATTGAACTGCTATTAAAAGTGCTTGCTACTACTAAATCATGCACCTCTGGGTCATTCACCATGCTGAGAGCAAAGCAGCAGGAATGAAGGTGCAGATTAGAATTTGCCTCAATTGCAAGTATGATAATGAAATCCAAATCCAACCTAAACACTGTTTGTTATCTACTTTGCCTTGTCAGATTCTTAAAACTCCATTTATTCCTTTTGATAATTATGTTTAGTGTAAATATTAGTGTTGATATCTGAGCAACTTGATATCACATATTAATGCTGTTTTCACAGATTATTTATGAAGGCCACTAGGTTGCCAGAGTCAGTTTTATAAACAGACTAGTAACTGTTTAAAACAGATTAATGATAATGTTAAAATGGAACTGAAAGAAAGCACAAAAATTACCAGCTCTACTCTTGTCACTGTCATGTTCACTACACTGAAGACGCATTTGCACAAGTATGAAATGGTACACATGTCAAAGTGATATGCCATTCAAATCACACAAATAATTTAACATCATAATAGCTCTGACCAAGCTTGTTTTCAGAGCTATGGCAGCTACTGACTAAATGTCAGTATGTTCACCTGTTTGGAACCAAGTGTAAACACAGAGTGAGAGCAGATGTTTTCAACTTTCCTTATTGTAACTCTGTCTGTCATTGCACCTGTAGGCAAACAACAGATACACAGCTCTCAAGTGATGCAATTTACAAAACTGTGTTCAAAATCAGACAGAATGAAAGATGAAAGCAAATGCAAAATGATGCAAAATTTTTAAGAAGTGAGTGTGTCTCATCAGGGAACATAATCTGTTGAAAGTTATTTTCTCAAGTGCTGCAAATTGTGAACTTTGATGGTGCACGGGCGTAAAGGTGTCTGATGTCTGTCTAATCATGATTACAGCCTCGATGATCACAGCGTTGTGACAGTAGTGATATCAGGAAAAGAGCAGCGTCTGTGTTGAACAAATTCTGCCGTTGTGGACAGATATAGCAGCAAGTGTTGATTTTCGTTTGTCCGTAGCTGATACGTTTTGGAAAATGTGTTGAGTTGTCCATTAATCGATTAGTCAACTGAAAGTTTTGTTAATCATTTCAAGTTTCTATCAAGCTTGAATGCCAAACAATTGCTGGTTCCAGCTTCTCAGATGAAAAGTGAATTTGAAATGAATTCTTTGTCTCATATGATAAAGCGGAATATCTTTGGGTTTTTGAAGACCTTTAAATTTTGCCCGGGTAGCCACCATTTTGAAAGTTAAAGTTTCCTTAACATGATATGTAAATTTGTAACTGCGTTTAAAGCAGGTACGTATGTGAAGCTGAAGTCCTCATATGAAAGCTGGTGCTTTCTAGATCATTAGATTAGAAATTACAGAGGTTGAGGCTTTGACACAGTCATGTGACAATTTCCTGTAATTGTGTTATCTAATTTTTTGAAAATGTATTATAGAAGGAAAAACTTTCCCCGTGGCTCTTGTGATTTATACCAAATACTGTACACTAGTTTATAGAAATCACAGTTTTTCCCCAAATTATGAAAAATAACTACAAATATCACCAGGGATTTTCTGCTAGGGCATTGATATAAATAATTATTAAATCTAAATGTAGCTAATTTGGAATACAGTTTACTGCACTGATCTTCAAGTAAATATGAAGACATTCAATTTAAATGAGAACAATTAAGGTTCTGTATGTGGCCTTTGGCGGAATAATCCATATTCCATATTGTTTCCTAATCCGTCCTTAATAACAGTGAAGGAGTGGTTGGGAACATGAGGTTAATAAGGCCAAGTCAGTTTGTTAAAACTCAGTAAGGTTTTTAAATAAATATGAAGCTTTTCTACCATTAATATATTGTTTCATAATCTCACAAGTCAGGCAAAGGTTCACAGTGACATTTACATTTAACTTTCCTGTTACCGCTCTCCACTTCTATTAAGGATGTTTGTGCTCCAGTTATAATTGTCTCTATCATTGTTCTTTACCAGGAATAATTCAAAGATGTACTCCAGTCAAGTATCACTACTCTTCATCCATCCTACCACGAAATTTACCCATCAACATCACAAAGACCATACGACAGGATGAGTGGCATGCACTCCGTAAGTATGAAAGTGTTTGTCTGTCGTTTGTTTATTCACATTTATTTTTCTGCTTTCTCCGTCTAATGTATTCAATTAACAGACTGTTTGAGACATAAAAAAAGGGAAAATATAAGAAAAGGTCGAGAAAATGAATGGTTTAATGGTTACATTTTAAGTCTCTGCTTAAAAACTGCATCTTCTATACAAGCTTCCTTTGCATTTAGCCGTTTAGTTGAGTATATGTGAAATCTGGTGAGCCGAGAGGAAGGATTTTGGGTCCTATCTTATTTTCTTTGTACGTGTTTCTCATAGGTCACTTTATTCACCAACATAGTCCTACCATAGGCATTCTGAGATATGTTTAGATTTCCCTGTGTTGTCATCATTCACGTCAATCCTCTGTAAGTCAGTCAAACAAAAGCCAGTCAAACAAATTGTTTGAAAGATTTTACTCATCTCTTTTAAGGCACAGCTTCCCCTCACTCCTGAATATATCACTGATGTAGACTCTTCCATGTCTAGACCCATGACCAGAGGTTATCATGTCATCACTATTAGGGAGCCATTGGCTTTGAAATGGCTTATCTGAGGACATTAGGTCAGACAAATCTCTCCTGAAAAGGAGGCTTGTATTACTTACTCGATATCCTTGTTCAAAGAGATGGCGTAAGAGTGCTGTTCGACCTTGGATTGCAGCGGTAGTGATTTTCAATATGATATACAGGTACTTTTATCTTAATGCTTCCAGGTGTGTTCTGTGCAGGTGTGTCTGTGATTTACTTCAGTTTTAAATTCAGTGTTGTGACTCTGCTGTGATGTGTTCTGCTTTACACATGAAACGATATCTATACAATATTCTTATTCTTATCATCATGCTGTTCCTGCTGCTATTATCATCATCCAATTCTATCCGTCATTATAGCTCAGCGGGAGTAAAGTTTTATTTTATGGGTTCTTAATTTAAGAATTATTTCCTATTGTATTTCTATGAATTTTCCTGGAAAGAACTGCAATTTGGGTTAGTTGACATCCTCTTCTTTTAATAAGTGCAAAGCAGGTCAGCTGAACAATTTGCCTACAGGCAAACGTACAGTTCTATATAAATATACAATTTTGTTTCCAATAATAAATGAATAATGAACGAATATTTATTTGGGTTCAATTAGAGCTTTTCTTGTAAAGACATTCTTATTTTTGCCATAATTAAACTCAAATACATAGTACATTCTGTAAAACTTCCTGAGAGATCATTAGAAATTAACAAATGCATGAAATTAAATGCTAACCTTATTGGCTTTCAGTCAATTCGCTGACATAAGCTTGAGCATGGTATAGCATAGCTAGAATAAGCATAATACGAGTGTCTCTTAAAGCTAACATGGGGTCCTTGGTTCGGCTGTTGTATCACATCTTGTATACAGATAAAGTAAAAACATATTCATTTTCAAGTTACCTGCACAGTCAAAAACATTTTAGTGTGGTAAAGTGCTAGTAGAGTGATAGTGTGACACTAGCTGCTCAAACATCAGCACTGTAGTTTGTAGATTCCAGCTTTAATTTCAGTTTCTTTGTACATACTGGTGAGTAATCACCAGTTTCATTGTTGAGCAGCTGTAAGTCACAGTTCTCCTGGTGACGTTTTCATCTCTGCTTGCAGATCTAAGAAGAATGACGGCTGGCTTTGTGGGCATGGCCGTGTCCATCATTCTTTTTGGCTGGATCATTGGAGTGCTGGGATGCTGCCAGCAGCATGACCTCATGCAATATGTAGCTGGGCTACTCTTTCTCATGGGAGGTACTGTGAGAGCACATATGCTCACATCCACACACAAGCGCACAGACAAAATCCAATTTTATTCAATTTCTGTGTTTATTGGGTGACAGCTGAGATCCTCTTTGGGTTACCATGAGATAGTAGATCAATGCTGTGCAGTAACACGACCCCTGTCCTGCAGTAAGATGTACAGAGCATGTAGGAATTTAGAAATCAAACTAGAACCATTTTAAATCACTGCTTGTCTCTTCTGCTCACACAGGAACATGCTGCATCATCTCCTTGTGCACATGTGTGGCAGGAATCAATTTTGAGTTATCCCGCTACCCCCGCTACATGTATGGCCTCCCCGAGGACATTAGCCATGGCTATGGCTGGTCTATGTTTTGTGCCTGGGGGGGTCTCGGTCTCACATTGCTGGCTGGCTTCCTCTGCACCTTGGCCCCATCCCTGAGCACACCCGCTCGCACAACGACCCACAAGCCGAGGCAGGAGAACGGAACCGTGTGACAGGACCGAGGCGCCGAGAAGCGATTGACCCACTGAACGCACAAACCCCACCCTTCCAGTCTTGATGTGCAACTCTGAAACAGTTTTTGTCTGATCACCATCTCACACCACCCTCGACATCGCAATCGCCACCCCCAACCCCCTTCAGTGTTTTAAGTGTGCCTGAGTTGTGACGGAAGGAGCAAAGGAACGACAAACTTCACACACCTAATCTCAGAATTCGCAGAGGGACCTCCAGGAACAGCAAGAGTATCACCTACGTAACATATGACTGAGGCATGGCTCTCACAGCACAAATAAGACGTTCTTTTTTGGTCCAGATTTTTGACATGCTGTCTTCACGCTGATCTAAAGGTGACTGTTTTCTCTAAAGAGAATTTGTCTTAAAATGGTGCTCTCTTTAATACATAAAGCCACAAACACTCCCACACAGCACAGCACAACACACAGCACAACACACACACACACATACACACACACACACACACACACACACACACACACACGCACACATCCACACACACATCCACACACACCAGCTTTTCCACACATGCTCAATTACTCTGAATGAATCATGAGAGAAATCCTCCAAAAGGAACAAACATACAAATATCAGGCATCCTGTCAGCATTCCTCTTTCAGTCGAGTGATGTGTGCTGTGTTATTGTTTGTAATGAAAAAAAAACAAAAAAAAACATTCAGACGTCAGATGACTGCCCATTGCTTATCTTTAGTGTAGCACACTTACGGATATCAAACATGAGTCCCGGGGGTAGAACGTCTGCAGCCTCTGCAGAGCATAACATGGATATACCTGTGTGGTCAGTACGATAAAACACACACAAGTAAATTTGCATTGGAAGGTAAATCGTTTGATGCTTCTTTAAAGATTCTATATGTACAAATGCATCTCTGTGTAGATCCAGATCATTGTTTGTGTGAAGTAGATTTTGAATAAGAATGTTTGTTTTCTGTTTGTATAGAGGTGATGATGGCTGAAAGTGTGCAGAAGATAGAGAGTGACAGGATTGTGCTAGCAGAGTGAATCCATTATGTATTCAGCAACATGAAGGTATTTTGTGGTACGAAATGAAAAGAAAGTGAGAAGCAGGAGAAGGCGTGAGGTCACAGTAACTGCTGAGCTGTGACTTAAAGCTGCTGTGCCGTTACCGCTCTGACGGACCCAGTTGTTTGCTGACAGCTGAATCATAACCTGACAAGAGCAAAACAAAAAGCCAAACTGTAGGGGAAGTATTTGATAACTCCATTGTTTGCCCTTAATAATGGTCAGCTGTTTTGTGTACCACTCTGAATACATGCAAGTTAAGCAATTTTAGAAGAAGAAAAAAAAATTTCCCAGTCCTCATTTACACTGAATACAGTAACACAGTGGTAGAAGTGTAATCATTTCCTGACTAAAAATCTGACTGATACAACAAAACAATGGAACATAATTTGTTGTTTTGTTTTGTTTACATGTGGGTTAGATAGCACAATCAGTAACGTCTATTAAGGCAAGTTTCATGACGTTTGTTTGCAAACCAGCGTGCAATACAGTTTACACATGACGTATGTATCATGACAACCAAACAAATTACATGTCCAAATTTCAGGACACAATAATGTTCCAGTAGAGTGAATCATCAGCTGCCACTAAAAGCAAGATATTTCAGTCCTTTGTACTTTTATGATCCAGTAGTTTGATTGAGAATGCATTAGAAAAGCACAAATAGTAATCCAGAAAAACTCACTGTCCCTCAGCACAAAGCACAGTATGTACAGGCTATACTTTGAAAACAAAACCAAAAGGTCAAAATGAAGTAATACATCCATTGCAGTTTGGTTGATCTTTGGAACACAACTTGTATCATCTCTTGATCAGTAAAAACATTTTATTTTATTGTGTACTAACATAACAAAAAAAAAAGTACACTGTATATTGTGTAGTATGTGATAGGAACATGGGAAGTTTGGAATTCAATTGTTGGATTAAAAATTCATCCAAATCTTGTATCGAAGAAAAGCACAAATAGTGATTTAGAAAGGCTTAAGACGGCAGAGACGTACGTAAAAAGCTGTAACCCAAATACACCGTATACTCATTTTGTGTTTCAGTTGTGCTGCGTTTATTTTCAAAAATAATATAAAAACAAAATAATTAGTGAAAATAAAGTAATATGGGAAACGCCATATGCCATTTCATATTAACAGTTGGACTAATGTGTGGTACACAACCTCCAATTCTGTCATTACTACAAATCAGTAAAATACACCGGTTTTGTGCACTAATGTGTACTCATGAGATGAAACGAGATGAAGCTTTTGAAAAGCGTTGAGGGAGGGGTTTTAGTTTGTTCATTGTAAATGGAAAAGCAATTCCCCTGATGACATTGTAAGATGATAACTAACAGCAGACAATTTTCTGTTATGCAAATATTCTTTTTTTTCCCCCCTCTCCCATAAATGCTGATTGCTGGACTCGAGTCATGGGATAATCTATCAGCTATGTCAATGAACTTTCTTAGAAAAAAAAAAGGTGTTATAATGTGTGTTGACAACACTGTATGTGATGTTCAGTCCTTTCACCATCACCATTAACCTCCTCATGAGGCCACCACTTTCCTCAAGTCAAGGAAATTTAACTGAGGCATGATTGAAAACTGTATCTTCAGTGTCTTGTTGAATCTTTGCACTTTGCTGGGTCTCATAAAAGTCTGTGAACCTGAAGTCTGAGCAGGTGGAGTTATACATTATATGTTTGCAAGGCCACATACAGCAGCAAAAGATGATCAGAGCATGTAATAAGCACCCTGTTGTGTCTTTTACAAAGAGTTTGGGTTTATAACATGTTGTGTGTTTAGGGTCAGTCGGTCCAGGCTCTTATTGTGAAAATATTTATGCCAGAAACAAGGACATGCCATAAATATAAAAATATTTATATGTATGGTCATTACACTGACAACTGGCTCAGTGTGTTTTCTGACATGCTATGACTCACAGAATGCAATGCTGTTTGATGTTTTGGTTTTATAAAGTCTTAAGTTCACACCCAAACTGATACACAGTAATTTAAGTATTACTGTAAGCAGTAAACTGTAATGTATAAGTACATGGTGCAAGTATAATGTGTTAGCACAACTGCACACAAATCTTACAAGTTCTTTTTCTTTTCCAGACTTTTCCAGTACTGACGTGCCACCACTGCACATGTGCAGGACTTTGTCCAAAACGTGTTACAAGCAAAAAACCGAGAGCACATATTTATGCCCCCATATCCCAGATAGTGAATTTTAAAGTACACAAACACATAACAACGTCTGCGATTTCAAACTAAGCTTTCATCATTGATTGGATTGAGATTCAATACAGAAGAACAGCAGCACACAGTAGCAAGATTTACAAAACATTAAAAATAATGTACTTTAGAGAACGAATGAGGTCAGCACAGTGTAACAGCGTATTTGAAATTGTTGTAAAATCCCTCTCAAGTGGCAACTTCCTGTGTTTCATGAGGAACTTAGAAATGTATTCTGTGCAATGAGAGATGCCCTGTGAAAACGCCACCATTTAGAGTGGCGCTTGTTTCAGTAGCACAGCTATTATTTTCTACAAGTCATTTATACTGTTTCAATCCACTGCAGATGTTATGTGGGGATTAAAAAGACATTACAGTCTTGCATGAGCTCATTACAGCTAGTTTCTTTCAATATATTAAAAACTTGTGTCCATTTTTAATTAATTTATTTTACTGAAATAAAATATGTAATTACTAATGCGTTGTGACGTTCAGTGTTTACATTTGTATCCTAATTCTGCAGGTTTGCTCTCCAAAGTTGCACACTTCAATAATCAATCAATAAGAATGAATGAATGAATGAATAAGAGGTGTATGTCATCAAGAGGTAAGACATGATCATTACAGCACTGTCCTTCAAACAAGCATGGAGGCGAGGCCTGGCCTTTTGTCACTTAGGACATGGTGCCATCTAGAGGGAGGACTTGATGTTTTGTGCCTTTGCCTTTTTAAGGCTGAGGTGATAAACTCACTGCTACAGGCATATATATATATATATACTGTATATATACTGAATCCATTGTGTATTACAGAATATTAAATGAATGACGAATGAATGAATGACACATATAAACAAAATGTTATAAGCTGTAATTTTTTCTTTCAAACATTTTATTTTAAACAGAAACCAAAACAGATTTTATCCAGGAAAATATGGAAAAATAATTCCATACATTAAAAGTCACTATTCATAGATCTTTAACACTACAATTCAAACTGCTGCTGGAACTAAGGAATCAAAACTATCAAAAATACAATACCAAAAAGCTCAAAAATACAAATTCAAACTACAGTATCATGATACATAAACTCGGAGCTGTATGTTTACTAACTACACTACAATAACACGAGTCACAGTCTGTTATAATTTATAATTCAGATTTGTTTTATTCAACAACCATCCAAAACCCAAAGATATTTAGTCTGTGATCATGTGTGATAAAGAAAAGCAGCAATCCTCACACTGAGGAAGCTGGTTTGGCATTTTCTCTTGAGACAATTCATTGATTATCAATTTTCTAACACTAATCTTTGCATACATACAGTCATGTAGCTTCACTGACCTACTGTTACAGTAGGTTGAATAATTCATACAGATAATAATCAGGTAAGAACCAGTTGTATCTACAACTTCAATAGAAAAAGTTGGATTTCTCTTTAAATTTGAGGCAATAAGGATTTGAATTACATGTTAAATCATTGACCTTTTACAGTTTGGTCTTATTAAACAAGAGGAGCCAGAAGCAAAAGTTTGAGTCTACTTCTTGCCACGGTAATGGGCACCCACCACCATGTAGCTGTCAGGTGAGATGTTCAAACTGGGTGGCTTAGCTTTGTACCTACAGACCCTGACCTCAGACCTGCCGGCCGGTCCTCCTCTGCACGGGTCGTGTTTGTGCAGGTAACTTATAAAGGTCTCCCAGCCTCCGCCTACACGCACCATCACATGACGCTCATTCAGCATCTGCAGAGGTGACACAAGACAAGACGGGGATTGATAGGAAATAAAGTGTGCATATATTTTCTGGCTGGGTTATTGCAAGGATGTTTATGAATTCTCAATTACATGAAAAATCAGTAATGAAGAGGACCCCCACCCTTCCCCCTCCACACACACCAGTCTAATATTTACAAGCTTATCCTATGCTCTCAGATAGCTTTGTCAAAATCTCATTAAACCAAATGAGACAACACGTCATGACACACGTCAGCTGTGCTCACACACGCAGGACTAATCGACATACGAACATGCAAACACACGCATGCAGTGACGCACAAAAGCACACCCACATAGATCTGCAACACAAATTAAAAACACAAATCAAACTGACTACTGTACAGCCAGTCTATAGCTGAACAGCAGTTGCAGAGAGGTCAGTTGTATCTGAATCAAGACATTCTTCACAGGCAGCCGTCCTTACAGCTGAAAACCAACTGCTGCCATGGCAACTACTGCCACAATATAAAGCCTGGAAAAAAAAATTGAAAGGAGAAATTGAGATGAGTTGAGCGCAGACCCTCAACTCCCAGGAGACATTAACATTCCCAGGAGGTGCTTCAAAGCCATCCGTTGTCCTGTCAGCACCGGCCCACCCCCTCCTGCCTTATCACCAATAAACCCTTCATTACGGAGCCATTAAGATTGTGATAATACAAGCAGATCTACTCTTCTCATGCGGGGAGGTGTGCGTCACGGGTACATAGGAAGAAAAATCAATGGTACAAGCAGAGACGACACGCAGGCGACACGGGCAGCTTTAGAGGAAACTGCAGACACGGTCCGTCTCAGCTGTCATCCTGCAGATTAAAATGTTGAGGTTGACAGGGGTCAAGTCTGACATCCTGAATAAACCACTCTCCTGTCAGACGTGGAGGGAATATCGTTCTGACTGCTCCTCATTCTCAAAAATTCACTCATCATATTATGTTTGTTTCCCAAAGAAATGTATGATCAAACTCTATAAATGATATCCAGCATTAATTATCATTTCTTAATGTAAGTTGTTTAAATTTAAACCTTAATTTAATTGCTCATGTGACTTTATTTTATATGTCTTGTTTCTTGTGTGCTGGTTGTCTGATTGTTGGACTATGACTGTTTCTTGCTCCCAGGTTTCTGTTAATATAAACATATATGTATAAACACGCATATGTCTTTTAATGAATTCATTAATTTAAGGAACATATGATTAACAACCAATATGCCAAACTGATGATTTAGTATAAAAGAAACACAGTCAGTGTTTCTGTACTATAATATTCTACACAAGCCCTCTTTGTCAGGCAGACTCCTTTATTTCTGTCTCTACAACCACCCCCCACCACCCCCACACCGCCCCCCTCCTTCAGGTCTCCGTACAAAGTGTGCTACGTCTGCAGCCCATAAACTACCGTCTGGATTCCCCTGTGTCCTCCCCGGCAGCTCCATTGATTCCCTCTCTCCTTTCCTGCTGAAAGATGCATGAGTGTACTCAGGAAAGACGAGTCATTGAAACACTTGCCAGTAGGAGGCAGGCTTTAGCCACATCCGCTGTTTTTGGTACTGTTTTTGAGTAAAGCCAAGTCCTTTGTAAAGTGAGGGCTGATGAGGGTTAGTTTTGCAATTTCTAAATGTTCATCTCTTTTTCTAAACCTTTTCTCTCTTTTTTCTTTTTGTTTTTTCCTCATCAAACCATAGGTCAGATGATAGAGGGTGTTGTATGCTTTACCCCTTGAGGCATTTTATTTTATTTTGATTAATATAAATACAATGGTGGGCTGATGTAAAATTTTGTACTCATGTTCATTGCACCCAGAAGATTAAGCTTAGTGACTTTTGTGATCCACTGACTTTTCCTGTCGGAAATGAAAATGAATGAAATGTCGATAACTGGAATGATTGCCATGGAATCTGGTACAACTGTCCATGGTTGTAAGAAAATGCTGCCTAATTAGTTTTGAGTTAACATTTGTACAGACGTCCATGTTTTCCTCAAGTTGAACTCAACTAAATACCTGCAAAACTCGGCCTCAGCTGTTCTTTAGCTTTAGTGGTAATTAAC
The DNA here is from genome assembly GCF_002260705.1 of Seriola dumerili. Classification (NCBI taxonomy): domain Eukaryota; kingdom Metazoa; phylum Chordata; class Actinopteri; order Carangiformes; family Carangidae; genus Seriola; species Seriola dumerili. The sequence continues at coordinate 2,846,203 of NW_019175554.1, forward strand.
AAATGTTAGCATTTAGATGGTGAAAATGGTAAAAATAAAAAACGTGAACATGTTGCCATGCCGACATTAGCATTTAGCTCAAAGGTTTTGTTTGTTTTATACTAATAATGAAAATCACACACTGCTACACTGTTGGCAATCATATTTTCACTTTCCTCCTGCGATGTAAGGTCAGGGGTCAGGGTCACCTACAAAAACAAGACCCTGTGGCTTCTACAGAGTCAATGTCTTGCTCAAGGACACTTGAGAAAGGAGGATGATGAAGGGGTTTTCTATCAAGAGGCATGGCTGAGGGCGAGAAAAACAATAACCTCATCCTCATTTTGGTTCTTTTGCTATGAAATAACTAATCTTGATGTTTTCATTTAATTTTTAGGTTTATAGCACAATAAACAAAGAACTGATGGCGTGATATTGTGAAGTGTTTGAATGTCTTTTCCTTCCATTGACACAGTCAGACTGCATCCCCGCTACAAAGCTGAAGGAGAGCCTAATTGGGTTCAGAGAAGAAAGAAAAGCCTTCCTCTTTTTTAACACCAAAGAATGGCGGAGCACTCCAGGGCCGGCATGATTGAATAGTCTCCATAGGGAATAGAGGGAGGGGGAGAGGTGGGGTATAAAGTTTACATGTGAGGAGGGGCGGTCATGCTCAGCCGCTCATTAACAAGCAGTCTGATTAAACCCCTCGCTAATGACTTTGTCTGGGTAATCAATAGTATCTGCTCTTTAAAAAGGTCTGTACACATTGAATGGCACACTCTCCATGGAGCAGCACACGGGTTATCATGGTATATGGTAATTGAGGTTCATGGCGTGTTTCCCCCGCACACATGTAGGCAGCTGTGAGCTTCAAGGTATTGGATGGAGTCAGGGTTGATGGGCTGCAGCGCTCTATTCACACAGCTGAGGTGTGTTTGCTTGTCAGCGGTGAGGAGAAAAGGGAAGGGAGCAGTGCGAGCAGAGTCTACAAACTAGTAATTATAGCTGAAAACTGACAGATGGACACAGAGTTTTGGTAAAACACTGTATTTTCAAGGCTACATGGAGAAGGTGAGAACAAAAGGTCAACAATTGATAGTGTAGGAAAACAAATTCTAGAAATACTGGAATATAAAATAACTAAAATGTGATTTTTCTATTTTCTCAACATTTCATTTCCTTCATAAAAAAAAAAGCATTTTACTGGACTTAATAATAAACTAATAACATGCTTTGGTTATCGCATCTTTATTGCTTCAGGTCTCTTTGATGTTGTGTTCAAACACACGCTCCCGTGTCATTGACAGGTCTGCAGTGGAGAAACAGATGTGCAGTGACTTGAAGAGGAGCATTCTTTTCTAAACGGGCAGTAAAAATATGTTGTCTGTCAGCCAGTCAAAATGTAGATGTTACTCTGTTGCAAGCAAACTGCTGCTGACGGCATTGATTACCAGTTTAGAAAGTGTTGGGTCAATGGGGTTTTCAATACATTTAACAAAGCATTAAATGGGTTTCAACTAGTGACCAGTTAACAACCAAAGCTGTGAGTGGCTCTGTTTAATATTGACGATCATATCTTCATCACAAAACGTCACATTTTCAGAGGGATTTTAGCTTCAATCATTAAGCTATTCCAAATGATTAGGTGTTTTTTTTTTTAAATTTACAACATGTACTGTCTTATGACTTTATGGACCATGGATTACTTATACAATATGCTCTAATATACACCACACACTGAAGCTGTTATGTTTTGTCTTTGTACAGATGGATGGTTTATACAGACACTTAGATAATAGCTTCTTATATTCAAAACCCTCCCCACATAGACGGACTTGGATTCCTGAGTGGGCTGCCATTTGAACCTCACGCCACGGTCATATCTTCGCAAAATCATCCTGAAAGAGATGTGTTTGTTTTTCCTTCAGGTTTGAACTCTTTGCTGAAGGTCTGTGTACTGAAAATCATTGTCAGCCCAGTCCAATCCTGACCACTGGTTGCCAAGCAACTCTGCCTCCCAGAAGGCCATTCCTCGAGCCTTTGTACAGACGCATACATGTGAGGCACGACTCAGGGAGGCTGAAAGGCACTGATGTCTCCATCCTAAATGACAGGGTTAGGGCGCTCTGACACAATGCACTTGTTGCTGACTCAACTGTTGATTAATGACTTGAGGGCCTTCGCACCTAAAATCTTATTATGTGTTGCAGCATCTATGATGCATCAATTTGTCATGGTATCAAAGTATCAAGTTACCACATATCAGATTTTACATCAACGTATACAATTTTATATCTGTAGCTGTAATGTATTCACTTTAATCTTTCGCATTATTTATCTATTTTTGGACTTTAAAAAAAAATATAAAAAACATCAGCAGTATTAACATCAGTGGAGGAGGTGGGTGTGAACCAACCTTGTCCTCTGTCTAGAAAATACATTTAAAGCTACTGCTAATTTGTTTTGCTCGTTATCTTTTGATGTGAAACAAAGTTGTGGCCTGGATTATGTTCACCGGCAATGTTTTCCCAAGTGTACGAAGCACTACATTTTTGTACTACATACAAAGTCGCAAGGAGCAGGTCAGGGTTGATGGTGTGTGTACAAAATGCAGTTCACATCCGAGTCCCCTGCGTGGTTAACCAAGGACTGCGAGTGCACAAACATAATAGAGTTTAATCATGATTGTACAAACAAGGTTAAAACCAAGTGCTCCTGCCTCTTTGCAGGTTTTTTACGCTTGTTCGCTGCATACTCAGTCACTCAGACACTGGCATATACCTTCATTAACAATATTTCCTCATCATGTATGTTTGTACTTTGTATGTATGTAAAATATATTTGGTGTTGCACATTAGTGGTGTATGAACTTAATCTCTAGAAGACCGAGATAGCATGAACACACTTACCCGTATATACAGAACTTTATCCCCAACACGGTAGCAGCCTTTAGGTTGCTTCTCAACAAGGAACCTGGTGGGACAGCTGCAAGGGGGGTTTTCAATAATGTTTCTCACCTGGAACAGGTTAGACAGAGAGAGGACAAATCAAGTACAAACATTCTTTGCAAACTCAAATACGCTTCATTTCACTGGATATAAAATACTTACAATATCATCCAAAATGTTGTTGGTGCCTGCGCTCCTCCGGCTCGTGGATTTGCTTGAGGATCGAGGAGTCTGAGCTGCTGGTGGGGAGGTGGGGGGAGGTGTAGCTGTTGGAGTGCGGCTGTTTACTGTGGTAGGAGAGACTTTGGCAGTAGATACCAGGGTTTGGCCTGGTGAGGGTGCTGACAGTGGAGGTGAAGCAGATGTGTTAGTGGTGCAGGATGAAGAGAACAAAGGCGTTTGTGTTGCGACTGTGGTTGCACAAGGGTTAGAGGCTGAGATGGAGGACTGAGGAGGGGATAAACATGTAGGCACTGGGTTTGTTGTGGCTGATGGAAGATCAGAGGCGAGGGAAGCAGCGAGGGGTTCAGACAGAGAGGTCGTGCTTAGAGTGAGGGGCGCAGGTGGAGGAGGAGGAGGAGAGGGGGCTGGGGGCAGGGATGACTGTGATGGTGAATACAATGATGGAAAAAAGGAGAGGGGGAGAGGGGATGATGGAGATAAGCAACCCGCCTCCTCCCTCTCTATCTCTCTCTCCAACTTCACCAGCCCTGGAGGCTCCACTCCATACCTGAGAGAGAGGTTTAACAAAAATATACCAGCAATCAAAAGGATAAATCAACACTAAATCATGGAGTACATGGAAAGATGTGGAGTGGCTCAACTAATTTGAAAAACAAGTGAGTAGAGTTTAAGCAGCTCAACAGTTCAAATACATAACTAAAAGTAACAAATAAGTGGTTTAAATAGTTCAATAAGAAATGGTCAAAAAGGTACTTAATCAGCTAATAGAAGGAGAAACTAAAATAGTTAGCTAAATTCTTGTTAGCTAAAAGTAACCAAATGGATAAACAGATGAAATAGTTCAAAGTAATGTTATAAATAATCAGTTGAAATACATAAGTTAGCTACAAGCCATAGCATACAAAGTCTATGACTAAAGGTAGTGGATAAACAGTTAAAACAGGTAGGTATACAGGTAGGTACAAAATAAAAGAATTAGCCTAATGGGCAACCAGCTGAAACGAAGCTAAGTAGAATAAAATGGTTGAAACACCCAGCTAGTGGCAGCAGTAAATGCCAACATGAACAAACATTGACAGTTCAAATATATGAAACAATGCTCTAACAGTAAAACCTTTTATATAGTTAACAGTGTTAAATAACGCTCAGTTTAAAATGACGTCAAATGAACACGATTGGAATATGATGGGTGACGTCAATGAGGAGTTACTTGAGTTCATCTTTACCGGGTTGTGGGGGATAGAAAAGGCAGATAGAAAAGTTTGCTTTACTATTGGTTCAAAGTTTTAAGCATGTTGAGTCTTCTGTATCAAGATTTTTGTGTGTGTTTTGTGTGCACAGCAGTTTTCTACTCAGTGTAATTCAGTTTTGATTTTCTTTTCAGGAGCTGCACAGAAGGTGGGGCAGTCCCTTTTTTTCTAGTTACCTGGCTGCAATCCGTCCCAGTTCCATCAGGCACAGGCACACCTCCCGAGGTTGCTTGTGGAGGACTTCTCACAGCACATGCACAAAGTGCAAACAAAGAAGGTGGAGAGGCAAAGATAAAAAAAAAAAAAAAAAAAGTTACTCATCTGAGAGGAAAGATGTTTCCGGAGATAAACTTCTGGCTGTGTCAAAAGAAAACAGGCGCTGTAGTCTGAACAGACAGGGCGCCTTTCAGGAGGTACTCTGTCTCTATTGTGCATCTCTATCTTTGAAGCTGAGCAGGAATTCCTGTGGGATCTGGATGTGCAGCTGAGGGCATGAGGGTATGAAAGCCTCTCCTGCCTCCAGTCGACTATTTATAAAAAGGGTTAGTTCATTCCTCGTGGTGACATGTGGTTGAGCATGCATAAAAGTATGCACAGCTACATATCTCAGTCCACGACATTCTTGATTGAAAAAAAAAAAAAAATGTCAGCAGAGCGAGTGTCACTATCAATGGTGGTGTTTTATTTTCATTCAGCTGCATTTGACATCCACCATTACATCATGGCTGCAGCAAGAAAAAGAGACGAGAGGCAGGAAAGAGGATATCATCTGTGGCACCCTGTCACTGAGGCAGGTAGTGAAGCCTGAAGTAAAAGTACAGTAAGTTTACTCTCGCTGTCACTCAATTAGTCAAGTGAAGTAGGTTAGTCTGCCTGCAGGGGGGACTCATTGTTGCTGGGGATTAACCTGCACATTATCGTTCTCACGCATCTGCCGCCTTGCGTAGACATGCCCAGGTGAGAAGTGCATGGAGAGGAGTGTGTTTATTGATATAGAACCATGTTTGCGTGTTGACTGCAAGTTTTCTCCTCAGGCACACGGAGCATCATACACACAGAGGGTGTTAATGAGAAATGATACAGGAAGTCTGAAAGCATAGAAACATATAATCATCATGACCCAGTCACATTCAATGTGATCATCGTGACTCATCTTGAAATCTGAACTTTCCGTACTCCTATTTACTTTTAATAAGTTTGTGAGCGGTGTTTTAAGTTTTGCAACATATTCAGCTTTTGAACACCACCCTTAAGTAAAAGGTGTCTTTTACTGAAGTGTCCCTTCTACTTTAAAAGGCACTGAGTTACTTGGGTTTCAGGAGACATTGTAAATCCCCAATAATACCAATTATTCAGAAACTGTACAAAAATAATATCGCTTAAAAGTAATTGCTGGGAGGTCAGAGCTCCTAAACTCCATCATGTTAAATGCAATCTCCGGTCTTAACTCACCCAAATCCTCTGATTCAAAAAGGTAAGCCTCATCAACGCCAATCTTTCGACACCAGTAAAGGAAGTTGGCTGTGTTGTCTCGGGCGAAAAATGATCCAGAAGTTGCATCAGCTCGCCAGTGGATCACTCTTCTTATAAAGGGCTGTAATTGTTTTCAGTAGACACATACACACAGTGCGGTTATTTCTACAGTAACACATAAATGGATTAATGTTGGCTCATGTGTAATTATAGCCAATACACATGCCATCTGTATTATAACAGCATTGTTTAAATATAAAGACAGTGACATTGACAGAGACATCTTCTTCCCTTATGCCAAGTTTTTTTTTTTTTTTTTGGTTGTGCATTGAGGACAAATCATGAATAGGATCTTGTCAAAACAAAACCTACTGTAGGTGAGGCTTATTAATAGGAAACATGAACAGGCATAGATAATTCCTGAATTCACCTCCAGATATTGTCATTGCCAACCTCAGACCGTTGCATCTAAAGCTCAGCGGGTTCTGTGGGCTTTACCTGTGACATCAGACATTACTGCATTTTCTTTGAGCAAAGATTCTTGACAACTGGGCCAAAAACTTGGTTAATCTATTTAGACAAAATTGATATCTTCATCATCTATTGTCAGTTTGTCAGCCTTATTGTGACTTGTACAGGTTTGCAGAGTCATAGTAGTAAAGTGCACAACAGAGTTAAATGTTCTGAAGTCACTGAGCATAAATTATTATGATGGTAAAATTAAGGTGATTTTATTTGTTTGTTTGTTTTTTGGTGGATTAAAATGACTTGCAAGGTGTGGTTTTGTGTTTTTGTGATTGCACAAGTCCTACCCTCTGAGCTTGTGTTTGTTTGTGTGAATGTGTGCGTGACTTTGTGTTGTTGCAGCACCTTGCCATTGTTGGCATGGATTATCTTCTCCTGGAGCAGCTGTGCCAGCTGACAGAGGAGAACACCATTATCCAACCTCTCCATCAGACTGTCTGCTGTGAGGTCCACACCTGAGGAGGATGCACACACATGCACACAGAATGACATACAGTAAAATATATACCAAGAAGATATACCAAGTATGAACAAATTTTGCCTGGCTTGGCATCAAAAAGCTGTTATATCTCTTGTTTCAAGAGGAACCTATCCACTGTAGTTTTCAGGAAGTGGGGCCCTCCAAAGATGAGATCAACTCAAAACAAGTTTGAAATTAAGAAAAAAATTTGGCGAAAATGTAAAAGAGCTGCTGATTATACTGCTGATCAGCCAGTGTGTGAATTGTTGTCAACTGGCTAGAAAATAAAAACCACCTATAAAAAGCCCTGTTAACATATTTACTAGAATCCGGACAAAAAAAGAATCTTATAACACCTCGGTTGAGGAGGTGTCTGAAATGAGAAGCTAACCATTTGCAAACAGATGTCCCATTCCTGCATATGTATATAACATAATCGACATGCATATTGCAGTTTTAATCACACATCTGCTACAATATCATCCTGTTGCAAACAACATTTTGATATTATGACACTGCTGCTTACCTCAAATCTCATTTTTATAGATTTACAAGATACCTAACGTGGCCACAGGAATGCTTCATGAGAGAAAAGCTTTGAAGTGTCAAGCAACAACCAACAATCAGGGTTTAACTTTAAGACATTAACACATTGAAACCCGAACTAATAATATCACTTTTCTGCTTCCAAACAAATCAGTACTCACAGGCCAATAAGCTGTTGGCTCTGTTTTAGCATCAGTCAGAAACTCATCACGTTGGAGTCTTGTCACTTTCTAGACGCCCTCCAACAGGTTGTGGCTTGTATACACACTTTATGGTTTTCCTCACAATGCAGTAAAGTGGGAGAAAACATCCCTTTCCCTGGAGTCACAGCCATGCTTCCTCTAATGGAGAGGTATTTCAAGGATTTGGGATAATAAGTAGGTTAATGTGCCTCTGCAGCCTTTTTTCACCTTTCTCTTCAAAATAAAAGCCCCAGTTCCAAATTCAAAATGGTAAAGTCTTGTTATTCATCTGTGTTTGACTGTGACAAACAACATCCCAAGGTGATATTTTGTATATTATTATTACTTAAATATGTTACACTGAAGTTTTGAATTAACATTCTCTCTTGTAATTTAGCTGCACAAATTCAAAACACCTGTGTGTATTTTGTAAAAGAAAAGTCATGATCCCAGTTTTCAGTTTTACAGACTTTAACAATCAAATATATTTTTGAATTACAGGACAACAGTCTCACCCATCATGGTGTTGAGCCAGAAGGCCAGGTCTTCTTTCATGGGCAGCAGGCTGGCGTCATGACGGTAAGGCAGCCACTGGTTGTACTCCTGAGGACTGGTGAGGCCCGGCCCAGAGTGTCTGTACTTTTGGCTTAGAAGACAGTTCATCCCCAACCCAGTCAGGTGCCTGGGGCTCAGAGGACTCTCGAGGCTGGTGTTCATCACTCCCACGTCACTGTCCATGTTTGAGCTCTAATTGGTCTTTGGCCTTGATGGAGATAATACATATGTTTTTTGTTTTGATCAATAATGCTCTTTCCTTTTTCTTTTTTTTTTCTTTTTTTTTACAGTTTTCATTAGTATCAAAGTGGGAGGGGAGATATCATGTTTTTCATGCTCATATTTAACAATTTTACTCTTAACTGCTTTCAGTGAAACGGAATACATTATTTACAGTTCACTTTACAGATGTTTTTGTCACATTTAGGACAGTTTGGCTTTAGCTTTAGCTATAAATCAAGAATTGAACTTGGCTCAGCTGCACCCTACAAAGTTTGTCTTTCACTACTCCTTTGCAAAATACAACATTAACACACATGACATTACAAATAACAACTGAAACAACCTACAAATGTTATTGATGTGTAAACCAGTGGGTGCTCTCCACAAGTAATAACAAAGAGTAATAACTGATAGAGGTTGGAGTGAGAAAATAATGAAATAAAATAAAGTAAATACACATGAATTGAAGTAAAATCACAAAAACACTACAATTTCATGTTTTAAATCCTAATTGCATTGTAATTGAAGGATTATCTATTCTTAACATTTTGTAAACTGTGATAATGTATACAGTAATTAGCTAACAGCAAGCTTAAGTTAAAGGATAGCTCCACATTTTTTCAAGCCTATCTCAAAACATTACTCACATGCTCAAATGTAGGAAAGTTAAGACTTGCTTAATCTTTTCTCCTGATCATATTGTCTGTAGAGAGACCCCTCCCACCAATGTAAGTCCTCTTTTCAAGCAAAAATGTATTCATGTTCACCTGTGGCTAATCTAAGCTTCAGCAGCCAGCAGGAAAATCAAGTAGTCATAAAGTCTTTCTAGTGTAAAATTCCCTCTTTCTTTTTCAGATGTTTTCCTTGCTACTGACAAAGTCATTTTTAGGTTTCGCCACATGCCAATGCCAATTAACATGTGGCGAAATGTACGGGCATGTCAGTGTTGTTTTAAGACAAACTTGAAAGACGCAATAAATAATTAAATTGTAATTGTTTTTGAGGTTACTAATGGGCGTTCATTGGCATGAAAACACAGAAATGTTCTGCACATGTACAAAAGCAACAATACATGCTGAAACGTATTTTACACACTGGCTCCCATGCATGGACCTTATACTCACAACCGCACAATACACACAATCATTAATCAAAGGGATTAAACTGACTGGCTTAATAAGACATACAGCTACAGCCCTGAGCCAGCCTCCTGGTGCTGCTGCATGGCTCATTTGCCTTGTTCCCAGAGCAGCCTCCATCATAAAGCTCAGCCCCATGCAGAGGCATGGTCTGACTGCCAGTAATACTCGCTGCTAATCAGCTGGAATTGAGACAACAACACATGCAGTGGGTCACTGGGTCTGCGGAGTAATGTACAGTAGACACACAGGCTTGGTTTGTGCCAAATGACTGACTTTAAAGTTTCATTGTAAAGTTACAAGACCAAGCGGGCATTCAGACCAAAAACTGTCTTGGGTTAAAACAACACAAAGGGTTGCAATTTCGGAGGTATGTTGTCTCAGGTACTAGTTAGAGAAAATTTTAAGGCTGCACAGATGCAAAAATGCTGCACAGAGGTTTACAATATACTATGAGACTAAATTTTTGATCTATTTTATGTTTTGTTGTGATGACAGCATTCGCAGTACGAAGCCATTCATCTGGAATGCGTGCCTGTGTGCTGAATAAAATCATGTTGAAGCAAATATTGAGCCACATTCAGCTTTTTGCTGGTCGACCCTGTGTTGTTTTGCTGGAGCCTCATGGTCTCATTCAAATGAATGAGAGGGCTGCGTGTTTTTGCATAGGAGTACTGCTTTTTAAGGCTTTACTTGAGCTAAATTCTAGCATGTTTAGCAGGTATATGGTTTACAATGTTCACCATCCCAGTTTTCTAGTGTAAACGTCATGGCATGAATGTCAAGGGACCATTAATGTCTGTACAAAATTTCATGGCATCCAGAAGCTGTTGAGATGTTTCAGTGGTGGACCGACAGACCAACCGACTGAGTGATATTGCCATCCCCAGAGCCCTGCCGCTAGCTTGACTATTAAAAATCTTATCTGTAGCAAAGACTTTATCTTTAGCAGGATAGTCAAGTGAAAGCACACCTGGAGGGCAGACGTTCGGGACCCAGACAGGCAGCATCACAGCTGGCCTTCAGAGCTCATTTATAGTTGTGCACCACCTGTGTCTCTGCATGAATGTACCTGTAGCTCAGAGTGGCAAATCATCGTTACAAGTTCAAGTGTAGTTCGTTGTAAACTTGCCTTACATCAGCAAAAAATTGATGACAAATCCCTCGCACCGTGATTATAGTGGAAGTAGGGCAAAGGTGTATGTGCAATATGTATGTCAGTGAATTCTGGGCTAAGGCTGTGTCAGATAAATGTGAGGATGTTGTAGACATAAGGTTCCAACTGGACGTGGTTAAAAGGGTCTTTTGTAAACAAATCACGCAGACATGGGGCAGAGACAAGGTATATGAAGGGGCTTCCTGCCAAGTTTGAGGCTGGTTTACAGGTTGACCAGCAGGGCATGAGAGCCTCTGTCTCTGACAAAACATCCAGGTGCAATATTCACACCTCTGCTACAGGATGGCTCTGCTGGGAAGAGAAGGCAAAGGTCACCCACTGGCCTGACTCTCAGACACTAGCAGTCTTTATATTCCTGCAGAGCAGAGGGTCCATGTATGTAAACACACACTGGTGCACAAGCAGACACACACACACACACACACACACACACACACACGCACACACAGGCCCATGCATGTATTAGTGTTTCTATTCCACCTAATTTACTTTGCGCAACCTTTAATGTTTCCAAAGTAAGACTTGCTTCAGTGGTATTTCACAGCCTTTAATTGTCTTTTGGCAATAAAAGCAAACGTCTTCGGTCTAACCGGCTATTTGGAGGGAAAAGTTACAATTACACACCAGCCTACCTGAAAAATGTGTGCAAAATGAATGATCTGAGCTGCAGCATGGGCTTAAATACCTGAACATGTAGTGTATGTATATAAGATGACAGAGTGATTAATGATCGGGTGCCTTCAACACAGCTCGAACACTGGTGTCTCCAGAGAATGAAACCAAAGCCAGTCTCTGGTAAACAACTAACTTCACAACTAGTTACCAAAATTCTGTTTCCCTACATGACAGGCACGGCTCTCCCCTTCTTCAAAAAAAAAATTTAGTTTGCAAATCTGTCAGTGAAAGAATTATCTCTTCATTCGGGAAAATGTGTCTTTGTTTCTATAAACAAATTTCAGTACAAATTGAGTTTGCTGTTACTGTAACCTGCAGGCTTGTGCGTTCTGCTTTTGTCCTCAAAGTCTGTTCAACATCCACTGCATCTGTCAACTGTTTGAAAAAAAAAGAAGCTATTCATAAAATATCAGGATGAATGACTTCAAGTGGATGTCCGACAGCACTGATGGCAGCAGTAGCTCTCTTGATCAATGATCTGCTGTCTCAAGTGTTAGCTGGAGGATTGTAACAGCTTAAAAGAGGTAATGTAAAACTAGCGAATGAATAACAGATATTGAATGGATACGACTGCATAGTTGAGGTATAGGTTTCAGCTTCAGTGGTGCTCTCACCCTATGGCTTTTCTTCTGCTGCTTCTAGACTAAATAAACCTCATATCAACACAGGATGGAAAGGTCTGTTGCCTGCTTCTGGTTACACACCCTGAACAGTGGAGACCTACTGTACCCCAGCTCCAGTGAAACACAATAAAATACAATTTTGGCACCAAGATGTTAAAAAAAAAGAAAAAGAAAAAAGGTTGTTGTGAGGTAAATCAAATAAACAGTGAGCACCTCAGAACAGTTGGTTCATTGAGTGAATTCTGACTCAAGTTTTTGCTACTGAGGCCATGACAGGTCAGACACCACGAACATGCTGGAGAATTCATTTCTGCATTAATCTTCTGAGCACTCGTGTAATAACATTAAACACATTAAACACATTTTCCCATTCATTGTCCCATTCAGACACATATTTAGTTACCTCGTTTTTTGTTTGCGTGTACAAACTGCTTATTCAAGAGAATATCCAATCAAATCCAATCAGTCACTTTAAATTCTGAAACTGCTGTGTTATGCTGTTATAAACAAAAAGGATAAAAACTTAGCATAGTGAAAAACTTTTCCAGAAACGGTTAGATTATCATATTAATGAGGGACAGTGGTGGAAAGTGCACATTTATTTCATAGCCTATCTTTACAAATCAAGATCTTATATGTAAACAGTTATAAAATATATTGTTTTTCCCCCGCCATATGTAAATATTTAAAGCGAAAAACTGTTAAAGATAAACCTTAATTACATTATAATGCTGCTCACACGTGAATTACACACAGTGAATCATAACCCGATAATAAATTATATTAGTAGGCCTACATGACAAATGCAACACTCTGAATGTGGTTATTTTGCTCAGTGAGTACTTTTACTTTGATATTATTATTGAATTTTGCTGCTAACAGTTATTTACTTTTACCTCAGTAAGATTTTGAATGCAAGGTTTTTACTATATTTACACTGTGGTATCTCAAACTTAAGTAAGTAGGCTACGTCTTCCTCCACTGATGAGGGAGCTAATATTTCCATTAGTACAGTGTTCATCATCATCATATTCACTGTCAACATCAGCACCAAACTTTTATAAAAAAAATTAACACACAGTTTATCCTGCAAATATACTTACAAAACGCCAACAGGATTCTTCAAAAGATTAGCTTTTTCATAAAAGTTTGTTTAGTATCTTCTCGCCCGTGTGTGTGTCCTCTCATACACATGCACTCATCACGGAGAGCCAGATGTTCACCGCCCTCAGGTTCGCCACATGTAACTACACCACACTGTGACAGGGGCCGTCGCTTTTAAAACAAACTCTCCTGAACACGCCTGCAAGTTTGTGGTGTCAACTTACAGTTCCTGAAGAGTTGGACTGAAAAATAAATCATCACCGCAGTTTGGTCATGTTTTTTGTTTTTTTTGGCCATGTTTTTATTTAACCGACATATTATAAGCAATGTCATTCCATTTCTAATGCACTACATTTTGCCTATTTATCAACAGCAGTTACAAGTTACTTTTCAGATTAAAAGTTTCAACATACATGATCAGCTTCTAAAATATGACGCATGTTTATAGATAAAAAAAGTGCATAATTTAGTTTTTAAAGATTACTCTTAAAAAAGCAACAACATAAAATTATATTTCAATAATATGTATGATACATTTAACACGACAAAAGGACAGGCCCCACCTCCACCAATACAGTTCTGTGATTCAGATTCTTCCATCACAAACACAGAGAGAGAGAGAGAGAGAGAGAGAACACAAAGACAGAGAGAGAGAGAGAGAGAGAGAGAGAGAGAGAGTACAATAGTCAAACAGGTTTTCCTAAACCAACTAATGTCAACTACTTCTCATTTCTGGGCTATTAACACAACACCTTGGAGACCATACAGTATGTATATCATCACATCATCAAAGTCCAGGTCTCTGACGACTTCCGACTCTGTTGCCAATATTAATAAAGACTTCAAGCGTTGTTGCCTTATTGTTGTTCTCAGTTCATTTTTTAATTCTGGCAATGTGGGGAAAACAGGTAGAAAGTAGTAAATTGTGGGGCTGCTAAACTGGTAACCTACTCAACCCACTCAGGTGGAGATGAGGGTGGGGCAGTTGAAAAGGTGTCTGTCACAGGACTGTGGCACTCTGCCTCTGTTTCATGCTGATGTTCAGCTGAAGTGGCTGCTGCCTCCTTACTGTCCAGGCATCGTCCTCTTTGCTAACGCTGTCAAGCGCAGTAGATAACTTTTAAAAATGTCAGATAAATTGTATCTTTGTCTGAATTTTACTTTCTCCTTGTCCTTTCCTTTTCATATTTGTCTTTGCTGCTCCACCGCTCCAACTTTTGTTTTTCATGATGTTTTAAGACCATCTTTTGCAACCAGCCGACTTTGCCGCTAAATTCCCACGGTCACCACCTGACCACTGACCTCACTCGTCATCATGTTACAGGGTCCATGCATGAAGTATAATTCTTCTGCTGTTGTTCACGTTGTCTAATGAAAAATTGGTTAGTTAGTTAGTTTTGTTAACACCACGTTAACAACCTTGTTCATACTGAGTAGTTAAAGTATAAAAAGGGTTTGATTTTGATCAACATACATCTATATGGTATTTTTTCATAGCTTTTCAAACATGTCTGCTAGAAGCAAATTTTCAAAAGTTGAGACCCATTTCTCAACTTATCTTTTCTTCAAATTATGCGATGAAGCTGAAGACATAAATCGCTTCTTTCGCTCCTTGTTTGTAAAAAAAAGTTTTTTAGCTGAAAAAGTTTGGAATTTATAATCATGCCATCATAGGACAAATAACAGTTCACAGTTCTGGCTATGAATCACCAGTGAGCTTTATTTACACGTTAACTTCTTTTTTTTCTCGTGACGTTAACGCTTGGGTTCGTTCGTTTCATGCTTCTTTATTTACCGTTCTTCATTTGTGTTATTCTTTTTTCCGTTTTATGGCGCTTGATAACCGTTTTATGCTTCCGGGCGTCCCCTGTAACCACGGTAATTCCCTGTTTAACGTCACACCGCTATGAACTCTGGGTAACTCCCTCATTGCAAAATCTTTAGAAATCGGTAGAAATACGGACATGTGGAAAGTGTCCATAAAGGGCACAGAATGTCTGCTGGAGAGCCACCGTGCACTTAATAGTTTTACAGTGGGGCGGCCCTAAGCCCTAGTGGACTTGCCGTGATACCTTGAGGGTGGACGCTGAACCAGTTAGCATTAGCTCAGAAGGCTAATGTCTGCCTTCAAACTAGCATGATTGACAGAAGGCATTATCCAATAACAGCGCATTCTACAACTGGCATAGGTTCATCACCAGGTTCGCTATCTTCACCTTAACTTTCTGGAGTCAAATCTGAACGGAACGTTGCAGGGAGACTTCCCATTTCCCAACTAACTAAAACAAGTATACCCAAAAAGAGGCATTTTATGAGGGAAAATGGCGGAAATGTGGAGTGAAGTGATGCTAATGAAGTTGCCGACAGTCTCTAGTGGACTTCATCATTGGCAACTTGGAAAGCTTTTATTAAAGACCCCTTTGAATGTTCTGATCTGTGGACCCGCATGGACTAAAGGAACATAATTAATCGAGGATTGGACAATCGGGCTCGGTCCAAGACGGCTTCTAAGGTAGGGATTCGCCATTCTGCTGGTTTACAATGTTGGTAAATATGAATGAATTGTACTTTCTGCTCATGGTTTCTGTAAAATGATCTAAACGGATGATTTGCGGAGGCACTAACGGATTGATCATGTGTAGAATGTCAATGTTGACAAAAGTTTAAGCGTGTAGGCTTACACCTTTGTGAGTGTTACAGTTCAATTTTGCAAAAAATTTAGTGAGTTCATAAACTGGTCCCAGGTTACCAGGGTCTTCAGGGGTGGTCTATGGGGAAATGCCTTTGGGGCTGCAGGGGATTTTTTCGTTCCAATACTGTGAGTGGCCACTGGGATAAATTGGTGGCAAGGCTGAGTGACTGCGTTGCAAATCAAGGTCTCTTAATAAGTCCATGCATGAGGTAGCCTACTCAAAAACGTTCTAGCTTCGTGCTATAGATCAGTGTAGACGTCTATCTGAAGTCTGACTGTTAGTTAGATTTAAGCCATAGTCAAAGTCTGTCTTTGTGAAACTGGCCCTTGGAAAAAAGAGATGAAAACACACTTGTCAAATGCTTTCAGTTCTTGTGTCCACAAGGGCCGCACTTGTGACCCCTTGAGGCTGTGCAGGTCCTTACAGAGAGACAAAAAACACCCAACAAAGGAGTGTTAGACATAGTAGAAGTGGCACAGCCACACACTGTGTGCTCCATAAAGTTACATTTTCTGTGTTTGTAGGATCTCTGAAATTATTCTGATGAGGAGGGGGTGTAGTGGTACACATTGTTGTCTGATACAGTACATGCTCTTGACGCTCCCATTGAATGGTGCCAAAGTAATTTATTTTCACATCCTGCATATAGTGGCTTTAAAGTTAGGGTGGAAAGGGTGTTTGGACAAACTGTATTTTTGCAGTTACTTTGATAAATACCCATTTGAATTACATCATTGTATCACTCAGCATTAGTAATAAACTGAATTCAATGTTTCACTAATGCATAGTTGGTTGCCCTTGCAGAGCAACTGCTTTTGGCATATTTATACAACTGTTCGATTTTTCTTTAGACTCAGTAAAGAACCTGAACTTCACCTGGTGACTCTGTGCTCTGATAAGATGCCTGTAGTGGTGAATAACATTTTTTTGAGCCAATTCACTCTTTATCAAATTAATACTCAGCAATAATGCTGTTTCTGCAGCTGCTTGGGACCATGTCTTATTGGCCGTATTTTATTTCAGACATTTGTCCTTTTTCTTACAAGACTGGATTGAGATGAAATGGCTAATTATCTCTATTGACTAACTAATAACTGTTCCACTATTTCTTGGCCAGTAATATTTTAATTTCTGCTGCCAGGATGGTATGGGTGTTAATTACACTTTTGTCAAGAGGATAAGGTGTTTTTTTCTTTTTTTAATACTTGTAAAAGACAGCTTCAAGGCATCAATCAATCAGGTATGTGGTGGGGGCAGCCACATGCTCACAAGCAAACCCAAACATATATGTGTGTGTGCTTGTGTGTGTGTGCTTGTGTGTGTGTGCTTGTGTGTGTGTGTGTGTGTGTGTGTGTGTGTGTGTGTGTGTGTGTGCGTGCATGCGGGCACGTGTGTGGTGTAGTCCCAGGTGTGGCTGCTGGTTCATTTGCAGCTCTCTCCCAGAGGACAAGTCCCTCATGTCACTACGTCTATTAGACCCTCCCCTCTTCCTCCATAGGTACACCTCCCTGCAGCCCTCCTGCTCATTTGCACTGGTTAGCATTCATCTGACCTATGCTATTGTGAATAATAATGAGTGTGTGTGTCTGTTGGTGCATTAGTCTCACTTCATGCCACATGCATAGATAGTGAGATAAGATATTATCACAACACTTTCAGAGTGTTTTAATCACACTGAAACAACAAGCCATTTTGAGTGACGTTTTGCTTTAGAGAAGCTTCTGAGACAATGAGCACTAAACTGAGTCTAAACAGAGTGTGAATCACATCCTGTCTCTGTTATAGGAGCAATGTGCCTTTGAGCAGGTATAGTACAGCGGACATACTGATGACGTTTTAAAGACCTGTTAAACCAATTTAATAATGACTCAGAAGCACCCACAGAGTTAATAAATAGTCCCTCAGCATCTGGAACACAGCCTGGATTTTAAAAGGAAGCCAGACAACACAGTCAGGTACACTGGTTTATCCATTTCCTTCTTTAAAACGTAAAGTATGGGGCTGGGGGTATTCCTGTATTTTTCTTTTTGTCAGTAAAGCGCATGAAAAGGCAGAAAGTGGTGTATTGTCTGTAAAGCAAAAGCCTTTTACAGCTTATTCTCCTGTGCCGCTGTTCAAAAACTTTGAAAACCACTTAAGTTAGCCACACTGTTGCAGTGGCTGATATGCCTCATCATTACCATGGGCATTGGTACTGTAGTTTATTTTGAGTCAGTCCCACATACATTGGAGCTGTCGTAAATACTTGCTAGTGCACCAAATCTGTAGATCAAAAACAGGTTAAGCAAGGTAGTCTATATGTCCCCCTCCCCAGCTTCCAGTTTCTCAACATTTGGGAAATTTTGCTTCCTCTTTTTTTTTTTTTTTTACATTTACATTTGCAGTTGCATGAGAAGACCACTCTAACATAATATACGAATATAATATATTAATATCAAAAATAGGTCTACAGCCGACAACTTGTTAGCTTATATCTTGCTAAACACAATAAATATTGTACATTGCACAATAAAATTGAATATATGCTGACATGAGTTCTTGTATTTTAACATTAGGTCTCTCTGGCAGTGAGAAAATGATTGAATTAAAACAATGTCTCAGCTACACATTGTGGATCAGTACACACATGACAGATGGCATCTCTGGTTGCCAAGACAACTGAACCGTAATCCGCCTCCCTCTTGTCCCCACTGCAATGGGGGTGGTGGTGGTGGGATGGGGGGTCGGTAATTCAGCACACGGC
Source organism: Seriola dumerili (assembly GCF_002260705.1). Taxonomy (NCBI): domain Eukaryota; kingdom Metazoa; phylum Chordata; class Actinopteri; order Carangiformes; family Carangidae; genus Seriola; species Seriola dumerili. The sequence goes on from NW_019175554.1 coordinate 2,864,680, forward strand.
ACCATGTGCTGTGTCCCACTCAAATTGGTCCCCTGGGTTAAGAGGACCCCAGGCCCATCAGATGGGGACACAGTTATTAGAGACTTACAAGTGTTTTATCATTCTGTCAGATTAAAGCAGATATCATTTTTAGGTAGAATGAGCTGTGTTCATGTAATTTAATATTTTATGTGTGTGCTGCTGTTAGACAGATATGTATATATCTGTTTTCTGTTCAGGGTTCGAAAGCTTTCTAGTTGCCCTCTTAGAAAAGTTTGTTTTTTTTGTTATACATAGTTCATTCTATTTATTTAAATGTTGCTTTTATTTGAAGCGCTCAACCTATCAAAGATGCAGATGGCAATTTAGAGCTATGGAACCAGGCTATTTTTTTTACTTGGCACTTAAAAATTCTTCAGTCACTAAAAATCCCTGGGAAACACATTAACCTTTTTTCATGCAAAATATTTTAAAATGATTATTTATTTGCTTTTTGACTTTTTGACACAGGCAGATCCTTGTACTTAGTAGCTCAGAAAATGTGCTGTCATCATCATGTTTGGAAAATACTTTTTTTTTTTCCATCTCAAAGGAATTTACTATGATTTAGCTAGATCATGTCATTGCATGCTTAATTACTGCTGATTATTAAATATTAAAACTGTCTCACTGTCACAGCTTGTTGGTGGGTGTGTGGCTGTGAGGCGTTCATATAAATGACTAATAAATTATATGTCTGCCAATCCTGCACATGACAAATGAATGGTTGTTACCTTGGCTCAGGCCTGCAGACTAGGGGGTCACTAGCTGCGGGGCAGACCTTTACTTTAATTAAACTACCTGTCACACTGAGCGTCTAAATGTGGAGCCAGTCTGGAATCACTGCCAGGAAATTACTGTACTTTACCTTCCAGTCTACAACAGAAAAGGGGGAATAAAGACACCTAAAATAGATTTATTTATGCTAATGTTAAGCATATTTTTGTACTTCTCTACAGCACATAAAACAAACCAAGATGCAATATATTCCATGTAGTGTTAACAAATGGCCACCAGAGGGCAGCATAGCTACTTAATGACAAGCTCTTGATGCTAGACTAAAAAGGAAAAAGAGGAGCCATCTTTACTTTTAATGGAATAGGGTGCAGCCATTGTATAGTGATTTCATGTATCTGCTAAGTAAAAAAAGAAAGAAAGAAGGAAAGAAAGAAGGAAAGAAAGAAAGAAAGAAAGAAAACTGATCCAACATTGGTTGGTGCAGGTTCTTCACTTCCTACTAAAACTGCAAGCTTTTTGATGGGAACAAAAGGGGAATAGCCTACCTGCATCTTAAAGTGCATTTCAGTACCTGTATGCCTATGCAGCTCCATGGTTACCTGACAAAAGCTTAGTGCACTTCAAAACCTTCAGTCAGATGTGGAGAGGGCTCGGCTCCACGGGCAGCTGCCTCAGTGTCATTCGTCTCTCTGTCACTGTGATTCCAATCACTCGGATTTTAACAAGATTACCGGGAGCGAGTGGAAGCAATGGAGTACCAGTGTAATGTAATTATCAAGTGATGGAGTGCTTGAAATGGCTGTGTTATCACTTGCAAGTCGCTTAACCCCTGTCAACACGTGAAGGATCACAGCCTCGCTCCCTGTGTGATGATGAACAAAGATTTATCAGCGTATATGGGCATAACCGTGGGTTAATGTTTTCATTTGACATTTTTGCAAACACAAACAACACATGGGTGGATGCAGATCTTTGTGTCAGAGCCCTTTATCTTTGTGGATTTGTGTGATGTAATTAGCTGAAGTACAATTACAGCAGGAGCTTTAGTAGAAAAAAATTAAATATGAATGTACTTCAGTGTGTAGGAAAGCAAAGACCTCAACCTAGAGTCCACACACAAACACATGCATGCGCACACACTCGGCAGGCACATACACGTTCAGCCTCAACCTCATGGTCCTAGAGTCTCTCCTGACAACCAGATTTCTCTCTTTTGCCACTTCCTTTTTACACAAGTATCCCAGTCTCCATAGCAACTCATCTCAGTTTTAGAAACATGGACAAAAGACACATGGAAAAAAAAAAAGGACATGCACAAATAATACATGTGGACGCACATTAATCAATAGAACATGCACACAACTGCACACACAGTATCTCACACACATACCCACAGATGTGCATAAGCAGAGGTGCAGAGGCACTAAAGTATCACCTCATCTATACACCCTTCATCACTGAGAAAGCAGGAATAGTGTTTTGGATTTGGATAAGCTGATGTAAAGCTGCTCAAAAATCGTGTTTTCTCCGTGGTATTGACAAAGTTTTATTTCCTTAGTCACAGAGGGATGTAATATCAGCGTCATCGAGGCATTTGTTCGTCATAATGACATCACTCCAGCCTGAAAATGCTGTGTCATGGATTGGTCATGTCTCATCTAAGATGAGACAGAACTTTTAAGATATCTTTCACCTTCTGTCTAAAAAAAAATCAATGTAGCAGAACCAGAAACATTGTCGTTTTTACTCCGCAGATTGTTCTTCAGGCTACAGCGGTCTGGTAAGACCCACACCTCCAGATTTCTTTCCACTTTCAATTGTGTCGTCTTCACGCCCAACCAACGCTGCCTCAGGTGACATCACTTGAGGCAATTCATCAGATTTAGCGCAGTTCCCTCTGCAGTCCCAAAAAACTTTATACAGTTTATTTCACATATACGGTAGCACTCCCCAAGACCTGTAAACAGACTAGTATATGTAAAATCATATGTAGTGTATAAGAAGCAATCCCAGATATAGCAATATGCCACCACAAGTAAAAGTCCTTAACGTTTAAAGTGCACTTTAAGTTTCAAAAGTGGAGTAATACTTGCACAGAATCCTCTCTGGCAGTGTTGTGTAGTAAGTGTAGTTAGTTACTTTCCATTCCAGGGAGCCTTCTACCTTAACTGACTTGTTGTTGTTGGCCATAGAAGAGAAAGACTTTACATGTATTTATATTTGTGTGTGTGTGTGTGTGTGTGTGTGTGTGTGTTTGTGTTTGTGTTTGTATGTGTTAAGACAGAGACAGAGTAGGGTGTGTAAGTTGTTGAAAACCTTCAACACCACGTCAAGGAACCGACTGCGTTTGAGCAGAAGGGAGAAAGACTGACAGATGGACAGAGAGAGCGAGGGAATGAACAAAAACCTTGCCCCTCTGTGGAGCAGTGGATTGACAGATTTACTGTGTGTGTACAAGTTTCTGTGTAGCAGCGGTCAGGGCGGTGTGAAGGGAACACCATTAAAATCGGCTTGTTTGTTTAGTCAGGAGCGTAGGTGCAGAGTTGAGCCTGAAAATAAGTGTTTGATGCATCGATCATGGCAACTCACTGACTGTCTGCCGAGCCAAAGCCAAATCTGCTGGAGTTTGAGTTTGAGTTACAGTCTTTCAGAGGTTATCACCTGTCAATGTGTGCCTGTGCAGGGTTCATGTATTTGTACGTAGAAAAAACTTTTTCCAGAGATGGACAGCGTCCGACCGGTGTGTGTGACTCATGCTCATATCATTCAGATGTGGCATCTCTGCAGTGTCTGAGTCACCATGCAGTAGTGACAGAGGGAGGAAGAGCACGAGGGAGGGACAGAGAGCCAAAGGAAGAGAGCAGATAACAAAGGAGGCTGATATGATGAAAGAAAGATCATGACATTATCTTATCCTTTTCATCTGACTCTTTTCTGCAGCCTACACTCAGCTTACTTTAGTCTGTCAGAGGCGTAATCTAGTTGTATGACTGATATCTTGTCAGTCTAGTCTGTCTGATGTTTTAAACTTTAACAGAATATCTGGCTTAAATGATGCAGTATATATTTCTAATAGTCAATTATATTTGATGCTGAAAGTAGGTTTTTTCTTTAGTATTTTTTAAAAATATTTACAGAATATTTCTGATTATGTAGAGAAAATTAGCTGAATGAAGAAGGTTATACCAGTAATCCATGAAAAAACATTAAATATGCAACAATAGTTTTTAAAATAATTTCTTAACTCTATAATTCTATGTTAAAAAATGCAATCCAAAATAATAAAACGTAAGCCTATTTTGTGTAATATACGAGTCTTGATATAAAATCAATGGGAGTTGTAGCTTTAGCTCTCTGTGAAATATCAAGCTGCCCATTTTACCATCATCCTTCCAAAGCAAATGTCAGAGGCAGTGTCTCCTGTGTGCTTTATCCTATTTGTTTATTGTCTGTCCCTTTTCTCCCCACACCCTCGTCCCAAGGTGTCTGATCTCACAGGCTCCGCTCTTAAAGGCACCATGCATCAATATTTTATAACTGCGGTGACACAAAACAAAATCCATTAGACAAATGCAAATGTGTGCTGTTAAGTTCTCATTAAAATGGCTGCAGGAAGGGAATAACAAAGAGTGAAATGAATGACTGTTTGTATTAGGCTTTTTTTTTCAGTTGAGGCGCAAGTGCATGGTTACTGCTGTGGATGGAGAGTAATTTCCTGCAATTGCAAAGCAATTTCTAACCCTAATGGGTAAATTGCAGGATGTGAAAAGGGGCTTGGTGTTGTGCCATTCATACTAGCAATTACAGTAAATGGTTTAACATGATATAATAAAAGGCCTGTTTTTAAGATTAAAATTGTTGAAGGCGTTTTTTTTTTTGGTTTTTTTGGACGGGTCCGTGATTATTTAACACAGTTGTAGAAAATGGATTAATCACAGTCAGCTCTTGCAGGCAGGAGCGTGAACTGAGCCATCTCTCTAAAAGGGCAGACGGTGATAGTGTTGTTCTTGTATTATTGCTCCACTTCAAGACCTCTCTATCAGATGTGTCACATCACTGTGACTAATGAAATCAGATGGACAAGTATCAGCAGCAGCGTGAAATCAATAAAGCATCAAAGGAAGTGTGTGTCTGTAAACATGTGTGGTTTACCAAGTCTATGTTGAAATGTCCGGTTCTCCTTATTTTATTGATATAAATTTCATGTTGTAACTGTTTCTGTTAAAGCTAGAATTAAAGTCAATTACAGAATGTGAATGTAGTGATAATATAAAACAACATTGCTTGCACCAAGTTATTATGCTTCCTCCAGTCCTATTAGACATGAAAGCACCCCCCCCCCATCTCTCACTTTTTAATGAGATTTGGAGTGTGTGTGTCACCCCACTGTGAAGCCATCGGTGACAGGCAAGAGGACAAAAGGAGGCCTGATGCGTGGATTTTGGGAAATACCCCCCTCCTAACCAGACACCCACACACATACATTCATACACACACACACACACACACACACACACACACACACACACACACACACACACACACACCTACTGCTAGCTCCCATCTGGTGATAGGGCATTAAGAGACAAGCCTGAATAAAGAACTACTGGCGCACACACACACACACACACACACACACCCACACACACACACACACACACACACACACACACACACACACACACACACACACACACACACACACACACACACTCTTCAGTTCAGGTGCTTTAGCTGCATTAATTGAGAGAAAAAGGCTTCCTCTCCTTCCTCTCCATGTTCCCAATGTTTTAATCCTCGTCATCATACTGCAAACTGTGCTCTCTTCTTATCAGCAACAAGTAATTTTTGTTTTAGAAAAACAAAATTAAACCAATAAATGAATAAATTAAAAAAAACAAACTTTAATATGAAATCCTCAGATGCTCCTAAAAGACCATTTACACAAGCTTCCTTGTATCCCTCCAGACATAAAATATGCTTTACTCTGAATAACGGAGGAATTTGTCATAGAACCAGCAGTGTCCTTTAAGTATTTTAGGATGACGGCATGCTCATTTCATCCTCTTGAAAAAAAGTAATTTTTTTCCCATTTCTTTTTCCGTCTATTTACCTTTGGAATACCTTCATTCTTAAAGACAAAGACCAAAGGAAGAACATTTTGTCTGCCACCATGTGCAGTGTGCACATGCCTATATCTGCACGTCTTCCAGCTCCGTGTACATAATCTTGCATCATAATGTCGTGTTTTAATTGTCTTTCTGTGCGTGTGTATATGTATGTGTGTGTGCGTGTGTGATCTTGAAGGAGGCCTGATGAAGGAGAGTTTCTGACTTCCTAATATTAGAGTGCCTCGCCCCAGAGGCTCCCCCTTGACAAGCCTATGACGCACTTCCTTACAAGGTGGTGGCTGCGTATGTGGAGAGAAGGAGGAGGGTGGGGGTGGGTGGGGGGGGGGGGGGGGGGGGGGGGGGGGGGGGGGGGGGGGGTGGATGGGCTGGGTGGTGTTGGGGGTGGTGGTGGTGGGGCGGGCAGCTAAATATCATACAAAGCTGTGCTGATAGTGCTTGAAGGCTGGCATGTGCAACCAATCATGCTTCCTGACTCGTGCAGGAGGAGGATCCTGCTGCTGTTTTCTGAGCCAATCGGCACTGATCCAGAGCCTGTTGTGAGGGTGGGTGGGTGGGTGGGGGTGGCGGGCGTGTTATCCAGCATTAATATAGAAGTGCGATGTATAGAACATAGAGGATCATTTAAGGTCTTGAGTACCGTGACGCCATGCTGTGTTTTATCTGCATTTTGCATATCTATGCACAGCTCAGTGAACACGCCTGTAGTCGTGTTATGCAGTGATCCTTCATTGAGCACCATGGACAGCTCACGTGTGGATGTATGTGACTCCAGTAGAAGCTACACAAAGTTAAGACAGTATTAATACCAAAACAAAGCTGTGTTTTGTTTGCAGTTGTAATTAAAGAGTGATCCTGAAAGATTCAAATTATTTGTGAGATTTAGAACAAGCGAGGCTAATGCAGTGTAAATGCTCTGTTTGTGACACTTTTGGGATAATAATTCCTATCATTAATTAATTCAAGCCGAAAGTGATATTCATGTATCCATCTCGGCCTTAAATCGATATCCTATCCAAAGACATCCCTTCTCATCATCCTGTGACCAGCTCAGAGGTGCTGGAGGCACATTGTGCAAATCAGGAGCTTATTTATGAGCCACATAGGATCTCAGGGGCCCCCAGCACAACATGAGCGCAGCCCCCCCGAGTCATTAAAGAGTGATTTTGGCATCTACTTCCACTCCCCTCAACCCTCCTCCCCTCAGCCCCCTTGAGGCTGTAGCAGCACCTGCCCCCCACCCACATTTGAACAGCCATTTAAGATGCTGAACATATGCGCACGCATTCTCTCAATTTAGCATCCATGCTGTCAGACACGCACGCCCACATGCTGTATTTATATATATATATGATGCAAATGAAAACATTAAAACTCAAGAGAACTTTGAAAGAGCTGCTGGATGACGTCTTTCCGCTCAAAGACTTGCAGGTAGATACGCTGGTAGAATGGATGATTTTTTTTTTTTTTTTTTTTTTTTTTAAACCTATTTTGGTGGGGAGACAAAGTGGCAAGTTTTGTATAATTGGTGGATTGATGGTCAGAAAGGGTTATGGGTCACCTCCCTCACTTGCACGCAGACAGGATGACGGTTCTGGCTGGTTGACTGTGCGAAAACACCATTTAGGGGTGGCTGGTGACACGTTTATTGAGCCTGTCAAATTAACAAAAGCAATGAGCTGAGCCGGGACAAGAGTCACAATAACACACACACAGACACACACACACACACACACACACACACACACACAACACAGACAGAGGATGAGGGACACAGAGCATGTTTTTAATATCACCTGATGCAGAAGTTGTGCATCAATCAAACACTGATCTCTGTGTCACCTTGGGCTTTTCAGAGCTCCTGCAGAGCTGTTTGACGTCAGTGATGTTAGGAAAGAAAATGCGGTCTGAATTTTACTTTACTAACACCGCTCTGCACAGTGCAGGAATCCATACAAAACGACTTTAAAAACAGACAGCAAGGCTCAAATACAGAGGAAAGATATGAGACGTCTGCTGTATGTGTTAAATTATGCCATTTATCATTATCTTATACCCTTGATCCTACATTAATATTTATGAATTATATATATCTATAGCATTTTGTAAATTATTTAAAGACCCTTTTTAGACATGTTTAATATGTATAAAAAATACTTTGCATTAAATAGGAATTTGTGCATTGTTTGGCTTTTCTACAAAATTGGAATTATGAGTAGAAAGACGATTTTCTCCTGCTTGACAATTATCTGTGTGTGTGTGTGTGTGTGTGTGTGTGTGTGTGTGTGTGTGTGTGTGTGTGTGTGTGTGTGTGTGACACTTGTGTAAGTTGCATACTGGACCACGATTGGTGGTTTCCAAACTGACGTCAAAAAGTCCTGCTTAAAAATGTACTCATTAAATGCAGGTTTTTAGTGAGCACAGAGAATCATTCCCCCTTTAGCAGATGAATGTGAAAACAGCCTTCAAGTGTCAAACTGTGTACAAACATTATTCAGGTTGACAATCCAAGTGAGGTAACAATTAGTGAAACACATTTCTGAGTAAAGGAGGACTTGAATATTTCCTCTCTGGTCAAAAACAGGCTTAAAAGGTTGAGAAGATTCTGGATCACTAGAAGTAACACATCAACCAGTGGCTTTTATGAATTAGACACTGACTTTGTGGACACTTTGTGTAGCCAAAAACATTTTCTGAGGTAAAGGTGTATTTTTTGTGTCATATTTATCAGCCCTGATATCAGCACTATATCGTTGGCTGTGTGTAAATGATCCCATGTAACAGGACGCCTTGTAATCATTATTGTTGGATCTTAGTTTTAATCTTTCATTCATGACTGTGCTGTCATAACAGGAAGTAGATGTTTTTCTTGTAGTAGAACAGTGAGCACAATTAGTCAGAAGACATAACTAAAGAAGGCTGCCCTCTCGGCCAAGTCTTTCTTTGACGCTTAATGCTTTTCTCAACCATTTTGTATAGGGCACATTTTGAGGTGTGATATGTGAAGATTTATGAGATAAAGATTATTATTTTGTTGAAAAAATTTGTTGTACTGAACTTAACCTGACCCATCAACAGCACTCTGCTGAGGCATATTAGACCAAAAGAAATTCCCAGAGTGCACTACATATGCAACATAATAGTTATGAAAACTGAAAAATAGGATATGGAGTGATACTGACATTGATAATAATGATACAGGAAAAGTCAATTGATAAACATCACTCTTGGGTCAGTGCAACTCCTGCCCGAAGGATGTGTCCAGACTATAGGAAATACAAAAAGAGGACCCATCACGCAAAAAAACTTTTATCTCAATGATTCATTTACATGAAAGAAACAAATATAATTTATCTTTACTCAGGCTCAGGTGTAGTGTTTTGTTTGGTGGTATCTCCTCTGATGACCATCTGTGAGAACTGAGCACCGAAGCTTTGTTGGTGGAGGTAGGGGTCGGCTCCTAAATCGAAATAACACCTCCAAATAGCTCAGTAAGTGCTCCTCCTCCCTCTCATCTCCATTAAGAGGTTAGAACAGTCAATAGGTCCAGCCGAACACTGGGGACTTACCCTATTGATTTCACCGACAGCGAAGGAGGGCAGCCATTAACTCTGCACTTCCTGTGGCCTTGGTGGAACAGCTAAGACTCAGTCTACTGAAAACCCCACTGTAATTATATTACACACTGAGCCCATATTTTTTTTTTTTAGTAAATTAAATTCTTATTGTATGTTGTGAATTTTCTCAACATACTCTTTCACAATATATGATAGAGAAACAACCAATTGAGATGCAACATGATGCATGCTTTGGAAATCAGGCCTCATAAATGAAAATTTTTACATCCTGCATATAATTAGCATATGAAATCTGTCATGTTTACCACAAAGTGCAGGGTAACGTATTTTGTCTGGCCTTACAGAAACGTAAACTGAGAAAAATGCACAAATATTTTGTCTTTTCTTTCTTCAGCGTGTATTAGTTCTCCACCTTCATGCTCTGGTCCTTTTAACTTTTCATATTTATTTTGGCAGATTGATTGTAATATGCAACTGTGATTTCTGTTGGAACAGTCATTTTTGCATGTCACACAGAAAAAAATAAAAAAATGGTGATGATTTTTGTTTGGTCTTGTACCAAACTAACACGTTCCTGGAGAATATGATCTGTCTCTATAGCACAACAATTCTTATGGTGATAAAAATGAAGAAAGAAATTGCAGCTCCTACGATTTGGATATTGCACTTGGCCATATTGCTATTCTATGGCATTAGCTTTTTTTGTGGATCACTGATAATGATCGTGTAGTTTTCTATAACTCCGCTTAGATTTGTAGTACACTGTAGAAGGTGCATATTTTTGTGTAGGCCTACTATTAAGTATTAGAGACCAAAAACAGCTAGAAGGGAGTGAATATTGGAGTTATATTTGCCAATTGATCAGAAACTGGACTCCAAATCAATCACTCCATAACTGCTGGATGTGTAGCAACTCTTTGCTTCACCATGTGTGTTAAATGTTAATAACAACACGTAAATACATAATTTGTCATGTTCTTCAGTACAGACTAGTTTCTTGAATGGTCTTCCTTTGTTGCCAATACAAATACTCAGGACACACACAAATTTGTTTGCTTTTTTTTTTATCAAAAAGGATATAGAGTATTTCATGTTGACATCAACAAACCTCTCAATTTACACAGCAACAGAAGCCATAGAATCACACTTCAGAGGCACAAAAACAGGAAACTTTTAACTACTTCAGGTTGCACATTTGTCATTTTTGAAAATGTTGAATCACTTGGTTAAGTTTCATCCATAACTTCGATGAATCTTGTTACAATGAAATCAGGGGTGTACAGAGGGAGGAGGAGGTACATGTGGTTAAGTAGGGCAACGAGGGTCCAGCCACTTAATGATAAACATGAAAATCAAACTAAAACCTGAGAGAGAGAGAGAGAGAGAGAGAGAGAGAGAGAGAGAGAGAGAGGAGAGAGAGAGAGAAGAGAGAGAGAGAGAGAGAGAGAGAGAGAGAGAGAGAGAAGAGAGAGAGAGAGAGAGAGAGACAGAGATATCCATGTGGACTAAAACAGAAACATGAAGACGAGCGCCCGCCTCTCAGACGGAGCTCGTTTTATCATTCTCATCTGGTGAGCAGCCCTGTCACAAACTCCTTGCACTTTCTTGTTGTCAAAGACGTTTGTGTTGGACTCTATTACTATATTTTCATACATACAGTATATTTCAATGCTTTTTTTCTTTAAGTGTTTATTTTCTACATTTGTTATCACAAAAAACACGACTTTTAAACAAATGCATAAAAAACAGTTACATAATGACTGTTCATGACGTTTGACCAGAACTGTTACTATGGATTTATTGCTTTGTACACTGAGTAATGTTTGGTGCCACCTGCACACTGGGGGGCCGTAAGCTGAAACTTTGCTGCTGATGGTCTGTACTACCTTTAAAAATATGTGACTTCCAGCTAAAACCCAGCTCTGCTCTTCACCTTTGGTTAATTGTGCAAAGAAATTGAAGCATCAGTAACAGTTTCTGAGACAAAGACAAAGAAGTTTGAAAGAAAAGGGAACAAAAACAAAAGGACATACTACAAATTTCACTTTGTTCCATGCATAAATACACATCCACGCACATCTATATTGTGAAGTGCTGACTTAAAGTCTCCACAGACAGTGAAAAATTAACCAAATTGGCCCCTTCAGACCTTGTCAGTCAGTGTAAGTGCAGAATGAGAACAAAACAGATCCTGAAGATAGGACGTGTTCACTTGGTTCCTCCCATTGAGGAGCCTGAAACACTTTTCATTCAGTAAAGACAGGTCATTACATTATACATTAGTTCATGAAATGTCTCATCAGTTCTGTTCTGTAATGGAAATGGACAAATGGCTGTCCAAATTGCACACATTTGCGATTGCCTTTCGTAGTGTATCTTTTCAATAACTGTAAATATCCTGTTTTGGTGAACTCTATGCAAAGTATAGATAAACGTAAACATTCAAATACTTGTTTGGGAATGTTCACTTTAACTTCTACAATGTCATTTGACATTTTTAAGTCTTATCCCTTTAGCTTTAAAGGCCCTGAAAATGTATTTTCTCAGCTTTTCACTTTAACCAATTTCTGTTTAAGTTAGCAGTTTTGGTTATTTCATAATTTCATTCATTTTTTTGTTCTATTCACTGGTTCACAGTGGGCGGAGCTCAGCTGAGTTTAGCAACATTTAAATCTGATTTGATGGTTGATGGGTTTTGTCACTGTCAGTCAAATTTGTTCAAACCAAACCCACAAAGTCCTGATGAAGCAGAATGAGCAAAGAGTTATTGTGTGTTCTTTTTTTCTTTAGAAATATTTAAATATTGGATGTTATAGAGAAATACTTAGTTTTCAGGGGCTTTAACATTAAAAATTACACACCTATCCCTTTTATCATGTAAATATTTTAAACATATAGGCTTGCTGCTCTAATATGATAAGACTCTCATATTGACTTCGGCTGGTCCGTAATTTCTCAGTCTTTATTGCACAAACTCTTCTTAAGGTCGTGTATGACCATGAATCTCTTCTCGAACAATATTGAATTTTTATCTTTAAACTCTTACACATCTTTACTCTTTGCACCTATAGTTATCTCTATGAAGGACAAAAAATTACATAAGTATGAATGAATAAATAAATACATTTTGATAATGAAAATTACATTTATTTATTCATTTCTGTATTTCTGCATTTATATAATCATTTATGTATTTACTCATTTATTTATTGGTGGATTTCTAGATTTCTCTACATTTATTTATTTATGGGTCTGTATGTTAATTAGGTAGGCGGTCCTACCTCAGTCTAACACCAGACTGGTTATAGTGGTGTAATCGATTGGGTGCCTTGACTTGACTGGTACACAGATTCTTTGCCAAATCTTATAATACATTATCTCAAGGCACTTTACAGAGTAAACTTACAATATTATAGAGAGAAACCCAACAGCTCCCTCCACGAGCAAACCACTTGGTGACAGTGGACAGGAGTATCTCTCTTTTAACCCCCAACACCCTGATTGCGCCCACCCTGAGTCCGATTCTGTCAGACTTAACATGTCCCGCCTGGGCGAGTAAAGAGGAGAGAAATGGGGGAGAGAGGAGGAAGAGGGGGGAGAAAGACTAGATTAATGTACAGAAATAGTATTTTTCTTTACCAAAATGTATTTATGTATTTAATTGTCTTTCTGCATTTATTTATTTATTCTTATGTTATTTTTTTCCTTCATGTATCTCTTTCATATGTTTTATTTAAGACAAGTCTTTCAACAATGCATTGGTACAACTAGACTTTTTGTGGCTTAACAGTAACATGGAGTATGATAATGAGAATGGCTTTACTCCTGCACTACACTGCTGAGATGTGGCGGATCGCTAAATGCTAAACTGAAACTCTTAATGGCAGAGGTACAAAATGGATCACATATAGCAAAGTGTAACCAAACAGTCATCACAAGTCGTTACGCCACTCTCAAATCAAATCTCTACAGCAGGTCACTTACATGTCAAGGACGTAAAGTTACACACACAAGAAGCCGTGGATAAGAAAACAAAAATCATCATATTGTGCATTAAGAGGTCACACTACTCTGAGTGCATTCAGGAGAGATACAGTACAATCTATATCAACAGAGTGTCTAGTTTCTGTTTACAATGCTGTGCAGTGACATATTCATACACTGTAATGGCTGGCTTGTAGGACGTCGGACTGTAACAGTTAATTTTTATAAATAAGGGGCTGGCTCTGATGGACAGCTTCTATGTAACCCTACAGGCTTCAGTGTGGACAGGAAGCCTTGGCTGATGGGGATGAAAATGTTCACGTCTACACACGATTGCACTCCAAATAAATATATCTATTATCAATATGCATAATAATACATTTACATACTGCCAATTTGATATGTGTTACACCTCTATTAATCAAATATTTTTAAATTTTCTATATATTTGAGTAATTTTTACAGTAGGTTGATCATTTTTTAGATTTTCTTTTTAGAATTTGTGCAAACAATACAACAATGGATTGTAGTTTTCTTGTTTCTCATTTGTTGATATTTTTCATGACTAAACTGAAGCACACTCAGGAAATGAAGTCTACTCATGTCAGTGAATGCGTGTTTGGTCTAGGAGTATCCCTCATCCTGCCTGTATCCGTAGCCTCCTCCCTGTGCTTCTTCTTGGACGTACTCCTCTGTCTTCTCCCAGCCGGCAGCCCAGCCTCCATTTACCTGGGTGGTCGCGCCGTACGTCTTAGCTGGACCTCCAAAAGCACCATAACTCTGAGTAATGTCGCCTGTCTCTTCTGCCAGCTCGTCCTCATCGATGAAGCCACACTTCTCCTCACTGGTCAGCTCTGGGTCGGCCCACGGCTGTTTTTCCCCCGAAGCAAAGAGCCCATAGAAGATCACGCCCCCATAATGCACCAGGGAGGCAATCAGGAACACATACTGCCACTCCTCTCGAGTCTGAAAAGGACATGAAAACATAGAAAAACTATTCATTTTTCTTATCATCAACAAATCCCATGAAAATAACTTAAAACAATAATGAATTGATCCTGCTAACAAGGATTCCTTGTGTGCTGTAGACATTATTGTGCAAAACTGGTTAAAAGCAGCCACACCATTGGACTGGGCGACATGTTCCTTCATTATCATGAACACATACTGTCCTGTGGCTGCAAATACTCACCAGTGCACTAAATGTGTGTTAATACGCAGCTGAAAATAGTCCCCAACAAATGCACATTTTCCTCCTGTTTGAGTAAATTGCTTTAAAAACTACAGTTCCCAGCTGTTTTATAAAAGCTGATACAGAGTACATATAGTACCATCACACAGTTTGGAATAAGATGATATATTAACAACATTCAAGCTTCTTGAGGCTAAACAAAAGCAGAAACTATATGTTAAAGGACTAAATTAATCTATAATTCATAGGCTAAATGAATAATACATGTAGCCTATATAATTACATATTTTTACCATCTGCAACAACTACACTAGGCACTAATGTAATATTATGATACCCTAAGTCAAGCTTAACTTAAGTAGTACATTTTTAACAAAAAATGAATAAAGCTTTACAGTCACTGAAATTTATAATGTTCTCCATGTTTTGTTAGTGCATCGGGTCCCAAAATCAACAAGCCCGTGTTACCTATTATGAACTGTTAAAATGTCTATACAATCTAGTATAGTTCAACATAGAGGGAGTACGCATTGACCAGACAGATAAAAGTGCTGCTGAAAACAATAAATGCACTTATTGATGAGCCTTCGTGGGAACATCTAACGTATTTCACATTCATAACATAAACATTTAATAAATGATTTATAACACACTGTAATGTAGTTGTATGTAGCTATATGGTCATTTTTAAAGAACAGAATTTGTGAGCAATTATGAAGACTTGGATGCTTCACAGGAGGACTTATAGTTGTTGTCAAGTACATTAATGAACACTTGGATCTGCTTACAACTACATTATAGTTTACAAACTGTGTATTAAACAATGTATACTGTATATATTGCTTACAAATAATTCAAATAAAGTGTTGCCAATTTATTTAGATCTCCTTTAAGACTTATTGCTCACATATGAAATGAGAGGATCTTTATTATGTTTGTAATGTTTGGAGCCTGAAGGGGAAAAGACCTTACCTTATTCTTTGTCATAGCACCAACAATCAGTGGGCACACCATCCCAGACAGGGTACCCACACCATTAGAGATGCCCATTAGGATACTGGCATAACGTGGCGCAATGTCCAAGTGATTGACGTTAAAACCTAGTGGATTTAAAAAGAAAAAAAAAAAAGGGTTACATTAAAATATTGTTGATAAAATTAACCATGTGAATTATGACAAAAGAAGGAAACACTGTGACCGTGTAAGTAAGTAATAAGAGCAACAGATTGAGGACATAGTTGTGGATAAAAGCAGCGCAAGTGGTGACCATCGTGTTGGAGTAATAGGCAGTAACTTGCCACACATCTTCCTCCTCCCCCACTCTGACTGGCTGAATGAGTAAGTGTCCTCGCCGAGCTGCCGGCTGCCCGGCAAATCCCCCAGGACAGCTAGCACTGAATTATTAAACACTCCAGGAGAAGGCTCAAGAACAACGGGCAAGAAACTGATTTTGCTCTCAGTCACAGACCTCTGCATCCTCTGTAGCCAAGCATAAACATAAAAGATCTGTTGAATAAACGGCAGCAGGAAGCTGAAAGGTTGATTTTGCCAGCAAGTGAAAATGTGGCATGATTGATATCTGAAAAATGATGTTATAAAGAAGTGTTTAGCGACACAGCTAAGTTTGATTAAGCTCTGTGCTGGTGTTATTTGAATGATGTGAAAAATTTGGAAAAATAGCACTCTAGAGTAATACATGCATCTGCAACATCATATTATCAAATAACAGCAAACACACCGGTGCTCGCGACATTGACAAAACTACGTAATTTCAAATACATTTAAACGTTTGTTATAATATCATAATATAATAATACTCACAGCTGAGCCAGTGGTCAAATAAATAATAAATAAATTACTAAATGATAAACAACTGCAATGACACAGCAACAGTCTGTTATCAACTGCTAAATTATAGGAGTAGTTTGACATTTTGGGAAATATGTTCTCTTTCTTGTCAAGAGTAAGATGAAAAGATCGATACCACTCTGATGTCTCTACAGTTAATATGATGGAGCCAGGAGATGGTTAGCTTATCTTAGCTTAGCATAAAGACAGGGAGCGGAGGGAAACTGCTAGCTTGGCTCTGTCCAAATGTAAGAGAGGTCTTCTTGGAAGTCAGTGCCTCCGGCCAAGAAATATTCCAGCACACGACACCCCCATAATACCACAACAACTTTCTGTGACTTAAAGAAGTTACAATACAAAGCTTTACAATTGCTGTTTTTTTTGTTTGGTTTTGTTTGGTTTTGTTTTGTTTTGTTATATATATTTTTTTCAAACCTCTGGACAGCTACAGGCTGGCTCTTTCCCCGTTCCCAGTCATTACAGTGAAGCTATGCTAACCATCTCCTGGCTGTAGCCTCATGTTCATATAAGAGTGATATAAATCTTTTCACCTCAGTAAGAAAGGAAATGAGAGCGTTTCTTTAACTACACTTCTGAATTTCATTGTTCACTTTATTTACAAAGTGAAAATCACACCAAGAAACAGTTCAGTAAACTGTTGTTGTGAAAGGTATTCTACATATTCATATGTATATATCCCATTCAAATCAAATGTGGCTTATTAACCTTCTCTTTAATCGCAAATCCTCTTGCCCCTCTGTTGTGAAAACTATACAGAGGCACACTACATTAAATCCAGTATAGCTGCCCACTAACAGTGATCCCATCATTTCAGCTACAGTACATTATATCCTAAATTGTACTTAACTTACGTTCTGAATGAGCTGATAATGTGTGTTTTACTTGTACTAACCTGATATAGCAAATCCACTGAAGCCCACTGCCAGCACCAGGAAGGAGATGGCCACCCCTTTGCTGTGGGAATATCCTACCACCAGCAGCAATGTGGCCTCCATGCCAAATCCTAACAGAGAGAGACAGCAGGTCACACACACACAAACGCACAAAAACACACAAACCCACGGGCTGTTGGTCATGGCGGTGCCAATTGAATTAAGCATGATACATGGTCTGCACTCAATTACGTCAGTGACGGATACAAAATCAATGCGCAGTCACAATCATCAACTCAACTTGTGTACAAGAATTGAACAGATGGATTTTTGCAAAAATACAAACAGGAGCATCTCTTAAACCCATCTGGCAGTGAAGAGTGACTGAAAAAAGAACAGAATGGATCCAACACCATGAGAATAACACCCTGTAACAGTGCAGAGAGAAGGTGTGGAAAATGATTCTCAGCTCCGACTTCTCACCTCCACAGTTCATCATTTTCCTGACAGTGGTAGTTGTCACGATGTTCCTGGTGCGCAGGTAGTCGGCCAGTTGGCCGCCGATGGGCACAATGATGGTCATCACCAAATGGGGGAGGGCAGACAGTATGCCGACCTGCAACCACATACAGAAAATCAACTGAATAAGCTGCAGCACAACAAACTTTTTTAAGGCAACACAGTAGAAAATTATTTTCAAACTACAGATGTTGCCAGTTTAAAACTATTTCATCTATTTTTATATTTATTATAAAGGTCCTAACAATCATTTTTTAATCAGCTTCTTCCTACATGGACATAAAATAATCTGCAAAAGTTAGGACAGTTTTGGTTCTTTCAAATGAGAGAGTGCTGTATTTGTATTTTTCTCTGTGCTGCTCTCACTGGTTTGAAGTGGTCAGGACTCAGATGGAAAAAGGTTTTTCATTCACCACTCAAGATTTAGTGACATTTGAATCAGGGACAATAAAATAATTCCCTCATTCACTACTCCCCAAAAAACTAATTTACAAAATAATTTATTCTGTAGTGAGCAGTAAATGCACATTTCAGACGCTAGTGAATCATCATCACTTTGTGTCATCACTGACAAGTACAGTGTCGGCCAACCGTTCATTTTGCAGCTATGAAATGTGATGAGTTGAATTGTGAGATTTTTAGCAGAAAGTAGTGTATGTCTCATGGACACAACATTTTTTGTTCTACTGTGAGAGCTGAGGGCACCATGTAGTGGTTCATTTTGGTATGAAACCAAGCTTCAAGAGGCTTTAAGGGACTGTGTACAATACTAAACAGAAATTGTGACATTTAATGTGTTGTATTATAGCTAGCAGAGGTAATGTATACCTGGTGTTACTTTATTCACTGCTGATCTTCCTAGGCTGTTTTAGGAAACACAGTCACACTGACATTGATTTTGAAGTGTTGCATGCTCAGCATGCGAACGCTACTGTGGCATTTTTTTCCATATCATTTGAATTTTATTGATTGCACAATTCATGCTCCACATCTGTCACTTGTCTACTGACTTGTATTGTAAGTTCACCTTGCTTATCTCAAAGCCAAACACTTCCTCAAAATAAGCAGGTTGGCTGATTAGCAGCAGGTAGAAGGTCCAGCTCCTGCAGAAGTTGGCCACAATGATTGCATAGACAGGCATAGAGGTGAAGAACTTCCTCCAGGGGGTCTTGAATTTCTGGAACAGATCATCACAAAGGATTAGATTTTACATTGCCTTTTGTGTCTCTCAGATGAAAGACAGGAGATGGTGGAAATGGCTGATGGTAGTGTAACTTTGTATTGTGTTGGTACCTCTTGTACCAAAGGATTGAAAAACATATATATTTATTGTTTAAGTCTAGTTATCAGGAGGCTGTGTCCTCACCTCAGAAGGACCCGCTAGCTGGGCACTCTCTCCAATGCTCTCCTCAATGTAGCAGCGTTCCTCATCAGTAATAGTCGGATGTTCAGCAGGGCTCTCATAAGACACAAGGATCCAGAACATATACCAGAAGATGCCAAAACATCCTGCAAATCACAGACAGATTACATGTCAGAATTTAAGATAATTATAGATGAAGTACTGCAGCTAATTTTGACCTCATTGGTAAGCACACACATACACACAGTGTTTGATAGCCTGATCTTTCCAAAATGCCCGAGAGAATAAAACCCAGACAGGAAAGCTAACTGTATTCAGTCCAGAGAGAAAGATCTGGGATTATTTATTGACACACCAAAACATTGGGGGGGGGGGGATCAATACACAGTCTGCCTGGATAAATCCATTTGACTTTCACTGGACTCTCTCACTGTCAAACTCTTAAAGTTTAAACCGAGCTTAAAAACACTTCAGATAAATTCTTTTCAACATATGTGTTGATGTATAAATACTGTATATATCGTATTACACCTCATCTCCTATTCCCCTGCGCAATAATACACACATGTATCACATGCGTGCCCTCACCGATCAATCTTACCATAGACATAGAACACTGAGGACCAGCCTGAATACTGAACCAGGATCCCGGCAAGAGGCATTGCTATCACAGCACCAGCGTAGGAGCCTGACAGACAGTGAGATGAAGGAGTCAAAGCTTGGAAGCTCAAACTTCTTAACCAACATAGTAACATGCAAAACATCAATTCTGAACCCAATCTATAAAGGCCAACAGGGAGTATTTACCACAGAATGATATGGTGGCCAGACGACTCCGCTCCAGCGGAGGAGCCCACTTACTCCAGATGCCATGACAGGCCGGGTAGGTCACTCCCTAAACACATCACAGAGCAACAGACTGTATCAATTCAGAGTGAAGAAACATGCAAAAATGGTTTGCAAGAGACTGGAAAACCATGTTCTTTGGCCAATTATTCTGAGCGCTCAGTCTTCTGGATACGAACGGGTTGCTTTGGAAATGTGCATTCAGTGAGAGTGGACAATGCTCATGTCATATGTCTTCCGAGGAGCCAATGGGATGATTTGAATTCAACTTACCAATATGTTAATATAAATGTATAGGTTTGTGCAATAATTTGCACCCAACACAGTATTGCCCCAAGTAAATAATGTTCTCAAAATACATATAATAAGTAATAAAAATTAACATTTACACCCTTGTAATTAACATGAACAAACTGAGCAAATAGGACCTCGTGAGCTGTTCATGGAGCAAAGCTGCCCTGCAGCTATTAAATGTTCATCAGTCACTAATTTGAACAAACTATGCTGGTGTGAAATACAATATGCATGGGCTATTGAGGAGAGCAGTGCAGTGCCACCAGTCTTTATTGGACGAAATATTAGATTATAATATTAGATTGCTTTTATTCAGTCTCCACAAGATGTATAAGAACTATTGTTTTTTCTTCCAATTAAAACGAGCTGCAGCATGTTATAGGATGCTAGGCTGCTACTGATGGAAGACTTATTTCCCATTATGATTAAGCGTTTCACACTAATTGCCCGAAAACATTGAAATAAGATTGAAAAGCCTCAGCCAGACCTCCCCCTGTCCTAAAAGGGGATCTTCTAAATAATTCTTTATCTTAAAATGTCATTATCTCTTATGATATCTCTTATATATTATATTATATCATAATATTTGCATATCGAAAAACAGTAGTATCATGTTTATGTATTTTTCACTATGATAGACAAATTTCATTGAACATGCCAAGATTTATTATACAGCAGGGTGTCTTGTTCCACTACACAGCCAGAGGATTGATGTGCTTTTGCACATCAGCATGTTTCTTTTCATCAATCTGTATACAAGCACTTTGCTGCCGTGTATCCAGGATATAATGTGTGACAGTAAAAAATTAACTGGACTATCCCACAAACACTCAGCTATAGTGGACTGGATCAGTACAGCTCATCTCATATTTCTACTGGCTGAATATCCAGTGCACGGCACTACAGTACCTTTGGCTCTGGAGTAAAATTTGCCGTAAGCCCCTTTTGTCTAGTGTATCACTACAAATCCCCAGTTATTCCCACATCCCCTGATGTTATCCCCACATCAGACACGTGTAACCTTTGTGTTCTGTTAATGGTGAGAATAAATGCTGTTTTGTATTTACTTCACACACTATAGTTTTTATTAAAGGGAAGAAAGGTACAAAAATACCACACCTTTGGATATTAACAGTCTCTTACCTCTACCAGCCCTTGTAATATCCTGACAAAAATGACACACCCATAATGGACTCGCGCAGCCGAGGGAATGAACATGTTGAGAGTCGAGGTTAGGACAATGGCTGCACCAAATACCCTGAAAATGATAAAAAAGCATTTTAAACATAGCATTTAGCACCTCCCCTTATAGTCATTTCAACTGCATTTATTTATGTATTTTAGGTTTGGTGGTATGGTAGCAAAGAACACTGCACTGAAATATCACATGAGATGAAATATAGCCTACCTTTTGTATTTTAGGAAAATATTAAAGTATTGTTGGCCTTGAGGATTTGTGATTGCACTCTTCACTGAAAATATCTAGTTGTGGAAAGTAACTAGGTACGTTTATTAATGTACTGTAGCCTACTTGGGTACAGTTTTGAGATACAGTACTTAAATTTGAGTAGTTTCATTTTATAACATTTTAGGAGGACATTTTTTTACTCAAATACATTTATTTTACAGCTGTAGTTACTAGTTACTTTACAGATTCACATTATTGAAACAAAACATAATCAACAAATGAATTATGATGGATTATTATAGATTATGATACCTAGAAGTAGCCTAGTATATAAAATAGTTATGAGATTAGCCTTACATTTAACATTTGAATTAAAATGATATTTATACACTGCATCACTAATTTAAATCAAATAATAATAGCCTATATGTTATTCTGCAATGGTCCAATCTGCATGAATGCTTGACTCTTACTTGTGTATTCTACACTCTGATTTTTGCAAGTTATACTTGATTTGGGCAGTTACTGCTACCACCAGTGAAAATATCTGTGAAACATAGTCGATCCATATTTTTACATAAAAGGCCAAAGTGTCCTCTTTGTCCTTATCTCTTTTTGAAAAAAAAAGACAAACGCGTCACATGTAAAATCTCTGTATTGTAAAGAGTAATCGTCACAGCACCATAGAAGAGCGCAAGCAACGCCCCTGTAACGGTCACAATGATTGTATGTGTCGCCTAGCAACCATTTTCAAGTCGGTTACCCTTCAAGAAATATGTTTTTCATGAAAAACAACATTTGAGTTTGATTTGACATTGAATTTGAGGAAAATAGAAGATTTACTACTTATCACATTTTTTGCAATTAGGCCTACTTTATTTATTTATAATGACTTTGCTAATGATCTGTGAGAAAAAATGATTCATGTAGGTTATAGTTGTTAAAAATCTTTCTTTTTTTCAATTAAGTATCCTAAAAGAAGAACATTTTTTTATCGTAAAGAAGCAGCTGAGCCAGAGACATCGGGCGCAGGGAGGACCAAGCCATCCATAAACACCGAGCTATTTCTCATTTCTGTCACGTCTCTCCCGCCCCTATCATCTGCACGCGGGGGGCAAGCCCTAATCCGGTTGAGACTACTGTTGGGCACGAGACCAATTGATTCGAATGCCTCCTTGTGTCAATCAACAGGGGCGAGGTGCAGAGGCAGGGATTGAGAAAATGTAAAATGTTTTTTTTTAAGGGATGCCTACATTAAAGGCGGCTACAGCAGGTAGATTCATAATTGGCTGCCCTGGATGCACTAATTATTATTAGGTAAGCCTAATATTTGTTTTGTATAAACCTACATTTGTAAAAGCGTGTTCAAGATTTAGGCCTCTACTGCATTTTTGACGTTATATATTGTTATATTGTGTGTGTGTGTGTGTGTGTGTGTGTGTGTGTGTGTGTGTGTGTGTGTGTCATTGTGTTACCAGTAGCCTAAAATCCTACATGAGCAATGTAGCTATAGCAGTCTATATATCAACATTCAATCCCTAAAATGCGCCTTTGTCTTATTGTATGGCCTACTGTCTGGAAGCTATAACGTAATTATAATGACTTTATGCGTTGGCAGTGCTCATGTGAATAAAAGCCTTTGGCGACAAGACAGGGTCTGGTGTCCTTGCCCTGAGAGAGCGACAGATTAAACCCGGCTCCCCCCGGGGAGCTCATTAACAGGTGGCAGGAGGCCCTGACACCAGGAGCTGCGAGGCTGCCAGCCCGGTGCCGTGCCTGCAGCCCTGCATCACTTCAGAGCAGCTGACTGTCTGCTGCCTGTATGTAGCGATGCTCAGCCTATAACCGTGAATTGCTCATCCAAACAATTCAGATAAATTTTTTTTTATCTATATCTTGCCTTTGCTGTTTTACTCAGATTTTTTTTTTGTTAACTGAATTCATTCCAGTCCCCATGTGTTCAGTTTCGTTTCCTATCTATTTTTAAAGAAAGAAAAAACACAATGTAAGTGAGAGGAGTGGAGAGTCGCGCCAACTGTTCAGTAATTTCGTTTAATAGGCCAAAAATCATAAAATATCACGGGGTTTCATCTGCGGAAATGGATGGGGCTGTGTTGTGTTTATGGTAATTCAGGGTGAGTGCCGCCTACCTGTTTGCTGCCAGCCTGGAGGATATGTATCCTCCCGGGATTTGTGTCACGATGTAGCCCCAGAAAAAAGATCCGTGAATCATTCCCACCGTCTCTGGATCCCAGTTAAACTTGGCTTTCTGGTAGATAACATGGAAAACAACACTAGGGATAAGAAAAAAAATGAACGTAACACTGGGGTTGAATATATGACTATGCATTTCTTTTGGCTTTCAATCGAGAGATAAACGAAAAAAACATTATTGTCTGAAGAGGCTGGTCTAAAGGCAGGCCTGTTTATTAAAGGCCTGCAACGGTTTATTTCGATGGGATGACAGATCTGATCACCAGTGATTCATCTGTTCTGTAATGTCACAGAAAAACTACGGAGAGGCTGTGTGAGAAGTAAATAGCTGCTCAAAATGGGTGTAGATGATTATTTGGTTAACACTAAAAACGCAAAAACATAATTGCAGAATTAATATTTAGAAATATATATGGTATATTATGGATTCACTTATTGAGACGTCATTTGAAAGGTGAGTATGCCTTTTTAACCTGGCATACATTTGCTCTTTCTGCAAGCATGTGCTTTTAGGGAAATGTATTTTAGATTATTGTCAGCTGTTCATGTTTCTGCATGTTTTAGGCTTTTAACTCAGGATAAAGGATTTGACTTTGAATCTATTTATAATTAGGCCTACATGATGGGCCTATAAGGCTGACATTATAAAACGTGATCATATATGGTTCATTAAAGATTTGGGCATGTTTTTAAATGTGCAGGCCTGTTTAAATAGGAAGAGAAATCTTACAAATGTCCACTTAATTTTTAAAAAAAAATACGTTCAGTCATAATTATTGGGGGGGTCAGTAAAGATTTTGGGAATAATTGCATGGCCTGATATGGCAGTAGACCTTCGCATATCCTGTAGACTTTCTCACGTGTGGAGAAATTCATTCTCCCCTCGCTCCCTATCCTTTCCTTGATAAAATAAGAATGGGGTGTCTTGGCTCGTGAGGCATGCAGCCTGCGTTGTTTTTACGTCAGGGGCTCTCGCTGCCGTTGCCACACCTCTTTGATGATGATCTTGCCGTTCTGGTGGATGGTGCTGTTGTTGACCATGCCCACTATGGCCACGCCCAGATTACACCGGATACCGAAGGAGATGCAGAAGCCCAGGCCGCTCATGATGGCGATGATGTAGCGGCGGGGCAGACCGAAGCACTTGCAGTCGCACAGCGGGGGTTTCTTCTCCGCGGCCTCTCGGGGCCGCCCATCCTCCGTCAGCTCGATTACCTCCCCGGTTTTCTGTTTCCTCTCTATCACCCTGCAACAGCCAGGTGAGGACAACACTGTCTATACTCATTCCCCAAATAAAACAACATCATATGAGATGACGATGCTCGAAAAATAAATGCATAATTCCTCCTCTAGTGGAATATATTTCTCAGAAGGCCCTTTATTTATTTCCACTGTGTATGACTCTTCTATTATGGACTGGATACTTGGATCTTGGGTGGTTTGTTGTGGTTTGTTTGTCATTCCAGTCAAGAAAGTGCAGGAAGCAGTTGTTGCAGAATCAACATAATAACAGCCCATAGCAGGGAGGGTGGAGAGGCCTCTACACTTTGTTTTCTTACTGAACATTTTCGTCTGTCACACTGAGAAGCGTCATATCTAGGAGCTTCAATTAGATGATTCAAAGAGACATGGGCGACGATTTCAAACCAAATAAGTTCATATATTTGCGTTTAAGAAAACAACACGTTGAGAGAAAAACAGCGAAGAAACAAACAAAGCCTGTAGAGCTGAAAAGAGGCGAGCGTGTCCCTGACTGTACCGCATTGCAGCAGCCCACTCACTTTTCACACTAATTAGCATTCACGGGACCAAGCAGCAGCTCCAGCCTCCAGACACACGTCTGTGGGCATCCCTCAGTCCTTTTTTTTTTTTTTTTCTCAGGAAAGTCACATTTATCCACCACACGTTGTTTGTCCAAACGAAGGAAGCAAAATGACAAAAACCCCAATCATTTAAATTGCAAACGACTGAGAAACTTCGAGGCTGATTCAAAAAGGTCAGAAAAGGATCGAATAAAATGTAAATCGATGCAGGACTTGCAATGAAATCAAAGGCCTGACGCCTCAAAAAATGCATTTTTCTTAAAACCTCATGACAATCAAATGTTGCCTGATCCGAAATAAATCTGATACAGTTTTACTCCAACTTTCCTGCAGATTTGGAGAAATTACACACAGGAAATGCCCCAAAATGTTTGAATTGAACATGGTCGATAAATTCACAAGGGAATAATCTAAATATAGCTGGAAGTCTAACATTTCATTCATTCAGCTGCAGATGCAAAAACTGTCATCATCAGTATCATCTCGAGTGAAAAGAAGAAAGTGATGGTTTGAAATTAATATGGGGCACGGGCTGTGTAGGTTTATTAACATGCGTGCGTCACTGGCCTTTAAGGATAATATGAAATGTTTCATAAATTATGAATGAACCCCAAAAAGATTCGCGCGCGGCCTGTAAATGCTGTATAACCTGTCTGCTAATGAGATTCACGTCCGGGCCCCTGCATCAGGAAGGACTGACTGCGTGCACGTTTTCATACAGTGGCATCTAGGTTCATCCAAACCCCTGCCAACACACACACACACACACACACACACACACACACACACACACACACACACACACACACACACACACACTTGATTGCATAATTTTCTTCTCACTTGTAGAGGCGTGACCAGAGATCCCTGTAAGTTGTAAAACAGTTTTAGGTGGCCTTCACACCCACACATCACCGTGATTCGTGTCTAGTTCAAATCCACCATGCAAATAATGCAATTGTAAAGATCAGGTAATTCACACGCGCCAATCAAGATGAAAAAAAAAGCCTGTCCTTACCTGTACATATGACCCAGGGTCTTCCCCGCAAATTCCTTCACCCCCGCCGCAGCTCTCGTCCTCACTGACTCCATATCCAGTTTCTGTGTGTAGGCCTGTTTTCTTCAATATTATTTTACTGCTTAATCGTCATGTTACGGCGCGGGATGGCCGACTGCAGCGGCTACAAGGAAAACAACGAACGAACTTCTAACTAAATCTGAGCCCAGGGAGGCGACGATCCAACAAACCACTCTAATTTTCACAATGAGAGCGCTGAAGCAAAAATACCTCGGCGTAGCCTACACAATAGGAATCAAACGAGCTGTGCGCCTTCATCCACCACCAACTCATCCCCTGCCTGGAGTACAGTAGCTGCGCCGAGTGCCATCACGACGAAAAGGAGTGAAACTGAAAATCAGCGTCGTCGACCGATATGGATCAGTGTCCGAGACAAAAAAGAGAGAGAGGGAAAGAGAATGAATGGAAAGATGAAAAAAAGCTCTCAAGTTTAGAAAGCAGAAGTGGTTGTTTGAAGTAGCTTCAATAAATCAAAGAGGGAGTGAGGCTGTATCGTGTCTCCTGTGGTGAGCGCAGGTTCATCTGACGTCGTGTTCAGCACCGAGGTCAGCGACAGCTGCTCCGCTTTCACACATCTGGCCAGCTGCTCAGCGCAAATGAAGGCCAGAGTCAAAATATAACATGCTAATGGACACACATGAGTCTGTTTCTATTAGTAATTTCATAAAACACTACGGGAGGTGGGAGAAAGAGGGAGGGAAATGTTTTACAGTTCAATGCGTCGCTTATTTAAAAACTTAAATAATAGCCTAATACAATTCTACTTCCATTATTTAATTTTATTATTTCGATTTTATGCGTAAAAACGTTTTTGAAAAAAACAAAACAAAAAAAACAGCACAGTAACCCCATATATGAAAGCTGCAGCTCTCACGAGGGCGGTGCTATGGAAACCAAATGAGCAGGAGTAGACCCCCCCCCCAACAGACTCCTCTCCTCAATGTAGAGATCCATCAATAATTTAAGCGTCTCCCCGATTTTTACCCCCCCCCCCGACAAACCACATCCTCCCACAGACGCATGAACACAATTTTGTATTTTGTAAACGTTTTTTTAAATGTTGATATAGCCTCACGTGATACCTGTTCCTCTGCAGACCGAATTTAGCCAAATAATAAAAAATGCATGTTATAACAACCTGCTACTACTACTACTACTACTACTACTACTACTACTACTACTACTACTACTGCTACTACTACCACCCTACTACCCTACTACCCTACTATTACTTTACTAGCACGACTGCTACTACTAGGCTATTAATAATAATAATTATAATAATACCTCTAATTTTAAGGTAGATCTTAGATGTGTGATTAAAAGATAGAAGAGATGGGAGAAAAGCGATCAGTGCCTTTCTCGTTATTTGTGGGTATTGGCCGCCACCTGGTGGTCACTTATGACACTGAGGTTTACTGAAACATTAAGATACGAGCCTTAAACACAATTACATGGGTTTTTTTTCTTCTTTTTTGTGTAATTATTGAGTTGATTGGTACTAAATTACTCTGTTATCATTTATTTTCTTTTTATTTACGCTATATGTAAGTTTTTATATATTAGTTTTTCTTTTTACCCCTCAACTATAAGATAAGTTTTGTATATTGTTACTTCACTGTGATGTTTGACCTTCGCTGTGGACAATGGTGTGTGTGCACAGTTGGACACTACAAAGCCTTATAGTGTTTTCACATCCATCTGCTGAAGCAGTAAAGTTTCTCTGCGCTTACAAGTGCATTCAGAAAAGTCTTCAGACTGCTTGAGTTTTTCACAATTTGTTACATATGTTGTAGCCTTATGCTAAAACCCTTTTCCTCATCAATCTGAACTCAACACCTTATAATGGCAAAGCAAAAACAATTTTAGAAATGTTTGCAAATTTATTAAAAAGGAGAAACTGAAATATCATATTGACATATGTATTAAAGTATAAGTAGTATTATAAGTAATATACCCTTTGCCATGACACTTGAAATTTAGCTCCTGAAAGTTTGGAACAACCAGGACTCTACCTAAAACTGGCCACCCAGGTAAGAGGGGTGACCAAAAACCTGATGGTCACTCTGACTGAGCTCCAGAGATCATGTGTGGAGATGGGAGAAACTTCCATAGGGACAACCATCACTGCAGCACTCCACCGATCTGGGCTTTATGGCAGAGGCCTCTCCTCAGTGAAACTTTGCAATAAAGCTTCTAAAGTATTCTCAGACTGGGAGAAACAAGATTCTCTGATCTGATGAAACCGAGATTGAACTGTTTGGCTTCAATTCTAAGCGTCATATCTGAAAGAAGTTTTTTCCCCCATCTCCACACAGGATCTCCAGAGCCCAGAGTGACCATCAGGCTCTTGGTCACCTCTCTTACCAAGGCCTTCTTCCACTGAAGAATTATGGAGCCTTCTACTGACCTGTGCCTTGACACAATCCTGTTTCTCAGCTCTGCAGGCAGATCCTTCTGCCTCATGGCTTGGTTTTTGCTCTGATATGGATTGCCATCTGTGAGACTTTATATAGACAAGTGTGTGATTTATGAATCATGTCCAATCAGCTGAATTTACCACAGGTGTGCTCCAATCAAGGTGAAGAAACATCTCAAAGACATCTCAGTCAGTATGGGGCAGATATATGAGTGTAAATTGATAAGTGAAAAATATGTTTTTTTTTAGCATAAGGCTGCGACAGAACAAAATGGGCAAAAAATTGAAAGGGTCTGGAAAACTTTCTGAATATACTGTACATGAAGTATGAGTTTAAGATGATATGTACCAGAGGGAATATGCAACATGACAACTAATTTGGAAGCCAGTGTGGTTTTGGAAATAATGAGAATGGCCTTTTCAGTGTAGAAGACATCTTGTCTCCACCAGTATAACTTTTGTGACAACGTTTGCATATTCATATACTGTGTTTTTATGAATGATTAGTAGTTTATTGAACTTTTTTTGTAGAAAAGACCCTTGGAATTTTTGTAATGTCTTGAAACATGTCTAGAGGTGACCTTTAAGTTGGGGGAAGGTGCACGTAAAGTACAAGCCTTTAACTGTCACATCTGTTTGTTTTTGTGCTCTTGGGTTTTGTGCAAGTGAAACTCAAACTCAAACTAGTTGTTTCTTCATTTATTGTGAATATTATTTACTACATTTCTGTAGAATGGGCTACAGTGAGTGTACCTATGTAACAGCATTACATAACAGCAATTTCTGCACATCCAACCAGACAAAACAGCTACTTTGCAAAAACTAATGATATGAAACAGGTTTTGAATTCAGATAGGAAACTGTCATTACAAAATCATACAAAAACAAGTAAACACAGACGTTTAAGGCATTTGTTTGCTGGGAAATACATTTTGCATCTTGAAGGGATCATGCACACACCCTTGCCCACATCTGCATATCATGTCACCAAGTGATGCTCAACAAACATTGGGAGATGTTTAATCCTGAGACTGGAGTAAGTCAGGCTTTTACTGACTTGACTGTCAAATGTAATTTGCTGTTAGCTGGAGTCACAACTGCATCAGTTACAGTGTAAACCACAAAGACGTCTCAATAAAATCCACATGCATGTTAAGCTAAAGCAGATTAAAAAAAAAAAGTCTTACAGTATCTGATAAATCACTTATCTACTATGAAGAAATATAATCAGATCTCTGTCTCCCACAGAATGTGTAGGATTTTTATTTGTCTGGTCCCTTGACAAAGTAGTAATTTATAGCATACATTGTAGGCTACTTGAATAACTAGCACTACTTGATGGTCTTTAAATGAGGTGGTGAATAGCAGAAAATAGGAAATTGGGTGTTGCCACTAAATTGATGAAAAAGAGGATTATGAAGTAACTCTAAATACAAATGCTTCAGGCTACATAGAAGAAACGGATCAATAAATTAATGGCTCTACAATCCATTTTAAATAGATAACATTCTTTATATCTACAGCAACATTTAGTATCCAGCTAGAGAGTATGAGCAGGGTACTAAAAGTCATTAAGTATTTATTTTTTCACTGAAATCCTCACTCACACGTATTCCAACCAGGGTATAAAAACTTCTTCTCTTTTCTGTGTATCTCTGAAATCAAGGTTACAGTTGTTTGTGCCTACAGCATATGGAGACACAAATATCTGAGAACAGATATATAGGCCATTTATTATCCCTGTGTAACACAAGGAGGAGTAAAGCCGACGCATGATCAACCTGAACTCATCCACACAAAATGATTGTATTAAAACAGAAGATCTGTTCACAGCTCTTCCAACATTTCCTTCATGTAATCTGTTCTTTTGGTAGAAGTCTTATAATTGGTCCCGTAGCAAGTTGGAAATACATTTGGAAGATGAGACATGATGAGCCTGCAGCTTCTGTCTCACCACAACACTGTTGAAGCCCCCTCCCCCCCAAACGCTGCAGTATAATGGAGGTACTTGGTTTTCAAATGCACAGTTTTTAATAGGGGTTTTCCCTAAATATAACACACTCTAATAACAAAACTGACAATCTTATAGCCCAGCTAAAGATCAGTGGAACTAAACATTACGTAGCTACCAATTTGAAAGACGATTCAAAAAGAAACTGTCTGAGGAATAAGCACCGCCTATTAATTTTCTTACATATAAATGTTTCCTATCCGATGTATTTAAACATTTGTAAGTTTGAGTGTTTTCTACATTCATAGTTAAATGATATGAACTTCCGACCACAACTATCATTCAAACAAATTCACAACTGACAAATACTCTAAATTCTTGTCTGCTCGGTTCAGTCCTTCATCTTGTATTCTCAGTAAAAGAATCACATGCAGCACGTTAGAATAATATCATTTCCAGCTCTTTAAAGGGTGATTACATCTAATGTATTATGTTCAACACCACAAACTTTAACTCTGTCAACACATACAAAGACATTCGGTTATGACTAATGGAGAGTTTGATTGCATTACATGGGGAATGATACAAACTACAGTTACACTATTTTTGCTCCTTGCTGTTTTTTTCTGTCCCATCACTTTCCAACATTTTTTATGGCACAGAAAAGTTTCATCCACCCAAGAAGCTGCTTTAAAGTATGTAAGCAAAATGAAATGTTGCATTGGATTTTTTTTTCCTTTTTCTCATGCCTCGATGCAGATAAAATTAGTATATCTTGATCATACAGTCTATTTAAAAAGAAAAGATAATAGCGTTTTTATCCCCAAGACAAAAGCCCTTGCATATGCATGTTCTCAACAGGGTATTAAACTCCCAGACATGTCCATTTTTGGCTTGGTTAGTTGGAGGAGTGAAGCAGGGGGCTACAGGCACTCAGACAACACTTCATGCTTGTCTGTCATCAAGGACATTTCTGACTGTGGCTCTGTGATGAAACTGGCACTCAGCTGGAGTTTTAGCTTCTCCACCTCGTAGTTATGTAGGTACTCTTGAATCAGGTAGCGTTCTCGCTTAATCCGCGCCTTCACATCAGACGGGATGTCTGGGATCATCCACGCCACAAAGAACTTCACCACAAAGACCACATGCTGCAGGTTGGAGGGGATAATCACATGATATAGAGTTAAATCAATTTCCTAAATTAATTCTGAGCATTTATTCTTAGGGTGTGATGTAGAAAGAAACTGTGTTGTCTTACTTCCATGATAATAATGAAGGCCATTTTGGCTGCCAGGATGTGCCAGAACTGCATGGTGTGAGTGTACTTCATGTTGTGGCCTGGAGGGTAACGGTAGTCACGGTATCTGTATAAAACAGCAACAGGATGGGCATCATACAGGGAATAATGTGTACATTCACATAAAAGTGTACTGGTACAGCACTGGTGCACAGTAGCAAATGCAACAGCGCAGAACTTCAAAGCTTAACTCAACGACAAGATACAAACACTACTAACTATAAACGCAGACAAAATGTATCCTCCTGGCATACAAAACATACAAAACACTAGAATGGAAATGTTTAGTCAATTAAGCAGTTTAGTCAACCAACAAAGAATTAATTGCCAACAATGTTGATGATCAATTACTAATCACAATTTTCATTATTCTCTGGTTTCAGCTTCAGTTATCACTATAAACTGCAATGGTGCACAACAAGCTCTTTCCCCAATACCTGCAGGTGTCGGTCACATTGTCAAGCCAGTTGTTGCGTTCCTCCGGCATGTTTTCCATGGGGATTTGTGAGATGTTGTATATCGACAGGCTGTTGTTGACGTAGCCCTCCATGCTGGCATTTTTGCTGTAGGCATACAGGTAGACCATACGGGGAATCATGTCTGAGGTGAACGCCATGATAAAAGCCTGGAACGAAGGGAAACACAAAAGGCTGTTGATACAATGTTTGACGATGAGGTAAAAATTCTGATTCTAATTTGAAGCTGCTGCCAAACATTTATTGTAAGTGAAGATGTAAAAATGAATATAGATTTAGAAAAAAAAACTCACTCAATGTCTATAGTGTTTTACATTTCCTGACAAACAAAACTCACATTGGTAACAACGGATAAAATGGCCACTGCGTTGAGGATCTCTTGCCACGCTCCAATGTTTCGGGCCTTGGAAGCCACCGGTCGTCTGAACTGAGTGGTGAACTTCCAGGCGTCCACCCTGATCTCCAGGATGTTGTTGAACAGAGCGAGGAGGGGAGCCAAGGGGAAAGAGGCCACAAACAGAGTGATGAAGCCAAATTGGATCACTGAAACGACAGACAGGGAGAACAGTTGGAGAGAGTGAGTGGTGAAAAAGAAAAGGCAGAAAGTGGAAAACAGGATAATGAGACAGCTGGCTGTGATCAGTTGACATTCCCTGATAAGTCTGTAAAAATATGTGAATTGTAATTTCATATATCATACAGCCAGACCAGTTTTGTATCTCACCCATCTCCAAGTATTCATAGAATAAGCCCAGTTGGGTGAAGTTCAGCAGGACGTTGTCCTGCTCCCAGCGGCTGTAATGGTTTTCAGGATTGTGCCGCCCCTTTCTACTACTCCACCAGTTACGCATCAACCTATCAACGAGCCCATGAAGAAGAACTATATGTCAATATGGGAATAAGTAAATAGAGGTAAAATCATATTTTGGACTTTGCACAAAGCCTATAAGAAATTTCCAGAGAGCAATGACAGTGAAATGATCTCTGTTTTCATTGGCTGAATCATACAGTTCAAAATGAAAATCAAATAAAATCCTGGCAACAAGCTCCATATGTTCTGCACACAATGTCTTTATCTAATGGAAGAAGTTATCTGAAAGTTATTTGGAGGATAAAGGTTTGATGGACTCACGGCAGCAGGGCTTCCTGAATGTTTCCCCACAGTTGTTTCCCAGCCATGACGATCACCAGCTGCGTGGTCAGCTCGATCAGACAGCCACCAGGGTCGCACTAGGACAGCGAGAGGCTACTAGTTTTATATAACACACTTTTATTTTATTTGACTTGCTATTTTATAGCCTTCAGATTATGAAGCTGCTTTTACTTGTAGAAAAAAAATTCACCTCCTCATTTCTCAGTTTGCTCCATTTGCCAAACATGTAAGAGTAGTCACCAGGGAAACCCACAAATTTGCCTTTGAAGAAGGCCACATAGAAGCATGAGGAGTAGTAGTTGACAAACTGGAACAGAAACATCTTCATGGTCAACCTGTTCTCATACTCCAGGTGCGTCTTTGGGATTTCTGTGAAGCAAAGGGTTTGCAGATGATCTCATGTTACAAGCAACATTCGATAGTAGAGCATGAAGTTACATAATGATGAACCCGACTCTGTTGTACACTCCTGGCATTGGTGTTTAAGCTCTTAGTTAGCCTGTTGGGAATGTCAGGTGAAACCTCATTACCCATATCAGTGATCCAAATGGCCACCCTCTCATAAAAGAAGTTTAGGATCATGATGATGACAAAGTTGATGCAGGAAGCAGTGACAGAAGTCGCTAACTGTGGGGTGATGAATCTGCCCACCACCTGGATCTTCCTCATAGGGTCTTTAATGATACTTGCAAAGGCAGCATACACAGCCAGCCTGTATGCTATGACCCCGATGATACAGGCCACTATCAGAGAAATCTGCAGAGAGCACACACATAGAAAGCTTGTTGACAGTATGTGACTGGACATAGAAATTATCCGCTAAAGGTATAATGTACATAAGACACGCACGCACGCGTGCATTGTGTGTACTGAGGTGAACATTCAGTTACCCAGAATAAAACCGTGGCTGCAGAAAGGCAGAAGCGAGCACACTTGCTGGTGATGGGGAGATAGGGCTCCATTTCCTGAAAGATTAATTACTATTATTATTATTTTATTGCTTTAGAATTATTGTTTTAAAATTGCATATTTGTCATGTTTATTCTCATTGTCGAACGTTTGTTCTAAAGCACCTGAGTGATCTTGTTGAGTCTCCTGTTAGTGCATCTGATCTCGAACTCTGGTCGGATCTGAAGCTGTTGCTGCTCCTCTTCGAAATCCACCAGGTCCCACTCGTACTCCAGCCGGGCCTGACGCCGCTTCCAGAACTCCAGGAACAGAGTTACTGTCAAATTGATTTGAGGAAATGAAACCTAACATAGATTTTGTTGTACAATGAGAAATTAGTCTTTGTGTGAGCGTGTTTGTGTGTTTTGGAGAGATTTTTTTATGACTTTAATCAAGTTGTGGCTTTTGCACCAACTTTTTTTTTTTTTTTTTTTTTTTTTTTTGAAGTGTAATGTGTTTCAGCTGTGCCGTGACTCCCGTCACTTCTTGGCTAACTGCTGCGCATGAAGCCAATTTTCAGGCATTCTTTGTCCTGCACTGTGCTGGGCAAGCTATCCAACTGCCTGAGCATAACAACATAATTGTGCTGGCAAGTCGTTCTGGGATGAAGCAGTATGGGTGACGGTTGATGCATCAGTGTGAACAGGCTTTAACTGTGAAAATCTGTCCTACATTAGGAGGGGGTATGATGGATCTTAAACAAAGTACAAGTAGCACAGACTGACACTTACCCCAAATCCCCATAAATATGGCAAAGAACACCGTCCCCTCATTATCAAACAGATGGGATTGCTGGGAGAGGGAATATGAAAAAGGATGAGTTCCTTAGAGAAGTAGAGGAAGTGACATGCTGGGCATAAAAAGGGTGACATACTGCCTTCTCAGGAGGATACTATTTACAGTATTTACTGTATTTGTAGGATTAAATGTGGTTGACAAAAACATTTCAATCATTGTAAGACATAAAAGATCTGCGTTATTGAATTTCACCTATGTAATATAAAGAATAAGTGTTACTCCTGGCTTCAGAATCATGCCTAAGTAACGTATGAAGTCAAATGTTTTACCCAGGATGAGAGACAAGTAGAGTTGAGCTTCCAGAAAGGGCATTTTTTATCACAAAGAGGACACATCACAATGCTGCCTCCAATATAGGCATCACATATTTCTTTGCTAAAAAGAGAATAAACACAAATTAACATAAATAAATATAATCAAAGGTAAACACAGCAGTATTTGTTCAAAATGCGATGTTAAAATATGATGATGTACATCTAGAATCAGGTTCTGAGCAGGCCGTCTTCTAGTCCTGCAGTGATGTTAACTTCCAATTAAGGGAACTTTTAATGTTAAAGCATACAGTGAGATTTTACATAATGCTGTATTTATAACTGTTTGACCCTTTCCTGTTTCAACATGAAGATGCCTCTGTGCACAAAGCCAGGTCCATAAAGAAATGGTTTCCACAGTTCTATAATCTTGGGGAAAGCGTTCCCAGAAGAGTGGAAGCTGTCATAGCAGTATATGAATACCCATGAATTACACCTATGAGTTTAGTGTTTGCTTGTCTACATACTTTTGGCCATATAGTTTTCAGCTCCCTGATGCCCTCTGGTGGTACTAACCTTGATATGTTGTCATCATAGCTGAGCACTCCATAGGTGAAACATATAAGGCCCATGACGGCTGCAAAGAAGAGCATCTCTGTGTAGAAGCCCAGCCAGGCAAAGTAGATCCCAATCTTTTCTCCATAGTACTTCCTGCAGAAAAAGAATTGTGTTAAAGTGGTATCTAACTCAGATTTCAGATTTCAATTTCAGTCAGAATCAGTGATAAAAGTAAAAAGTGTCTGACTGCATTCAGATGCGGTTCGTTTACCTGATGAGGTTCAGAGGCTGCTCTTTGTAAAAGCAGAGGAAACTGGCCCAGTTCTTGTACAAGTTGTAGCGCTCACTCTCACACTCAGCATTTCTTGCCCTTTTCCAGTATCGACACTGAAAGGAAAACAACCAGTGGAACAACATCAAGCAAAAGATGTTTGGAAATAAAAGAGAAAGTTCTTGGCAAGAGAGTGAATGAGCGTGTTTCCCAAAATATAACTATTGCATCAACCCTCTCTGAACATCAGCATTATCAGAACTTCAAGTAGAAAGGGAAAAAATAAACTACATAAACTACTGATATGATCGAAAATAATCACTGTAGTAGTAGTAGTAGTACAGGTAGTATTGAGAGTAAAATGTACTCATTCTACAGAACTGCTTGTGTCAATGTGTTTTCATCATCATGAGTTAATATATATATATATATATATATATATGCAGCATTTTAATGTTGTGTGTGATCCAGGAAGCATTACTGCTGAGTTCTTAATATGGAATTGTACTTATTTGTGTTGTGGCTTTTGCATTCGTGTTGTAGATTTTTCATTCGTGTTGTTGCTTCTACATTGTTGTTGTGGCTTTTGCATTCATGTTGTGGCTTTTGCAATTGTTTATACTCTATGTTTCATATCATAAATCCTGCACGTTGAATCATGATCTGCAAGGAATTACAGATAAAAATAGTAGCTGGACACAGTGATCTCCCTCTGTAATGCAGTAGTTGTAAAAGGTCTGGGAGTGCTGAAGTGGTACTATCTAAAAGTTGCTGTTTACCTGAGTGAATCTACTTTTATTGTTTGACATCTACATAGTAACGTTCCTTTATTCTATGTGGGCTTACATCATGAAGTGGGAAGGCGGCTGTGTAGGTCCCATTGCTGAGTAATCGCTTGATTCCCGTCTTGTCTCTGTCTTTCCGACCCTCTTTGTAGTACGGGCAACGAGCCAGGATGTAGAACACCTAGCAACAAGGAAAGGATTTAACCAGAGATTAAGGGATTTGGATTCATTTGAACTTTTTAGCTAAATGCATTTTTTTTTCTTCATTGTTGCACAAGCATTTCCTAACACTGTAAAAACAACTGTTAACTTGTGAGAGCATTTTCATACACATACAGTATACACTGAACAAAAATATAAACGCAACACTATTGCTTTTGCTCCCATTTTTCATGAGCTGAAATGAAATATCTAAGACACACACACATTTTCTTCATAAATGTGTTTAAATCCATGTTAGTGAGCACTTCTCCTTTGCCAAGATCATCCGTGCACCTGACAGGTGTGCTGATTACACAGCATGATTATTGAACAGGTGTGCCTTCGCCAGGTCATAATAAAAGGCCACATTCAAATGTGCAGTTTTATTTTGAAAAAAGACATTTATTAGGTTCTGAACTGTGTGACTTGGGCTACAGAAGTGTGTTTTTGGATCTGAAAATGAATCTGAATCTGGTGTGACCACCATTTGCCTCATGCAGTGCAACACATCTCCTTTGTAGAGAGTTAATCAGGTTGTTGATTATGGCTCGTGGAATTTTCGACTGCCCCTCTTCAATAGCTGTGCAAAGTTGGTGGACATTGACAGGAATTTGAACATGCTTTTCTACATGCAGATCCCAAACATGCTCCGTGGGTGACATGTCTGGTGACTGCCTAGGCCATGCAACAACTGGGCTGTTTAAAGCTTCTAAGAATTGTGTACATGATGCTGCACTGTGAGGCGATGGTGGCAGATGAATGGCAATGGGCCTTAGGATCTCATCACGGTATATCTGTATATGTGTATTTTTTGTGTTTATAGAAGAAATCTTAGATCATTTATTTCGACTCAGGGAAAGACAGTGTTGCATTTATATTTGTGTCCAGTGTATATACTAAACTATGAGACCCAAGAGAAACTGGCAATGTAACAAGTGAATTCTGATTTGAGAGAAGACATACTCACAATCCTGTTTCTTGTGGATGGTGGGAAGAACGTATCCTTGTCAGTGATGAGGAAGAAGTCAGTCTTGGTCTTGTCAAAGGGGTAGGTGAAATAGTCAGGTTGTGGGTGCATTATGTGTTCTGGCAGACGGAAAGGATGCGAGAGCCACTCCAGTGGGACCTCCTGACCATGAGGGATATCACTCTCCTTGAAGGGAACTTTGATCTTTAAGACATCAGCGTAGGTTGCCAGTACGTCCCATGGAGCATGGATCTTCAAGAAATATGTCTTCTGGTCTTTGGAGTCCTGATACAAGCATAAATAGATTGTAACTATTTACACTATTGCCTTAAAATAAGTAAGGATAGCGGTTTAATGTGTCTAATACTGAGCCATCCCTTTAAGACTTTTTCTGTAGGAAATGATGTGCCTCCACAAACTATCCACTAGGTGGTGCAGGTACCCTGTGATTGAGTTTCTTACTGATTTGTCCTCTGTCTCCAGCTCCAGTCCTGCTTTCTCAAGGTTGGCTTCAAACTCCCTCCTCCTTTCCTGTGGACACAAACACACACCACAGCCATGAGAGCCACGCAGACTTGCACAGCCTTAGTGTGTATTCTGCTTCACCTATCCTCGTTATTGAAGCTTAAAAAAACACTTGGTTCCTCTGAAAAAACGTGTCTCTTGTTAGATGACGCATTCTGCAGTTCATCCTGTCTGACTGTTTGTTTGATATATCAAACTCTTACAGACTTATTACAAAGAGAGGCCATGGCGACTGGTCCAAAAAGGGGCTTGAAGGGGGGAGATGGTGGGGGATTTATTAGCATTTATAATGACTGAATTTTGCTGATGGCTCGTTAGAAGTTGAGAAACCTGAGTTTTTCCTCTAGATCAACAGCTAGTTGAACTCTGTGGAGAAGTTAATAAATGCTTATAGGACATAAATCATGTTGTATATGTTAAAACAGTAAGCTAAATTGATTTTTGGTCCATATGTTCTGTGGCCCTTTTCCAGAGGGCAGGCAGTCAAACTACAGTGCTAACTTACAAGCAGAAGTTATGATGATGAGTAGTGCATATCTGAAATCTCAGTTTACTGCTGACTTGAACCTGTGAAGTCTCTGTTATAGTGCTGAGCAGTGTACAGTGGGTTTTTAGACCTCTTTTTTGTTGTTGTTGAAAACAGCAGCCTGCTGCAACCAAAAATAAAGCTATGAGAATGAATCAAAACAGACAGTGCACACAGTTTAACAATGAGCTGAAGCTCATTATAAATTCTCCATAAAACCCAGTAGAGCTGCAGAATCAGATGATAATTCACTCTGGGTTCATCACTGTTTTCACATTCTGACTGTGATGGTGAGAGACAGGCACAGAAAGAAGTGATTTAACTGGTTGTGACTTGTGAAAGTACACCTCCTTCTTCCTCCAGTCATCCTCAGTCCTCCCGTCATGTGACTGATAATCACAACATTTACTTCACACGTGATGTAAACTGCATGTATTCATGCATACCCTTTATCTAACATTTGTCTGTCGGTAAACAGCTGGTCTCATTATTACAAAATAATTAAAAATCTGTTCATTTCAACAATTGTGTCAGATCATGAATGTCATATTGCTATGGAAAATGTGTTCTCACTTCCTCTTTGTGGTATGCTTTCCTGTTCTGGATGTAAATGGTGTAACAATGTGTGTCACACTGTGAAATACTGAGTAGTCAAGCAACATGTGACTTTTCTTTTACACTTACCTGTTTCTTTTCTCCATCTTTGTCATCTACATAAGACAACACAAAGTCTACTCTTCGTACTCCGTCCCTGAAGAACACGGTGTCTTTGTTTGGTTGTAGCTTGTCTGTCTGAAGGACAAACAACAGACATCAAATGACACATTTCGTTCTCTCACAGAGTATGGGAAGCAAAAGCAAACAGAAACATGCAATACTTGTAAAACAGATACTGAGAAATGAAACTGTCAAGATCTTGATGACAAACATAACAGGCTCAGACCTGTCAACAATGACAGATATATAGTACAGTATTAGATACAGAGGGAAGCGCACTGTGTCCCAGAATTATACATGTAAGTTAGGTTTACTGAAAACCGCTGACTCCAGGGTTTAGACAAACACTGTACACGGGATAGTAATGAAAAGTATTTCAAGAGAATGTCAAGAAAAGTTTAGAGGGAGGCCATGATGACTGCAGAAAAACCTCATAAAACTGTTGGACACCACAATCACAGGCTGTCATTATATAAAAATAGTTGATGGTGGAGGAGAAACATGTACATGTTCTATATCAAGTTTTGTATTTCAATTATTTTCTTAACTCTGAAACTTTCACATAATTTTTTCCCATTAATGTGTAAATGCTTTTTTATTGACATGACTGACATCTAAGGCCATTCTGTATAAGAAACTTCCACTCTTTGCATCTAAGACATGAACTGTTATCTTTACCCCTTGAAACAGCACTCTTCGGGAAATGATCAAATCATGGAAATGGATACAAGATCAAGTGATCTAGAGAATGTAATATACAATAATGCGGATCGGTACATCAGTACGAATCTCATAATCTTTAACCAATCTTGAATTTAAGATACTGCTATACTGCTTCAGTCTATGCTTGTCATTTTGGATTTTATGAGACTGAACTTTTGTCAAACCAAAAAAACACATTTACTTGTCCGTCCACCAGCAATAATAGTCCCCCGGCAACCAAGACCAATACTATAGAGCTCACTTACATTGTGGCTTTTGCACTCGTGTTGTGGCTTTTTGCATTCCTGTTGGGCCACCGTAGTTTAGTCTCTTTAATTTGAACTTAATCTGAATTATTTTTTATTGACAGAACTTTACTGAAATACGATGTATTCTTAAAACCTATAGTTTATGTAGTTATCCATATCAATAAATGCTTCACTTAAACCTGACTTTAAAAAAGGGTCTACTCTTTTTCCAGTTGGATTTTTGATGTCATTGTTTACAGAAAGACACATCAACAGGCAGAGAATAACTGGTTCCAGTTTGTTGATTTTTGTGCGTCTGTCTGCTGTACATTCAGCCATATTATGAAAGCTTAATAACAACATGGAGTACGCAGTTATTGAACTCCACCCAGCTCACACTGCACTAAGTGATTTTTTGTATCAGAGACATGAACACTCGCTTGTTACAGTTATTTAATCATGTTCTGACTTAATGAGATAGATTAGCGCTGAATGGAGTCTGTTCCATTGCTGCACCAAATCCTGAAGTCATACATCACAGAAACATAATATAATCAGTGTTATGAATAAGATGGATAAACCATCTGCTTGATGGCCTCATTGTATCACTGAAAACCCAGCGGACCGACAACAGGCTCGTGTTTGAGCAGCAACAGTTTATTTCTTTCTCACTGTTAGAGGAATGAGGGGAGCTCTTTGAGACACAGAGGTCTTGTGACTCAGCAGTGAGTTTGAGTCAACAAAAGATCAGTGAATAAGTCGACCAAAATCACACAAACATAAACAATGACATAAACAATCTGGTGGCTATAAAGAAAAGAACATAGGCTTTGGAAATATTACACAGGCACCTTAACTATTGTTGAAAATCTTATGTAAGGCAGTTGATTTTGGATTGTAACAGATCAAATCAAAATAAAAATTATTACTTAACAATATGACAATTAAAAGAATAGCTCAACATTTTGGGAAATATGCCATTCTTCCACACAACTCTTATGTTGGTAAAGTACATATGAAACTACTACCAGCAACCAATTATTCCAATGTATTCAACCAACCAATAAAAACAAACAATATAATGTGTTAACTTTTTTTCCCTTCACACAGAGCCAGGCTATATCTTTCCACCTGTTTCCCGTCGTTATGCTAAGTTAGTCAACTGATGTAGCCTATATGTTGAAACGC
Organism: Seriola dumerili; assembly: GCF_002260705.1. Taxonomy (NCBI): domain Eukaryota; kingdom Metazoa; phylum Chordata; class Actinopteri; order Carangiformes; family Carangidae; genus Seriola; species Seriola dumerili. The sequence continues at coordinate 2,907,586 of NW_019175554.1, forward strand.
CCAGAGATGCAGCAAAACTTACTTCTTTATGTCCAGGCAGTGTCCCTCTTTCAGATAGTGAATTGACGCCATTTCCACTGTTTTCATCTGCAAAAGAAATACAACAATAATAAGTATAGAATCATGTGCAGTATGTATCCAAAGTGGAATTTTGTGTAAATAAGTTTTCATAAAACTGAGTGCAGTACCAATACTGTTCACAATTGAAAAAGTAGTCTTAAGTATGCTATTGTTGTGTCGACAAACAATAGTGCAATTATTGTTGCTATATCCGTTGTGGGGTTAGTTTAAGTTGAGTCATTATTTAATATATGCGTAACTTCGATTGCTACTAAAGATCAGGGAGCACAATTTAAATGGTCTAACAACTTAAAGATGTTCATTTTGACTTACAAGTGTCTGTGTGCATTGTAGTGCCTCATATTTTCCCTGTGACACTTGTCATGCATGTGTCTTACACAGTAAAAGGTTAGTTCAGCTTTTTTTGGTTCATTTTACATTTGAGTGGTATCAATTCATCTCTTATGTATGTTCCTTTTGTTTATAGGCCGTGTTAGTATAGTCTGAATATTAGCCCAGTCATTGGATGGCTACACGATCAGTATGATCTGAACTCTAAGAAAGGCCCAGAGACTGGTGGCTGGTCAAATTAAACATGTAGAGATGTATGTATTTACACAGTTGCAGATTTTATGCAAGAAACTTTTCTTTAAAGAAAAAATGTCAACATCCATTTGTTTACATGCACCCACACCAAAGGAGGGACAACAATAGTTACAAAAATAATGTCATGATTATTATTTCACATGTTCTTGTTTATATATTTTAGAAAAATGCTAATGCTAGACTAAAAATAGACAGTGCAGGATCAAACCTTTTAGCAATGGAGTAGGCATTCTTCTCTTCCTATCCCACAGACATGCAGTAATTTAGCTAAGCTAGCTTAAGGTCTGTTTATATCCACACAGGATATGTGATATGCAGAATAATAATAAGGTTCACTCCGAACCACACTGTCCCTTTAAGAGCATTGGCCACACATGCATCTCAGACAAACTCAATTTAACAAGGACCCAATAAAAATCCTAGTCTCTTGGCAACAGCAGCAGATACAGACTCTTAACATATTGGTAAGCTAAGAATGAGAGATGAGAAGCACAAAGATACACACACACACACACACACACACACACAACAATGCAATCACACAGCACATGCCACACGACCAGCACACAGACACAACAGCACGCACAGCACACACACACACACACACACATACACATACACATACACACACACACTCCTCTTCCTATGACACACAACATTCCAGCAGTGCCTCTCTCTTGCTGCGTGGCAGACTCTGGCAGAGGGAATGTGCTCATGTAGCACTGCCCTGCTCGCTGCCTGCGCCCCCTATTATTTCCTGAATGGTGGGAAAGCTGCACTTCCTGCATGGGGGTGGCTGGAATATGCATCAGTGAGGAGGAGGGACATGGGGCTGGGGGTAGCTGTTGTACCAGAAGTCCAACCTTCCCCCAAGATGACACACTCTCAGCTCACAAAGGAGACAAAGATCTCCAGCCTCAGCTTCAGCACAGACTCACGAACAGCCACCTCTGATTAGACACAATGATCTGACAGACAGCAGTGTGAGCCAATAAAGGAGGGACTACGGGGTCTCCATATGGACTCACTAGGATGGAGTGTAAATGAGTTAGACCATAGGAATCCCTGAAGTATATAACGAGCAAATGGCAATGTGATTTTTCCATTTTGCTCGTGGGAAGCATCACTGACTGTGTTTTTTTCTCTTTCCTTTTTTGTCTCACTTGATTGGTCATACTCCAACTTTCCACAGCCAGTTATCAGATTCTGGCTTGAGCAAACAGAAGCAATGGGCCTGCAGTGTGTAACGTTTACTGCTTCAGAGAGACAAACAAATGAAAATGGGTCAAAAATGCAGAGTACTAAAAATAACAACTGTATATTGAAATCACACAGTTATTCATTCATGCAAAATTACCTCGGCAAATGTGGCTTATGAGGACTCAAATTAACTAAATTACACTCATTTGAAAGTAAAGCTCAGACACTCTGTTTTCCAACACACTTTCCACCCAAGCAATCTAGTTACACTTCAGATGCTGTCTATTTACAGTAGCTGAGATATTCTCCTGTGAACACGTTCACCATCAGAACAACAGATTATTGAAAAAATACACCAGTAACCTCCAGTGGTCTCGAAATCAAAGTCACACTTTTAACCACCACCTAAGAGGGAACTAGTGCCCCAAATGGTCAACTGCTGCTGAGCTTTGCTCCCTGATATGGCAGTGACATATATTCATAAGCTGTACTCTATGAATAGTATGACTGAGATATACTTCTCTCTTGCTTTTGATCTGATGTCATAATATGGGATACAGAGACTTTTTACCTCTTTGTATACCAACTCTACTAAAATCTTGAGAATGTGATGGACAACTTACTAGCGCAAATGTCCTGAATAAGGAAACTCTTAAACCCGACTGGTAACACCTGGTGGAGTGTACACACCACCCTGCAAGAGAACAAAACAGGAGCAGACGTGCAATACCATCAATGAAGCAGTGAGAACCATCCCCCCTGAGAGGCTTAGTCAAGGACAAAATCAACTAGCCTCTCATCCTAAATTCCCTTAATATATCCAGAGACACATGCAAAACACAAAACCACATGCATATCCAACCATTGCTGTTCTGTAGAACAGAGTTTTAGGAGTTGGACTTCAGTGTTTTTCTTTTTCTTCTTTTTCACAAGGGACAGATTTAAAAAAGAATCGTCAAGACTGAAGCAGCAGAGGTTGAGATATGATAAGTTTTAGTCCCTGGTACAGGTCAGGTCTAGCTCCAAAAATACTGGATCCTACACTTCCCATAATGCAACACCCAAGTCTGTGAAACTCCACTGCCAAAGACTTGATTGTGATTTTACCCAGGTTATTTTTGGCTGGACCGCAACAGCGGGGCCAGCCCTATAATCTGGAATGTCCCTGACTGACTGACTGAATGCAGTAACTTTAACACGGCAAATGGGAACGACTGAAAATGAGGCTTTGTACTAAAATACTGCTATGACCAATTAAACATATCAAACAGAGGGAATTAGAAAAAAAGACCTGCCTCAAATAAAAGTCTGTTACATTCTGGAGTTGAGGTAAATAAAGGCTAAACAATTTTTTGTGGGTCCCACACTGAGACTGAGCTGTGTGAGAGACTAAATTAGACAGATAGTCTGTCGCTTTTCACTTTCTCTCTGGTTGATTATTTTATAAGTAAATATAGCTGAAATCACAGCACTGTCTTCTGTCATTTGACCATAGGCAGTCTGGTCATACACTAGGTTTTGACGTAGTCTTTTTTTAGATTTAAGAAAGCCTCCAAAACCACAGAAAATATCATGTGAATGCTCTGACAGGCTGAGTATTACTCTCCTTGACCAGTCAACTCATCTCCACTTATGAGATCAATGTTCCTTTTCAGGACACAAAACTGGGTTATAAGCTCCAAGGCCACCGTCAAACTCTCTGAGGCAAACTGAACCTACACAAGGTGCACGCAGTAAAAAAAAAACACTTTTCCACTTTGCTCAGCGCCCCTAACAAGGCTGTACTAAATGACAGCAGCTTCCTGTGTATTAGCTCAGTTGGCTCAAAGGAATGGCTGGTAAGAATCTGGCATTTCCAAGGAAGGAAATAGAAATATGCTTGAAAATGCCTCCTTCATAAAATCAGCATGTTTGTTTAACCAGAGAAGACTATGCTGGCCCACAGTCTCTGCTTTAAAATGTTGCCAAGCAATGGAAAAGCACTTCTTGGGTATTACCCCACTTCTCCTCAAATCGTCTCCACAGTCCTCAAGTTAAAACACTCACAGGTCAGGTCCATAGAGAAATCTGTGTCCATGTTCCAAAGACAACAAGTTCACAATTGCTGCTTCGCCTCTACTCACCAGAGTATTGGAGGCCAGTGAGGACTGATCAGAATTGGGACCAGACAATTCTCCCTCACTCTGAATAATTAAAGAAATCAGAGGAGGAACGCTACAGTATAGGATAGTATAGTATATCAGAATAGGAGGCCACTCGTGCCAATGTATCAACTCCTAGAGGCATGTGCTGATCATGCAGAGAGAAATAAATCAGCAGAAGCTGTACATTCTCTCAACCTAAACAAATCCACTTTCACCCAGCTGCATTGTGACTAAACCGGATTCACTGCAACCTGGAAGAAGAAGTTTCCATTCCTTATGATGGTGGCTGCCTCTGGGAAGAAAATCCACCTAGATTTTTACACCTCTGAAACATAAAGTACATGGCCCCCAGATGAGATACACGTTTAGTGCTCCACAGTTTCACTTTGCCTGCCAGCATGAGTAATAGCCAGGAGAGGAGAGCGGCCCTCTTCACTGAATCCCTGAGAGTGAGTCATCAAAACAAGAGGGGAACCTGCATTTCTCAATCTGAACTGACATCCAGCAACTAGTTTTTGTCTGACAAGAGGATGTGAAAGGATGTGTCAGCCTCCCACACACCCACTTACCCACACAAGTACAATACATAATGCATAGTTTTCAATATCAAGAAGTTATCATAAACTTGTCATGTATTTATGACACTGGACAGGCTAAAAGCACATGTACACCAGCAGTGGTGGAATGTAATTTACTTAAGTATTATGTAAGTTCTGTACTTAGGTACAATTTTGAGGTGCTTGTATTTTACTTATGTATTTATATTTTATCCTCCACAAAATTTATTTGACAGATATAGTCATTATATTACATGGTCAAATTGCCCATCCCCAATTGAAACATTACCACGTGCACATGCCTCACTGCAGTATATGAGTACATGCATCAGTGCTGATCTGACACTCCAGCCATGAACACAGGACACAGCACACTTAACTACCAGGAACCTGGCTCTGCAGATACGACAAGAAGCAGAGACAGAGGCTGAAAGATCAGATACACAGACACTGGGTGTGATTAGCAGACGATCCACAAAGCAGCAGATAATTAACAGCCAAAACAGAGACAGAAACATGGTCAATTATTGAGGAGAGTTCAGCATGAAGAGAGAGCAAATGGATGAAAAGAGAATCAGCAGAGGTCGACAATGAGAGGACGGACAGACAGGCGTCACATAAAGCCTCTGATCTGCCCGTACCTGAGTGAAGGTTTATCCTGAATGCGGTCAACACTGCAGGACCATCTTTAAAGGACAGACAGACACAGGTTAGGAGGTGGTTAGTATTGAACTGTTGGTCAGGAGAGGTAAACATTCATGATTATTAATTGCTGTGACATTCTTGTCTTCTTAAAAATAAACAACCTAAAATCTGAACGAGCGCTGCTGGTAGCGTGCTGCGTAGTATACATCTGATTCAGTGAAACACCAAACTGTTTTTTATAATGACTCAAGCAAGCTGTGTGGGTGTGTTGTTTGCACTCAGTTAAACCACAGATAACACCTTTTTTTTTTCGGTTTGTTAACTCTTCAGATCACTGTTTTGCCTTGCACATCAACAAACGCAGACTAATTAACCACAGACATTATGACAGCATTGATCTTTTCTCAAGGGAAGTGACGCAAACATGGTACAGATTGCTCTACAACTTCCCTCTAGGCAGGAGTTTTATTAAGGCCAAAAAGGCTGGGCTGAATTGTGTGTAGATGTGTATGAAATATTGATTTGATTAAGGTTAGCACTCTGGTATAAATGTAATGAATCATAGTGTGAGTCAGCCACTATACAATATCAGGAAAGCATGAGTGGCTTTCTTCATTATTAGGGTGCATTAGGTGAATGTGGTAGACCCTCGCATATGAAATGGTAAAAACACTGAAATATTAAATTTCATATGAAAACACTTGAGTGAAGTAAGTCATGATTGTCTCAGAGGCATGGTGCACATCATGCTACAGTGAAACCACAGCATCCTGAGCTCGAACTGGGCCTAGGTCTTCAATGAGAAGACATCCTCTCTATCTCTCTCAACACACTTCCTGTCGAGTGGGCAAATACACACGAAGGGAAAAATGTGCACCAGTCAAATGTGAGTTTAAAACACACATTGAAAATTGTGGAGTCAAATTTGCTAAGACTTAAAAACAAAAACTGTAACAAATTTCAAGGTTCATTCCTGATCTTGGAAACAGCAGCTGATGAAACAATCTCACATCAATGTCTATTCAGTAGGTGTTCTGGGGCTTTCAAACATATCACATGATCTTCATTTGCCAATGTCGTTTGCCCAGTTGTCGCAGAATTGTGGACAATTAACAAAAAATATCCTCCTGACAAAGTTGTGTGGTTAAAGTGTGAGTTGTTTGTTTGTTTGTGTTAGGGTTGTATTGTCATTGTTGTGTCATTTCCTTTCTTATCTTCAGGATACTTAAGTCCCAGACGGGAGATTTCCTGACAATCCCCGGAAAGCTTGAGCAGTGTAAATATACCACGATAACAAGAGGTCATGTGCAGGGTAGAGGTTATAATGTATTATCTTCATGAGACACCATGTTTGATATGCTTGACAGTCTGTTAGGGGATGCATGTTTGAGGGAAAGAGTTTCTAGGGAATACTGGTCAGCACAGACAGGACTCAGAAAACAGCTCTCTTGCTTGCATTTAATGCATCTTTGGATGGTTTAAATGGCAAATTGATGAAAGTATGTTTGTTTCTGTTCCCTTATTTAATCAGGTTAAGCTACAATTACCTAGAGATACTATGCCTTTACAGGCACAGTTTTTTCATGTACAGCTCATACATAAAACATAATTTAATGACCTACCAGAGTGCTTGTTTTTTGTTTCATGTCCATGCACCCAAAGGCCAAGCAAATAGGCCAGAGCAAAAATGGAGGCACATGGAAGCCATGTTGTAAACACAGACCAGAAGATTTTATTTTAGTCTGAAACTAGAATTACCACCTTGTGGTTGTATGCCTTCACCATCGAGTCAAGCGGCAGAAAATATGGTCACAATCTCTCCGTCTGTTCCTGAGTGTGTTGAAAAGTGGCCAGAGGTGTTTGCACAACATTATTGTCACAGTGAAGTTGACCTTTCACCATTTTGATATAAAATATCTTTGCATGTTAAATTGTGTTGTAATTGGAGTATGAATTCTTGAGTTATGGCTAAAAATGTGTTTTGTGAGGTCACAGTGACCTTGACCTTTGAGCACCAAAATCTAATCAGTTCATCCTTGAGTCCAGTGAAAGTTTGTGCCTGCAGTCAGCTGTCCCTCACCTGGAGACATAAAAATAAAGTCTGTAACTTGTTCTGGCTCAAACACAAAACAAGCTCTAATAGTTCGACTGTATCTGTCCTCTAGTTTGCTCAGAGGAGATCTTGGTTTCTTTCCACATCTTACTCAGTATCATGGCTCCATCAAAGGGGGTAATACAATTACAAGGCCTGTTTCCATGGCAACTCTTTGGCTCTGCTTCACCTCTGACTGAAAGATCACTTGACCGACTAGGCTGCAGATACAGAGTGAATTCACCTTAAATGGAAACAAATTCTTTAAAAATATGAGTTATTTCTATTAAAAGCATTTAAAAGGGGAGTCATTTGATAAGAGTTATTGCCTAATTATCCCTGATAGATGCCAAAAAATGGCAACCTGCTACAAAAAGCTTTGAGTCTAGTTAAAAATGTGTTACTGAATGAAGGTATCACCAAGTGCCTGCTACGTTTAAGTGTTTTAGGTTTAAATAACCACCCACCAAATTATATATAATGTCACAGGACATCTGGTCTCTACCCAGTAGTCCCACGTCAGCCATGACTTGCTGTGAACCAGTGTTTGGCCAGCTGTGAACAAGAAAACACACTCCAAACACAAGGTGAAGACAGACCCCTTCCCCTCTCTCTGGTTCCTCTCTGTGGCTGAAGGTCTGCCATGATAAGTGCCTGGACAAAGCTTTTGAAGCTAAGTCTATTAAACCACAGCTCACCCTAGATAAACAAGCACGTGTCTTTATTAACAACTCACTGATTAACACAATAAAGAGTGTAGGTTTAAAAATTGAAAAGGTCTGAGATTTCATTATGTTTACTCAACACACTCCGATTCAACATGAATGCCGTGGAATAAATCATCTTCATATTTATTTTGTCTCTTTAACTGAAAATAATTCAATGACATACAATACAGCTAGCTAGAGATGTCTAAAAAATGTGGTGGGTGTATGCAAATGAAAATGAACGCTTCGAGAGCACAGACATCATTTTAGTGACTTTTCATACAACATTCACGACCACTATAATAAAAACCTGAAATGAGCTTGACATACAGACAATCGATATGTTCACATTTATAACAGTGCCATAACTACATCTTCTTCATGAATAATGTATCTGAATGAATAACTTGCTTGATAAGCCGCTAAGCTAAAATGGGCATGTGGACTCCTGGATTTGATTCTCATCTAACGGCAAACGTCAGTCTCTCGTTCTGTGGACTATCTTCATTAAAATGCAGCACTGCTCTTATCGTAAGAGCACCAGACTTTTCCTTTGCACTTCATCTTGTGTTCTGACAAACAGGGGTCAAAAGATAAGGTCAGTCAATACACGCCATTCACTTACTGTATCTCCAAGAGCGCCTATTCTTTCATGTGTGCTTTTCCTGTTATGGATTCACAACCTGCAGATTTCTGCTGGAAACCAATTTGTCTTCTGACCTATTTGACATGACACAGTTACTTCTAGAGATTTCTGTTTTGAAAATGATATGAAGTTTACCACTGCATATTTGACTATGGAGTTTAAAATGTCAACAAGACGGGTTCGAAAGAGGAATTTTAGTCCCTGACTTAAGTAAGACATTGATTATGTAAACAGGCATACGACATCAAATCAGCATGTTCTGAACAGAGAGCCATTACTGTACATCAGACTGATCTAAAGGCGTAAATAGAAGTTTTTGGTTTCATGCATTGTTAATAAGAACTTGTAAGTGAGCCTCTCATTATTGCAGAGCAGTTAGTCTTTAACCACAGTAAGTGGCCTGTTCCTTTTTTTCCCCACACTCAATTTACTTTTCATTTAACTGTAGATGTACGAAATTCCAAATATTAGGGAGAACACAACCTATGTGGTTTTCCCATTTCTGGCCAAACAAAGAACTGTTGCCTAACACAGACTGAACTGTCTTTTAGTATATAGGTCAAATGTAAGAAGAAATTCTGTGCAACCTCAGCACCTTTTTCTGTTTGGCAGCTACCGGATGTTACCACAGTAATGTCATCGCCACAACCTGTCATGCTGTGGGAGCTATGGGAGCCATAATGCTCGAGGTTTCTGCCTCTTAAAAGGATGTTTTTCCTCGCCACTGTCGCGAGGTGCTTGCTCATGGTGGTAATTGTTGGGGCTCTGTAATCAATATTATAAAGAGTAGAATCTAGACATGCTCTATTTGAAAAGTAACTTGAGATCAATTCTGTTGTGATTTGGCGCTATATAAATAAAATCAACTTGACTTGAATTAAAAGACCATAGCCCTCCATTATGGATATGAGCTGCCCTATGGAAGTGGAAACTAAATTTCAACTCATTTTCCTGTGTCCTTGGAGATTACTGTGCTTGGAAACAACGAATACCCCAGGAATTCCATCACGCTAATGGAGGACAGCATATCTTCTGTCCAGGCTGTTAACCTCCAGATGGAACCGTGTGAGGATTCTGAGGATGAAACCACAGACTGAAAAATGTTTCGCTGTTTAGTAAAGAGTCAGTGAAGCCTGACTATCTTACACAAGGGAATCCTATTCTATAAATACTGAGCTTGACACATCACAGAGAGGAGGAAAACGTGGATTTCTACAGGCGATCATTTTGTCCTTTTGTCAAATTAACTTCAACTTGACTTTAACTACAGTGACAATATCTGGGTCCTATAGGTGTGACTAATGAACCCAGATCCTACAAATGTGCCTCAGTTTGGCCAGTCTGGCCTCACAGTCACAAGTTTTAAGGGACACCCCCTCAACCAACACACACCAACAGTATGCACGCACAAACACCCAGCATGTCATGGGATCACTGCTTAATTTAACTGTCAGTATAAACTCTCCTGTTTTACAGGAAAGTCATTTCTACATGATGGGCTTATCCTGCTAAAGTTCTGACCCTAATTTACCCGAATCCTTCACCCACTTTATGCTGCTGTATGACGTCACTGTGCGCGGTCTCGGTGGATAAAACAGCTCCGAAAATGGCACAAAGTACATAATTTAAAAAACAACATATTTAATTAGGTTGTGGACAAAACATATGCACAAGCCAAGTAACCAAATTATATACAGACACTAAAATGAGTGTAAAAATGACATTTTGATGTAAGGATTTAGTTTGTCTGCTGAATTGGGAGATTACTATGTTTATTGCATCTTTTAGGCCTATGTTTTGCTATAATTGTGTTCTAAGGGGCTCCAATTTTGACATGAGGATATATTCTTCATAACCTGAATTTAATTGGATTAAATAATCAGTTCTGTGATATAAGCATTACTCTTGCACCATCTCATACTTTCCCAGAGAGGCTACTACAAGCAGTATAACAGCACTGATCACAAAAATATAGCAATTGGACACAACATGGTGACCACCACATGCTGTTAAAGATTAATTAGAGCATTTTTATATTACCTCCAGTCTGTGAATCCGTGGCGCTCTGCAGCTCGATCAAAGTTTCATCCTTCGCCTTTCCTGTTATTCGCCTCATAGCGGATTGCGGTGTTATTATAAAGGCTTCACCTTCTCGCGGAAAGTGGGGAGGGCAGTGAAGATGCCGCTGTGATCCCGTCGGGTCGATGAAGGCTCCACCATGCAGTCATCGGCTGATCACACACTGAAATCAACGAGTTCGATCCTGATCAATAGATGGCAGATGGATCATAATTCCATTATCACCGATCCCCAATGAAACTGTGCCCCGCCGGGTTCCCTAGCTCTACCCGAGAAGACCAGCCACACATAAAGGGGAGTGGCAGGGGCTTTTTTTTTTTTTTGGTCGGCAGAATGGTGTGTGTGTGTCTGAGAGAGTGAGAGAGATGATGAGAAAGGGGAGAATTTCTAAACCTATGTAACATCCAGGGAACTAAAGTGTAATCCGTAAAGTGACCTACTGAAATGTGGGTCATGTTGATGTGATGTCCGCTGACTTACAAAGCAGGTTACCTGTATGAGCTTTCAGAGAAAAAAACACCATTATTGGAGCTGGCAGTATGACTGAAGTGTTCAATACGATGAGGACATCTTGTGGCCGTTTCCAATGTTGCAGACATGTTCGCTTACTATGGAATCTGTCATTTCATCGTTTAAATAAAGAGAAGTTAGTTTCCCAATAAGCCATTCTTTATGAACAATTTGTAACTAATGGTTTTAATAAATGATTAACAGATGCTTTATAGATCAGCTAGGCCTATAAATCATTACTAAGAACAATATATGGGTTTCCAGGTTGTGAAAAATCTCTCTGGCTGGTGTTTGTCCTCCTCCAGCTGTGCCCTGGCTTTTTAGTTCACTTCAGTCTGTGGGAGTTTTGCAGGAGACATTTGTCTTGCTGCCTGGCACAATCAGCCACACCAAAGCAAAAGAAAAAGAAAAAAAAGGAATGTAGGACCATAAGATTGGGGCTGTTCTTTTGGTAACTATGGTGCAAATTATTTGCTAGAGTGCAAATTAAATTGTTGCACATGCATTAGTTCATATACCCTTGAACGGACCATTTGAACCACAACCTTCTGGAAGAGAATTGCAGGACATCAGGACATCAAGCCATTTATTAACTATTTACTGATGCTTGGTTATTGTAAAAATGCACATCAGTGCAGATGACTTATTAACCTTTGCTGGTTGCTTGTTGAGAAATCAATGGTCCTTTATAAATGACTTTTAAACAATTTTATTTGCAGACATGATTACTTATTGGAAAGTGACAAACCAATGAGCATTTATTAATGACTTGATGATAAAGAACTCATCAAAAGACATAGTGACCGTGTTTTTTCTAAATGCTAGAAGATACTAGGATAGAGATAATGGCTTATAAATGATAAAGTAAGCCTTAGGTTGAATGATACAGACATCGGTTAAGGCCTGTGTAAATGGTGGTGCATGCTTAAGTGTATATGACAGTCCAGTACAACCACACTGCAAACTGCAGCCTCAAAAGTGGATCGATGAGCATTATAGGCTTCCAAATAATGGCAGGGTTATTGTATTGGATTCCATATTGTATATTGTTGTTCATCCTCTTTTATGTATTCCATGTGAATCGCACTGCAACTCTCAAATCACTTAGAATTACATCACAAACATCACACAAGATCCTTTTAAAAAATCACCATTATCACCATCAGCATAATCTCTCTCAGAACAGCTTTGGGATTGCACAAAGCAGTGCAACAACTCACAAACCACACTGTACCAATTACCAGAGGCAGAGGTTAATGGGACGGCTGGCCTTTCTGGTTTGAAATACCTCACTCAGCAGATTAAACAAATACCAATGATGGCCTTAATTGGTGTACACTGTCCCCAACCAAAATAACACCTGCTGTTTTCAGCTGATACTGAAGCTCTCTTTATGACTTAATGGAGGCCCTGGCCACAAATCCCAAACTCCCCAAATAATAAGCCAGTAGCGAAGACTATTTAATAAAAATAAAGAAGGTCTCCCTAATCTCCCTATTATTGTCCAGCCTCACTGTCAGGGGTGTACTCTACTCAGATCCTTTACTCAAGTAAACGTACCAGGATAACAGTGTAAATACACAACATTACAAGTTCTACTTAGGTAAAACTAATGATGCACATTGAAAGTAATCTTCATACAGAAAAAATGGCTCCTGAGTGGTATACTATTATATACAGTAGCTAAGACTTTATTAGATGGTTAAAACTAAGGCATCAGTGTGTAACACTGAGCAGTACCTGGTTGAGGTGGAGCTAGTTTTAACTACTTTATAGGTAGCTCAGTAGGCTGTCAACATAAGTTGGCTCCCAAATCTGTGGGGTCTTGAGGTGTTTAATGGGACTGAAAAGAAAAAACTAGAATCATTGCCTCATGGTTGTATGCCTCCGCCAAGTTGCAAGAAATATGGTCACAATCTCCCCTTGCTGTGACAGCATTGCATCACAGCATTGAATAATGACCAGAAGTGTTTTTGCAGAAAATTATGATATCACAATGAAGTAGACCTTTGGCCTTTTAACAAAGCTCTGCAACACAAACTTCGCATTCATTTTCTGGATTTTCCACAAAATTTTCATATCTAGAGGATAAAATTACTGGATTTTCTCTGGAAAAATGTTATTAACTTGTGGTGTACTGAACACTATAGAATGGTACCAGGATCAATAGAGCAATGAGGTACAGGTAACTAATTAAAAATTTACCAAAAAGGTTGTTGTCTCAGGTGCATTTAGGGGAAGAAAAAAAGAAAAGCCCTTCCATGTCAATGTGCCCTTAGATTGATGCTAATTTATAGATTTCATCTAATTTTCCCTTCCGGATACTGTACATTAAGTTTTATGGATGATGGGAGACCCAAAGTACACGTTTGCTCCACTAGGGGGAGCTAGAGTACAGCTAAACAAACAGATATGTTGTGATTGCATGTTAGAGGTTTACCTTGTTTATTTATCATTATACATTCACTCTGTTATTTTTTGATTGACTTTTAATGGTCACTTCACACAGAGGTTCTGAACAGATCTGCGGCAGACCTGTTCAGTAATCTGTCCTCGTGTTCACTTACATTGCTTTACATAGCTTTAAATTACAGCAACACGACATACTGTTTCATCCTATACTGATACTGTTGTTGTTATTGTTCTCATATTCCTCTCTCGTGTTTCATTGCATAATGTCTACACACAGTATGTGCCACCACTGACATAAATCTGTTTACAGTAAGCATGCTGAGGGATCTCATGATTGTAATTAGGACTGAAATGATTAGTTGATTACTTGATTAATCATTGAGCAGAAAAATAATCATTTGTAACTGTTGTGATAATGGATTAATCCTTGTAGCCATTTTTCAAGCAGAAATAGAGAAAAAAAGATAATGGTTCTCTGATTCTGGCTTCTCAAAAATGAAGAGTTGCTGCTTTTCTCTGTTTAAAAATGAATGTCTTTGGGTTTGGACTATTGGTCACACAAAACAAGACATTTGAAGATGTCGCCATGGACTCTGGGTAATGGGGATGATATTTTGTCAGCATTTTCTGATATTTTATAGCCTGAAACAGTAGATAATTTAATCAACAAAATAATGGTGAGATTCATCAATCATAAAAAGAATCATTAATAGCACCACTAATTGTAATAGTTTATTAAATTTGTTAATGTAGCCTGATTACAGATAAAAGCAATTTCAGAAAGTGGAAGTGTGAAGATGTGTTGTCCATCTATTAGGATTTTTGATCAGTTTATCATAACATTGCTTCATGCATGGGACTGGACAATGGCAACTCAAGTAGCCAAATTGTTGTTGTTGTTTTTTTTTGGAGAACCGACGTACATGTTTGTTCCACGAGGGGGAGCTCGAGTACAGCTAAGCAACCGCTGCTTTGTTGTAATTGAGTGGCAGAGGTCCTCCTTGTTTATTTATCATATCAGGTTCACTAGTGCTGAACCATCAGCTTTAAATAAAACTCATCCACCAGGTGGAATTTCATAACATTGTTATTATTGTGTGTGTTTGTGTGTTTTTATTAATATTGGAAACGGGGCCTTTTTAAAAAAAACAAAAATGACACTAAAACCTGCAATGTGTTGGACAAAATGGTTTATGGTTGTTGTTTTGTTGTCATTTGCTTCATCAAATATTTTGTCTACACGTGTGCAACCGATGGCAGAAGAAAGATCTGTATGAGTTTCCCACAAACTGCACACGTTGTGGTCACAATCCGTTAATTTATCCTGATCACTTTTAGAAACATCATCAGTTATCATCAAAGTCAGCTATAATCAAATATTACCAGTTATTATTAACTAGTTCATTGATATTGTGATTAAGACTATTGCTATTATTGGTAATATTGTAATTACCAGCCAATATCTGTAGAACTATTAGTAGTAGTAGGATATCTGTTGTATTTGTTGTATTCACATGCAAAAATCGTGCAGTTTTTGCAGGTTTCTCATGCGTTGGGAGCGAAGCAGTCAGCCGTCGGCTCTTTTGTTCCGAGAGCAGATTCAGTGTGTGTGTTTTTGTGCGTGCCTGCGTGCGTGCGTGCATGCATGCGGCGTGCATGCATGCGGAGAGAGAGAGAGAGAGAGAGAGAGAGGGAGGAGGGCTGTCTTCGGGAGGATACAGCAGAGTGAGTGAGGAGGAGAGGGAGAGAGAGCTGGATGCTGACAGATTCCCTGATAGATGGTTAAAATGGCGAAAGCTTGTTCGACCCTAGCGAGCCACCAAAGTGTAGCACTGTAGGTCGGAACATGTAGTAGCCGAAGCTGGATTTTTCTGTGTGTGTGTGTGTGTGTGTGTTTATTTTTTTTACCCCCCATCTATTCACCTCACATTGTTTTCTGCAAAGTGCTGGAATATTTTCTAGAAGTGTTTAAATGGCATCCACAAGGCGCCGCCGCCTTGTTCCTTGCTTTTTGGGAATACTCCTAAATGCTTTAATCGGTAAGTAGCATTATCTTACTACCGGAGTGTGATAGCTCCAGAGACTGGACAGCCGCTGTCAGTCTGCTGCTCTCCGGAGCCTGGTGCATGCTGCAAGCGGCGATGAGTGCGTTACTGACCAGTAACCCTGAACTTGGCCCCTCTCCGCTGTCCGTTTGTATTTGGCCAGTAAATGTCAGTGTGTAGTCTGGTGCTGGAGCCTTGTGCACTGCGGCATTTATACCTGTAGGATAGTGAGGTGCATATGGATACTCATCCATGCTACTGTGTTGTTAAAATTATATTTTTGTGCATTCTGCAGAACTTGAAATGTCATAGCAGGCTACTGGTGTTGTTTTCACCCTCACTTCATATGCACAACATGTTCAAATCCAGATGGCTTTTTGAGCTCTTGGATGTCCAGGCAGCACCGTAACAATACACGGTAGCCACGTGCAGTGCAGTCAGCAGAGTTTCTGAGTTGTTTCCATATTTATATAGATAGGAACACGATTTGAAGGTTGTACGGATTATTCTACTGAAAGGTGTTCAATATAGGTGCATTGAGAAAGTCGCATGTAGTCGCATTACACTGGTTCCAAGTCCTGGAGAAAACACTACACAGTGGTGGTGCCTGTTATCAGAAGTGGTTTCCTAGTTCTCCGCAAGACTGCCTTTTAATCAGGTGTCTCAGGAGCAGTATCAGAGCAACTTATCTCATGTTGTTGGTAATCACATGGTCTTAATGTCACCAGTTCAACAATAAAATGAGAGGTGGGACTAAACTCATCTAATACTCATAAAACTTATGAAGACAGAGTTGTTTTTGTAGATTTACATCCACTGCTGCCTTTATCTCTTATCGCAGTCAACATATCCAGTTGTGTGACATAACTCTTCAGAGGTTAAAAAGTGACATGCTTTCATACGTAAAGGGAGTTTTATTTCATAAACTGGGGACTTTTAAAGCTGAGTTCTTGACTGCTCAGTCCTAACAGCATACCACCCCGTGGCTGGGTGAAATGACAGTGGTTATTGCTCTGAGGATGGATTAAAAGACTGTAGTTATTGCCTGCTGGGGAGAATATTTGTACAGATTAAATGTCAAGACTGTCCCTCTCCTCCTTTTCAAATTTTCCTTTTCGGCCCATTGTTCATTATGATAGACAGTTTCTCTCTCTCTATGTGAGGCCCCTTAATTCAAAGGCAGGAGAAAGTATTGAGTATTTGCAAAGCATACCACACAGGGTCCCACAAAGGCCCCCACTGGAATCATAAAGGCTAGTACACAGTGGTTCATAACATGTCCAGTCAGAGGGCTGGGAACAAAAACTTCAGAAACACGGCTCTGTGATGGATGTAATTCCAATCTAGCCATCACATTAAAGAGACTGAGCTCTTTCAAGTGCTTGTCTGCCTCAGAGATTAGATTCAGTTTAGATAAAGGCACTTTTTATGACATTTTAAGCAGAGTTAATATGAGCGACAGAAGCGTTAAGACGAATATCTGCATGAGATCTCTTATGGATTGAAGAGCTCAAACTCTGAGGTAAAATACAATAGATCTTTCAGAAGATGTCATCATAAGAAGATCTTGGTTTATCAAAGGCTTTGAATGGATTGGCTGAGTTAGCTCGTGCCTTTCAAGCTTCGTTAAAAAGTACTATAAGAGTTAAGTCGAAGCATGTATGAGAAAAATACTGAGACTTAACTTTATTACTGTTTATGTTCCTGCTTATTAATATTGCTGTAAGCTCATTTATTCTAATCTAAAGCCATCAGAATGAATTTGGTGTATCAGGAGTAGGATTAGGATTAGGACCGTTACCACAGATGAATACTGTGAGAGATGACTGTACAGTACATTGACAGCAGAGAGAATGGCCAAGAGAGGTGAACTGTGCGACAGCTGCCCTATCTACTATCATGACAACATATGGACTGTTTCTCAGCATTCTTGTGTTGCATTTTTACTACTGTAGCCTATACTACTGTCATGTCTGTGCACTCATTACTGAGCTGCTGTTATTATAACAGGTGAATACCAGGACACTTGAAACTACATGTTCTTGAGCATTAAGTATCAATGCTGTGCACATCTTCCTCCTGGAAATATAATGATGGATGGAGATGGATGGAGTCCTTCGCTGTTGCACTTGTTTGAAATGCAAGTACAGAACTTTCTCTGTGCATGCTGGAAGACACATTTAAAGAAATACTCAATACACATTAAGTCTGTGCCTATTTAATACCCCACCACTTTTGTGGACAGGTTTCTTCGAAGTGGAAATGCTGCTTCAGTTTTCAACCTACAGTTCAGTGAGGATACATCCACAATCTTTGTTCAGTGTAGCAAACATTTCAAACACACTTAACATGATGCCACAGCAGTCAATCTACTCAGTAATGTAAGAATATGTTGTATTTATTGTGGTGAACAGGAATGTGTGGCCAAAGAGCTGCAACAGATGGAGAGGAGAGAAAGCAAGTTATTTAGCAATAAAGGACTCTTAATCTATAACTCTGCACTACTCCTTTAACAATATGATATTTAAATGCATTAAGTGGTATTTATAAAACAATACTAAAGCTGCAGTTGATCAATTAATTATTTACGTCATTATTTTTCAAGCAAAAACACCAAACATTTGATGTTTCCAAGATTTCAAATGAAAAAGAATTCACTGCTTTTCTTGGTCTTATCAATGAGTGATTATAGAAAATGTAATATTTTGTCAGACAAAACACGTCATTTGATGATAACACCTTGTCCTCCAGTATGCGGTGATGGATATTTTTTCACAGTTTTCTGAGGTTTTACAGACCAAACAATTGAATCAAGAAAATAGTCAGCAATGAAAATACTGGTTTGTTGCAGCTCTAGGCTATACTAAATCTAAGCAATATAACACAGCATTACTTTCATAGGGCTATCATTTGGTATGATGTGCAGCAGTCAGTCAGTAAACCATTATATCCTCACTGCTGCCTGTAAGAAGCCTGTGGTGTGTGTGTCCTAAGCATCACTTAGCTCTGTCAGTGTTGCCTGTGTCTGCTAACTACATCTGTCTGTCAATAGCTGGTGTGTGATCCTCTCTTTACTGTCAAAGCAGTAAACCTTTGTGCCAGCCAGCCAGCCACACTTAACAGTGAATAGTAAGCCAGAGCATGAGCCACATTTAGCCAACACTTGTCTCTGGTCTCACCCAGTAATCCTACATGCCAGCGTCTCTTTCCTCTGCAAAGAAAGAGCATTAGGACGTGTGTGTGTCCGTCTGTCTCCTTATCTGGCCATGAAAATCCACGCCTGTATAGATTCATGTCTGCGAACACGTGTGTGTCTGTGGACAAGCTTATTCTCAACACCAGTTTCTGCAGCTGTGCTGTCCTCTCTCCCTCTGCTCTGGATGCTCAGCCTTCACAGATAACCTTAAACCACCTAGACCACACAAAGTGTAAAATCCAGCCATTCCCTGTTTCTTTTGTCCTCTTATCTCCTTTGTCTCCCTGGATCTGTCTTATGATTCAGTGTTGTGTTCAAAATGATTTTTTCTGACCTTTCTCACACTGTTGTTTGTAACCTTCTAACCACCCAGAGCTCAGAAATGCATTAGCTAGTCACTGTAGCAACAACCTTTATTCATTAGAAAAGCCACAGCCCAAGAACTTTCACATTGTTCCAGCTAATGGAAGAAACTGATTAATTGAAGTCACAAGGAAGTATATACAACATCAATAAAGCTGTTTAATCAACTCCAAATCAATGACATTGTAACACGCTGAACACTGAACCATCATTATCCTGCTTGCTGCGAGGCTTGATAACACTGACTAATGTGATTTGACAGCTGAAAGTAAAAAGCCTCCAATATATTTCAGTCAATCTCCACAAAGGAAGGTTGAATGTAAAACACTTTCATGTGCTTTGCATCCGCGTATTTGTCCAGAAGCGTTTTATGCAGTAGATAATGCTTTGCTTCACTTTGAGATTTATCCATGTGTTGATCAAACATGAAGTGTGACTGACTGGATGTGTGGCTGCGAGCTCTTTGCATGCTATTTTCTTTCTGTGCTGGCTGCTTCCTGTGTGAAAACGTGATTTTTGTTGGACCAAAGGTAACGGAGCTCTGTGGCCAGCATCATTTCGGTAGAGCAGTAGAGCAGGCAGTGAGATCACTGCCTGCCAACTAAGGGTTAAATATTTCTCCACTGCCACCCCCTTGTTTTTCACAAGTGGTAGCACTGATGTCTCTCTGGTCCCATGGCCATTTTACTTACCGTGCTTGCTGAGTGAAGAAAAAAAAAGGGGGGGGGGGGGGGGGCACGTAAAGAAAGGATACAGTGCAAGATGAGAGGAAGAGGAAATGTTTCTTTATATTATACTCTATATGTGATCTTCATGAAGGAGTGAGTCAGTGAATTCCTTGCCTGCACCTAAGGGGAAGTATTGCTTGGATGGAATTTGAGGGACGAAGCCGGAGGTTCTCTGTTTTGACCCTTGTGCTTTGCCCCCCACCCCCCGCCCTTCCATAGTCCCCCTCCCACCAGATTCCAGGGCCTGGGGCAGAGACTGGTAGTGCTTAGTCTATCAGCAGCTGAAACATGATACCAAGAGAGCCCGCTAAGCTCCTCTTTTATAGTACCAAGTCAGGTCAGGCTGTTTACATCCTTTATTTATTGTTCTCCCACTCCTCCTACTTTACCCTCAGAAACCACAAATACAGAAAATTGGATCTTCCTCACACCATCATCAAGTGGGAAGCATCACTGTCAACAAATACAAATGATCTGGAGAATCGTTTTGTTTTGATGGGTGAAAAAAGAACAAGAGAACACATCAAACGTACAGCACATACAAGGCCATACATGGGAGGGGAACACATACTCTGGATGCATTCAATCTATAGCCTATAAGTTCCCTTGTGACCGTAGCCTGAAGGTAGCTAAGTCAAGGCTTTTTATTCATGAGGTGTAAGGCCTAGTGAGCAGCTTTCACTGACATGACATTGGAAGCATTCTTCCTGCTTGTTCAGGTGTCAGGGTTGATATGAAAAGTATTACTGTTGCAGTTATGACCTTGGATAGTAATTAGTAGGTATAGAACTCGAAATAAATAGAGCTTCAATAACTAGTCAGGAAAATATCAGGATGAATGAATTGCACAATGCTTGTAATAATACTGCATGTGTGAGATCACATAACCCCTGTTTTAACCTATATTTGATTTTAGAATGAAGATTTTACTCATTACTTTTAAAGCTCTCCATGAGCTGGCTCCTGCATATATGTGTGAGCTCTTGTGTCCACATGTGCCTGCACTCATCCTCAGATCCTGCAACAAATCTCTGTGAGCAATCCTGCAAAATCCAATCCTGTCTGAACTTTAACCTAAGGGGATTGTGCATTTGCTGAAAGGTTCCCCAAACTCTACAGTCTTCCTGTTGACATTTAAAGGAAAGTGAGAACACTGAATTACCATGAATTGGTAGAGAGATGGGCAACAGAGGTCCACAGCAGGACTCAAACTGAGGATGGTGCGGATCATGGTCAGCATCTTAGCCCCGAAGCTACAGGGGCACCCCTTTATACCGTATATTTCACAAATAAGTCTTAACTTAGTGTGCACTCATTTTCTTTTTCTCAAGCTTTAATGGAGTTTGACCATGACAACTGAGCAAATTCCATCTCTGCTGAGATGAAAAAGCTTTTTCAACTCTACAACAAAATAGAGTTATCCAATCAGATTTTTCTTTTTTTTTGTCTAGCCAGTGAAAAGGTTACCAGGCTCACTCACTGGTTAGCACTTTATAACCAGGACCAAAAAGCCTGAAGCCCCCATAGCCTCACGTTTGTTTAGAAAGTGGCAGCTGAATTAACCAATCGGATTTTCATTTCTAGTGGGTGGGGCCAAAAATCATTGCACTAGGCGTTTACAGCTCTAGGCCAGCGCTATGGCACAGGGTTTCCTATTTTATGTCCAGGATTTTAAGTTAGCAGACCCGTGGTTTCAGCCAGTCAGTCAGTCAGCAGTCACTTCCCCGGGTTGATGGTCTCGTTAGTGTCAGTGTCTGTGCGAGACGCTTCCTTTGATTGTTTTTTTTTTAACCTGAGCGCAGCCCTGAGCTCAGCTCACTCTGAACCGAAGGTATAGCCGCGGTGTTTCTGCTTGAACAGCATCGTGCTGGGCAGGTGACAGGTCTGTTTACAGTTTATGTATGTCACAGCACGGGAAAGTGGCGAAAATTGGCATGTTGACCCGCGTGTCATTTTTTTAGGTAAATGAAAGACTCACGGTCCGCCACAGGCAAACACATAGATCTAATGAAACGTTTGAACAAACTAAAACTCAAGATTGTGAGAAATAAGATGATTTCAGCAAACTTAAGGGGAAATGTGCTTTGTTGTACATGGTCAAGAATGAAGATTCGTGCTTAACTATATAGTTATCGTGTGTGTGTGTGTGTGTGTGTGTGTGTGCGTGCGTGTGCGTGCGCGTGTGCGCGTGCCTCCTCAGGTGTGATGTGCGAAGCAGAGCTCTCCTTCACCCTGGAGCCCAGCGACATCATCGCTGTACAGGAGCAGCCCCTCATGCTTCACTGCCAGGTGGACGGCATCCCCCCAATTACAACGCAGTGGAGGCATAACGGCCTGCTCTTAACTCAGGACCAGCATCATACCACCTTCATCAATGGCTCACTCCTGATCGGTCACTTCCAGAAGACCAAATCTGATGGCTCATCTGACGAGGGCGACTACGAGTGCATGGCCCAGAATTCTTTTGGGCTGGTGGTCAGCCGTAAGGCCCGCATTCAGGCAGCCAGTAAGTCAATTCTCTTGTCTTTGGCTTGTTTAGTTTCAGGGCTGGATTTGCTTTTGAGGAGGCCATAAAAAGTTTGTGTCCACATATACTCACTGTAAACCTAATTGGGTTTAAATATGTGTGTTTTTTTTACAAGTTTTACTTGTTAGTCCACAACTAACATGATTGACCATGGTACTGATTTTTATTTTTGTTATTAGATATAACCTTCAGATACCAACATAATAATTTGTCTGTGCCTGATTGTGTTGTCAGTAAGTTAAGAAATCATGATTGAACAATGCAGTTTAGACACAAGCAGAAGCTGCAACCACAGCCACTTACTTAGGTTTGATTAAGTTGTGCTCTGTGTTCTCTACAAATGTAAACATTGTAATTGAAATATGGCCTTAAGTAATCACATTTCAGGCCAGTCCCAGTCATCGGGGTATTGTTGTGCATGTAAATGTACTTAATATCCCTGGCTGTGGAGTGATTTGAATATTTTAATATCATTCTTTGAGTGTAATGAACTTTCTGATGCTCATCTACAGTGCTGCTTAGAAATTCAAGCCTTTGAGTTTAGCATTAACAAGTGCTCATGCTGGGAGTCTCCAAGCTTCTTTGTAAGAGTGCAATAAGCTCGAAGCAACCCAGCAGCCCACTCCCTGTAAGAGGCATCAAGATAAATTTTCTCTGGCTCAAGCACCAAATCTCTTATTTGAAGTCATTCTAGATCAACATTAAGTTCCTAGCATCGTTGCCGTGGTTCATTTTTAACATTATATCATATCATAGTGAGACAGTCTGACTCTCTGTCTTCCTCTCTTCTCTTTTCTCTCACACACCTACAGTGCATGTCTCAACTTACTTTAAATCAAAGGCATCAATGATGTACGCGTTCTTCTGTGGACACACTGAGATGTTGCAGCAGTGACTTTAGTGATACTGTACTGTTCCACACTGTGCTGAGTTAAGACTTTTTGAAGGCTCTGTTATGTATATTCTGTAACACAGAGATGGACAAAGGCTCGCAGAAGCCTGTTGATTCCCGGGCTGTGTGTAGACAGCATACTGCTGTGCTGTTGTGGCCAATACAGCTTTTCCACTCAGTGGGATAGGGAGGTTAGCATGGACGTCTCACTGGCCAAAGGGAAAAGTCACTTTATCTCAGTGGCTGGCGCTGTCAAACACATGAAACCTTTTAAGGCCTCACTGAAGGGTTTTTCTTTTCAAAGGTCAGATTTTAGATGCTATTTTACCACTTTGTTTTTATTCTGCATCAGGGAAAAGTCTGTTTAAGTTATCTGTATGGTCCCCCTATTTTTTATTTCACACAATTACTTTGACATAGTGGTAAGAAAGGATGAGGAAAATGAAAATCCATAGATATATAAACATGAACAGGCTGCAAGGAAAGCAATAGAATTATCCTGATGATTTTTACTGCAGCAATGTACACTAAAATTATATAAAGCTTCGATATTTGGCAGCATTCACTAGAAGTTGAAGTTTTGTTTTTCACTTGAAGTCCTGGCTTTTTGTTTTCTTGAAATCTGACGTGAAAAAATCTTAATCAGAGTTGGAATCAGTTTCATTACCAGATAGATGGATCAGTAATGGAAATTTTGGGTAATGGTTACAAATTATCCAATAATCAAGTGTAATTTTAAGGTTTTTGAATGTAATATTCAGCAAATTGATCTTTTTTAAATCAAGTTTTATGCCTTATGAACATGAAAAACAAAGGATTTATACGAGTGTAGAGCAATCCTCCATCACTCACATGTTTCTGAAAAATTGAATGTGGGTTTAATCTCAGTGAATGAACCTGACCTTGGCTGCGTCTCAGAGCTGGTTGCTCAGGTTCAAAATCATTCATGGTGCAATTATTCTGTTTTGTCTGGGCTTTGCTCTCCTGCAGACCTTTTCCAGATTTCCCTTTTGACTTGTATTGATTAGGAAGGGACCAAAGGATTACTGAAAGTCACATCCTGACCCCTGACCTCTGACCTTTTGCAGCGTGTTAAGCAGTCTTTTGGCGAGGCATTGACTGAGCAAAGGCTCTGCAATAACTCCCTAATGGAGTCTCACTTCTATCAAGGTAGCAAGAAGTCATCACTATGAAAATAATCCTCCAGAGACCCTTCAAAAGGGACTCAAATGATAAAAACATCTCACTGTAAAATGTTACCCATCACTGCCCACTAATACCTTCTGTATTGAGGAAGATTTAAAAAAACAAACAAAAAAAACCCAGTAATGTCGCCATTTCACTGTGGGTTTGACCATGTTTTCAGTTTTTATTGATTGGCAGTGTTTGAAAAGAAATGCCCCAATTCCTTTATTAGTCAAATTAATGGGGCTTTCGTTGCTCCATTAATTGTGGCAGTTGACTTGTTGGGATCTTGTACCTTCCCTGTTCACTAGCAGGCACGATGGCTTTTTCCTACCTGCATTGTTTCTGTTAGGCTGTCCTGAGAAGGCTTTATAGATGATGTGAACTACTGTATACTCAAGAGGGGTTTGGACAATTACTGGTCCATTTCATCCTCTCCTGGCCCACCAGAGTTCTGCACAGGGCATATATTATTTAGTGTTTTCATTTTGTTTTTGAAGAAAAATGGCCCAAAACAAGTAAATGATCTCCTT
This sequence comes from Seriola dumerili, assembly GCF_002260705.1. Classification (NCBI taxonomy): domain Eukaryota; kingdom Metazoa; phylum Chordata; class Actinopteri; order Carangiformes; family Carangidae; genus Seriola; species Seriola dumerili. The sequence goes on from NW_019175554.1 coordinate 2,932,713, forward strand.
ACAAAGGTCAGTGACTAGTGTTTGTTTCTTTTTCTGTTCCAAGTGTTTGTTAATGTTGATGCTCTCTTTGTGTATTTGGGGTAATTTGCTGTGTTATAGACCCTCTTACAACAGAGCTCTGACTTGTACCACTGTGATGCAATGGGTGGTGTGATTACTGAAGCCTCTTTATAGCCCTCCCAGTGGATAAAGCCTCCATCTTACCCTCCACACTACCTCCCTCCATAAATTTCACTTTTTATTTGCTTGACAACCATTTGTGTGAGCTCACTGTCGGGGGCTGGTGTAGGACGGACTCCCCGTTGCCCCTCTAAATCGGCAGTCGGTCCAGGAAACACTTTTTTCCTCCAAAATGTTATCTCTTTGATGGTCGGTTTCTCTCTCTCTTTCCTCACTTTCTCTAGGACCTCCTCATTAGCTTAGGTTCAGGAAGCTTTTCATCATTTGGATGAATGACAAGCCTGGTACAGTGGGCCCGGCCAGGGCTCCTGCCCCTCCCCCACAGCAAACCCGCGTCACCAGGCAACACACCACAAAAGCCCCCCGTTACAAAATAGCTTTTAGGATCAATTGAAATGACTTGCTTTTGTCTGTTTGTCTGGATTTAATTGGAAAGAGTTGAAGCTTTTTTAGGAAATAATTTTTTTTTTCCAGTCCCATTCATATGTGGAGACTGTAATTGACCTCAGGGACTATTCGAAAAGATTTGCAAACACAATATGAAGTGTGCTGAGAAAAGGCAAACTCATGAGCATGAGGAGGGTGAAAACACAAACAGTAAAAATGCAATAAATGAAAGTACAATAACAGTGCATTATTTGTGTTATTTATTTTATGCTCCAGTAGTGATGTAGAGCCCTTGGCTGCCGGATGATAATTTCCACCTTGTTCAATTCTGAAATCGTCATGGTAAATTGTGCTGCCATTACAATGGTAGGCTTCTGAATGAGACTTTAATGAAAAAGAAGAACCCAGGGGGCCGTAAAGGATGAAATAGAAGACAGAGGATGCCTGTAAAAGTGTCTCAGTTTATACCCATGCCTCTCATTTGCTTGAATTTAAATCCTCTGTAAATGTAAATGGGTGTGATGTTGACCAGGCAAACTCAAATGTGTAGCTGTGGCAGATGATGAGAAGTTGCAACATGCTACTCTTAAAAGCTGTGTTGACGGCTTGCCACTAGCAGCCACTCAGACAGCGGTTAGCGAGAGTGATTTATGGGGAGCTCATGTTAGTTTACACGAGAGTGTTTGTGCATGCGTGTGTGTTTGGAGGGTCGACGGTGGGCTCTCCATCACCCTCCGACCTTCCTGTCCCCACCCCTTTCATGGCCTCCTGCCTGGGTGAATGCTGAAGCTCCATCCCCGCATCTCCTTGTAGCTGCCTTTGTCTGCGAGCCAAACCCCGCCCTCGATCGCCCCCCCCTCCTACCCTTGCTCCTCTGTGCTCACTTGCCACGAAGCAAGTCATCCCTCTGTCATATAGATTAGCCAACTAAATGCCATATAAGCCTGTTCTGACATTTAAACACGAAGCCTCTTAATGTTTTCTTTTAATCCTTGCTAAATCAAAATTAGTTCATGCAAAAAAATCAACTGCATGTTTGACGTCCGTGCATGACTAACAGAGGAATACTCATTGTATGCCACAGAGCAAATATAGGATAGTCATCGCATGGTTCCTCTCACTGATATCACTGCTCTCATTGATATTCATGTCTTGAAAACATCACATAGTAGTAGTGCATACGGGCATGGCCTAAGACTGCCCTATTCCTTCCTCTGGGCAGGTATGTGGGCTGATGTTAAACCTGAGTGTTCCCCCCTGCTGCCTGGTCAGCGCCCCTCCATCTGTCTGCCAGTGTGTCAGAAGGATTGAGGAAGAAAGGGCTTTTTTCCTTTTTCTTCTGTACTGATGAGGCGGGCTGAAGGGATGAGAGCTCTGACCTCTGCTGTGTAATGACACAAGGAACTGGTTTATTACTGTACACCTGCGGACTCGGATGTCATTGCCTGATTATCCATGCTCGATTTGAGCTGATTTAGAGTTTGCAACAATGAAGAGGTTTCATTGCTTCTTTTAGAAGAGTGACCTGTTTTTCAGTATTGGTTCAAAATGGGTCCTTTTCCTATACTGTGTTGTTACATACAAGCAAAGGCAAGGGTAAACAACTGCCACCCCCACCCCCCTCTCTCTCATGTCTATAAAGATGCTGTTTGTCCTCTGTTGTTTTTTTGTCAGGAAGCTGAATAAACAGCAATACAGAATGTCCCTAATGAAAACTGGATATTTGCATTGACAAATGCTTGAGCTTGTTCAACTCTCTTGTGGATAAGGAGGCAGGGTGAACCTCTATTATTTCTGAAGATGGTACATCATTGACCTTGAAGCAGTGGAACATCACCAAGGGATCCTACAGTATGCCTTGTTGTTTTACTTTACTGCGTGTCCTTATATGGTGGTGGCTGTCAGTGAGATGCAGTGTAAAATTTGGTTTCAGTGAGATTTCCAAGCCAATTGAGACAGTTTAAGTCACTTGTTATTAATCACTTATAAATTAATTATTAAATACATGAATTACTATTTATGTTTTATACAGTATTGATAATGCTGCATTGTTGGAAACAAAAAGGGCATGCACCCCAACTTGCTTTGCAGAATAACATCAGTTGCATTCCCCTCTATCCCCATGTGTCAAGAATGAATTGCTAATATAAGAAAATCAAGAACACAGTGGTTGCTATTGTGCTTGAATCTTGAGCCATGCTGACAGGACTTGGAGAGCTATAACAATGTTCTGTTAGAGAGGAGCTGCTTCATAATGTGAGGGATGAGCTACTGTGTGGAGCAGAACATTTACCCTTATGCTCTAAAAATAAATGCCTGTGTAAACAACATCACTCTGGGAAATCGAGCCACTAAACAGGGGAAGGTATATACTGACAAGTGGTGAAACGGCTGGGTGATAGAATCCTTATCCTTATCCTTATCCTCCAGAAGCACTGTCTCCATGTTTGACGTGGTTTTAAGCCTATTTATGTCTATTATATAGTGATATAATAACACATGGAATTATGTTATGTGTGTTTGTGGGACCAAAGATGGGACTAAAGGAAACAGTAGTTAACAGATGGTTGGAGGCTTAAATGAGCCTTGTGGTGCTACAGTGGTGCTATGTAGTAGTTTACGTCAGTCAAAGATGTAAATAGTTGTGAAATAATTTAGGGCTTTAAGTCTTTTTATATCTGGCAGAAGCATTTTGTCAAGCAAATACCAAAACTGGATACAAGATTATTAGCTGTTCAGATGGGGATAGGTTGTACCTAAATCTACATATAATTTCATGTTGGAAAAGTAAAACAATTAAATTTATCTGTCCATCAGAGGTTGTAGAAAATCGTGTGCCATCCAACATTTAATGTTCTTAAGACATTTATTTCCAGCTTGGTAGCTGGATTTTGTTGGGGACTATATGAGTAGGTTATAGAGAGTTAACAGTAAGGGATCCAGAATTCAACGCTGAGGGACCCCATAGGAATATTTACTAGGACTGGAGTATCTAGAGACTGAAATGACTACTCTTGACTTGCCGTTTCTTTCTTATTATACTATGCACATTTCTTTTCCAGCAATATAAATTATTTAAAAATGTGAAGATACAAAATGACGAATCATTGTGACATGAGTGACATGAGTGTCCAGTCCAGATGGATGAAAATGTGGGAAGGACAAACATTAAATTAGAGTACAAAGTAACCACTGATCCTTTGGTCATCAACATCTTGGCTTGATGTCATTTTTTAATTGGTTTAATTAATTCAAACATTGTATTCATCCTGTCAGTGGTGCTCTGTATATTTAAAAGATCTATTTAGCTCTTATCCAGAACAACTTAAAATGCATGAGCAAACTTTGACCTTGTGATCACAGGATGCTGCCTCCTTCCACTGTGCCAACTTTTCTAGCAGCTGCTCTCATCAGCTGTGTACACCGTAGCTGATCATCCAGATAATGCCCATTCAGATAACATCTTTTTATTCCACTGTCATACAAAGGAGTGTTAACTTTGGAAAACATAATACTTAGTAAGTAAGTGAAGGTAGCCCCTAACAATGTGAGGGGATTGCGCCTTTGCTTGAAATTTGTGTAGCGTGTGTGTGTGAGTACGTCTGACTGCATCTATGTTTGCGTGCTCCACAAAGTGGGACTCTGTTAATGAAGTCTGTGTTGGTCTGCGGATGTCTCTGGGCCACCCTAGCTACTCTCAAACAAACAAATGAAAAAGGGGCCTGAAATTCCTTCTGCCTGCTTTTAAGGCTCATGGGAGGAATTCCTAAGTAATAGAGGTGAAAGGTGAAAAGAGAGAGCAGAGGCTGGGACCAAAGGTTGGATGAGGCGGACCAGTCTTGCAAATGCTGGAGTCTGGCTTTGCAATCTATACACAGCAATCTTGCATTGACCTGTTTTGATCTGGACAAATCCAGCATGATCTCCTCTCCAAGGGTTTCGTCTGTACCAATGAATCTTGTGTTTTTCAAGCCAGCGTGTGTCTTTTCGTCATCTTCACTTCAACCGGCCCAATGCAAGAGTGTGTTTGAATTGTCGTCTTCCAAAGTGAAGACAAAAGTAGCTTTTTTTCCTTACTGTTTTAGGTGGTGAACCTTCATCAGTATCAAAACGAGGATGTGGTTTAGATTACGGTTAGGCAAGAGGGAATCAAATTTTGTCAATAGAGGGTTCTCCTAAGGACGAAGGCATGCCAGTATGTGGGTTTGTGCTGAGTGTGTATGTTGGTGTTCCTGTGATTCCAGGCTTTCACCAGGGGCTTGGGTAGCTCTCGCTGCTGCCCCGTCACCACGCTTCACTACACTTAACAGAGCCTTTATGGTCAGATTGTGCAGTTAAAAGCCTTTACAGGGTCTGCACCATCCACCAATAAAAACACCAAAACTCCCTCTTCCTGTCTTTTCCTTTGGCAGACATTTTGATTTGCATGTGTGAAAATGTGTAATAAGGACGAAGACAGAAAGGAGGTGGAGCCAGTGGTGGATATTAGTCGGTGTTATTAGTAGTAGAGATAATAGTGAACATAATAGTGTTATCTAACATTATTGCCCCCTCAGTTGTTCACAGACACACACACACACACACAGACACGTAGACACACAGGGCCCCTCAGTCCAGTTTTCCACTTTGTTTAAGCAGGGATCAGGAAATCTTTCTGTGGTGGCCAATAAGCAGAGGAGTGGGAGACAAAGGCCAGTCAGTGATGGGAAGGCAGCAGCTCTCCTTTGGGCCTCAGCCACCTCTCCCCTCTGTAGCCCGTGTGTGGTTGTGTGTGTGTTTGTGTTTGTGTGTGTTGGGGTACCTCTTGGAGCAGAGCAGCACCTATTGTTAGTTGTGAAATGCAGGGCAGTGGAGTGGCTGGGAACAGGCAGAGGCTGTGGAGATGTGCAGCCTCTGGTGGCTCTGCTTTGTGTTGGTGGCCTGAGCGTTTGTTCTCCTGACCGACTCAGCTAGCTGAGGCCCCCTTTTGTCACTGCTGACTCCGGGTGGGTGTGTTTCCCCTTGCACCCTCCCTCCCCCTTCTTCTCCCTCTGTTTCAGCTCTGACTTAGAAATACAGGGGTCAGAGGTCACGAGGGGCTGGACGATGGAGAGGGGGGTTTATCTGGGAAACGGTGACCTTTTTGTGTGCACTAGGGCAGAATACCCCTCCCCTTCTTTTTTATTCTCCTCCCATTACTTTTCCCCTCCTCCAACGCTCAGCCTCCTGCTCATTCCCCAGTGGGGACCCATCCCCCTGTCTGATGGCTCTGGGGCAGTGGCAGTGACCTTGGCTTTGGCTGTGAAATAAGGTGGCCCAAACCTGCCACAGCACCACAACTCTAACCTTGCCCTTTCCCAAACAAGCAACGCAGCAGCCTTGAAGAACAACGATTTTTCACTCACTCACAAAGGACATTTATTTGTCTCTCTCACATGTTTTCTCTTTTCCATAAAGGCTTAACAGTTCATCTCTGAGAATAAAAGTCAAATCTACAGTATATGACAATATAGTTCGTCACCTCTGTTACTGCCGTTATTTTCACACATTTCTTACAATACAGGATTTGATGACTGATTGATTTTGGGCTTGGCTTGAGAAAATGTGACTTTCATTTTCTTCACACAATTACAATGATTAGGTTCTGCATTAAAGCCGTTTTTTGACCGCCACACTGATTGCACATAACATGTTTTAAGTCCTGCCCTCAAAGTGGAGTTTCTAGCTTTGCACACTGAGACTTATTTTCACTTTTGATGGAGGATAACTGGTGTTTGTGTGCAGGGAATAATGAGGGAGGGCGAGCAGGATACCGTGAGAGATTGTGGGAGGAAATGATTGAACTGTTTTATCCTCCGTGTTCGTGTGCATGCATTGCAATTGTCTTTTCTATCTTATTCTGAAATAAGGGATTTACTGTGGAAACATGAACTCATTTGGATATTTACTCTCTTCTCTCCATAGTCGTCGCATAGGGACGGCGCTCCAGAAGTGTTTGGGGTTAAAAGACTGTCAAGCTCCAGTGTGTGTGGAGTTGATCACCAGGGATGGAATGAATTCCACAGGAACCAATTAGAGGAGGTTGTAGCTGGCATAGGATGAAAGATTTCTGGGGTGGCCAGTTTCCGCCTGACAACCTGTTTGCAATGTCTGTAGTTTTGTTAGCATGTGTCACTTTTGGGAATCTAATTCACAAACTCTGCAGTTCATGTGGTTTATATTACCATTTATTATTACAAATATTATAACATTAAATCTGTTAAATTTACAGTATTTGAGATCTAACAGTGAAACGTTGGAGATCTGTCATTGAGAGAGCTTTCTCCTCAACATATAACAGAAAAAAAGCCATTTTTTACAATATTCAAGAACATTTCTAAACAATTCCTCATTCCAGCTCCACCTTCTTATGTCATGGTAAATTGATTATCTTTAAATTTTCAAATTTTGGGCTGTTGGCTGCACAAAACGAGACATTTGAAGACGGCGTCTTGGACCTTAGCAAATTGCGATCAGTGTTTTTTTCACTATTTTCTGACATTTCATTAGGCAGGTAATTGATTAATCAAGAAAATAATCTTCACATAATGACATCCTAGAAATAATAGCAGCCTGAAATTCCATGAGCATTGATTTGAAAGCAACATGATGTGACATATAGTTTTACTTTTAATCGCTTTATTTGCAGCATATGTCAAGAGTTTTCTTTGACAGCAGTTAATTTAATCTTGATATAGAAGTGTAGCGGACTCGGCAGCATTCATTTGAGTTTTCAGAGTCGCATAGTAAAACATGCTGCCATCTCTAAAGCAGGCAGCGATAGATGAAAGTGGGGAGAGGTAGGGAGTGAAATAGATGGAGCATGTGCCGGTGGTCTCAAATGATCTCTGGGCCCCTCTGGCTCTGGAGGCTGGACCTTGAACCAGGAAGGAACATTCCATTCCAGTGCTGTGCCGTGACCTCCTGACCCCGGCAGCTTTGTTTCGAGGGCAGCTTTTGATAGGCAGCAGGATGCAAAGCAACAGTGGCGGGCTGGCTTAGCTTGAAGAAGCACGTCTCTGGCGTTACAACATGCCGGAAAAGTGGTCCCCTGACCCCAGACTCATAATTCATCTCTGTAGCGTGCACATTACCTAGTCTTAACATCAAATAAATGCACCGACATGGACATGTGCACACTCTGGCACAGGCTCATGGTCAGTGACTGTACATACCTGGACCTGCTGCTAGTAAAAAAAACTAAAAAAAAAACACTGCAGCTAATGTGCAGTGTGCCTTCCTTCAACATATAGACATGTTACTGAGGCCTTTTTTCTCTCTCTCCAAAAATACGACTGAAACATTTAATTCAATTCCCACCTCAAGCGATGTTAGGATCCATCATATGAGATGTTTCAATTGGCCTTTTCTCAGTAGCTGCTCACGAGATGAGATGTGTTTATTTTATAATCATATAAAGAATTTGTATCATCCGTTCAGCTGGAGCCTTAAATCACATTTATGAATGTATCTCAGCTTTTTTTTTCCCGTCTTTATAGAAGTGATTTCATGTCATGTGTTAGTAAGTCATAAGGTGGACTATTCCAGCGCCTAGGTGTGAAAAGATGAAACATGATGCTAGTGGCCCTCTTCATTTGCCAGCATAGGCATTATTTGTGAGTGGGAAGACAGTTTTAGAGGGTTAGCTGGCTGATGGCGGGCTGAAGGAGCCTGTGATATGTGCTTATGTCTGACAGCTTATTGTAGTGCTCCTCCCATCCACTGCAGGGAATAGACGAGATGAGAGCATGGCAGTCAAGACAGCCAGCACCACAGGCTGCCTGTGTGTTCTTTGTCAACCTCTGTGTTTTGAGGACATTGTTTTACATCATATCTAATAGCAGTGTACAAAGATACTGATATGTGAGTGAGGGACTGCTCGGAAACATCCCAGGTGTTGACTTTCAGTTAGGGAACAACATATCACAATACTGTAAGGTAAAAATAGTCATTTAGTGGGAAAACACACTGATGTTTTATACTGAGCTCCCTCAAATGTTCAAAACAAGAATAGAATAGAGGGATAATTAATCAAATAGTCGTTTCACAGAAGGTGAATGGGAAACTATTTTTATAATTGATTGATTTGTAATTTTTCAAGCAAAAATAGCAAACATTTCCTGGTTCCACTGTGAGGATTTGCTACTCTCTTTGCCTTGTTTGATAGGAAACTGATTTTGGGACTTTTTGGGACTGTAGGTTGAACAAATCAAGAAATTTGAAAATGTCACTTTCTCACATTTTATAAACAAAGAGATTAACTGAGAAAATAATCAGCAGATTAATCTACAATGAAAATTAAGGTTGGTTGCAGCCCTAAGGTGGTCTGTGCAGACACCTGATAAAAAAAATATCTAAAGAAGAAGTGATAATCCTGAATAAGTGACAGGAATTGGATTTTAAGTAAAGAGTCAATATAAAGACAAATTCTATATTTTATTCCATCGTTCATAAACCCAAGACTTCAGATTTTTTTTCCATGGAAAAACTGTTTCTCTCAATTTATGTAAATCCAGAGCTGCTCTTTGTTTACTCACATCCTGAAAATGGTATTTCATTATCTGATAGAATAGATACACTGTCGCAACAAATACGGGATCTGCACAGTCTTTGTTTGCACACACACACACACACACACACTATAGGTAGAGGCAGAGACAAAGGGCTTTCATTTCTCACCCACTGTCTTGTAACACTAAGTGGTTATGACAGGGCCTGCACTTGCCTCTCCTCTCTCTCTCGTCTCTGCTCCTCTTCTTCCGTGGTTATTTTTCCTCGTGAATTGGTGTGAACTAGACTGCATGCAGTGGGCGTGGCAGAGGAATCGCACATGTGCATACAAAAGGAGCTGGGGGTTACTGACTCCATATTAGCATGAATTCATCAGGATTAGCCAGTTTGGAGGCACGGGGTGGAGGGGGTGGGGGGCGGGGGGGCGACTGCAGTCAGCTGGCAGCCTGAAAGGAGGGAGGAAAACAAGACAGTGAAAAGAAAAGAATAGGAGGCAGACTTTTGAGTTTCCCTGCTGTCTCAACAAGAGCATGTGCTGGTGACAATGTCTCGACGAGGCGATGGCAATTTTCCATACATTAACAACTGCTGCTCTCTTTGTGATTATATTAAATGCTCAATGCTCTCAGAGGGCGGCTGTCACTATGGCTGCCCAGGAATTATTCTGTATTTATTGCCTCTCTCTTTTTTTTTTTTCTTTTTTTTTTTTCCAGCAAGTTTTCAGCATGTCTGTTTACATGTCCATGAACGTATGTCTGTGTTGCAGCCACAAGTACCTAAAGGCGTGCAGTTGTTGAGCGAAGTATCTCCCCACCTATCTTGTTGGTAATGATTGATGTAACAGCATCTCTCTCCCCCCAGTAATTCAGCTCATGTTTACAGAGCAGAGCATCTGGACTTTTGCTACTTCCTTTCTTCATCCTCTGTTTCGTCCAGTATGGGCCAAGGCCCAGACTTGTCCTCAGTAAGAAGATGATTTACCGAAAGACGCACTATTAGATTTTTATGGTCTTTCCTTCCTCATCAGCCATTCCCTGTGTCTTTGACATAATTGCTAGCTCCTCCTTTGCTGTGTTGTAGACCCATTGCCCCCCACGAACGCATCTCTGTTTGCCACACACGTGATGGCACTGTGTTGCCCGGGATTGTGATTAATGGCCGCAATTCAGCCTGAAAAATTCCCTTGAGTGGGTGCCAGTTGGCTTACGCAGAGAAGAAACTCATTACTGCTGTCAGTTGAGCTGATGGAGCAGGGGAGGACTGTGAGAGGCTGTGCCGGGTGTCTGTGTGTGTGCGTGCATGCGAGGGAGAGAGAGAAACTCATTCTTGTGCATGTCAGTATGTGCATGCATGTCTGTCCACCTTTGCCGTATATAAGCCATCACGCGTGAATAAGTGTGCCCATGTGTTTTAAGCGGAGAGTAAAAGTGACAGTGTGTCCCAGGGCTCGTATCCAAGTAACATGGATAATTTCTTAGAAATGAATGAGCCTGGTTCCTTCAGCACCCTGCACACACAGACAATCCAACTTAAGCTTTTTAATGAATAACCTGTGCCCCCCATGCTGCTTTATGACCACAGTCATTCTCCCTCACTGTGTGTCATATACTGTATGTTTGGAACATATGGATTCTTGTTTGTCTATTACTGCACATTCCCATCCTCCATTCACAGATAAACTCTTATCTCAGGCGAGGTAAATATGGCAGGTAGCGAGAATATTACTCTTGCTTATTAGTCCTATGTTACAGCCAATTCTTTTTAAATTAATGGAAAGGTTTTCATTTTAAACACCGTAATTGCCTGTCTATTCTTATTAAAGATTATGTGGCAGTGAGAATGTGAAGCAAGAAGGAGGATGAAAATCAGGAAAGAGGAAAGGCAGAGGAGAAAGCAGTCTAAAATGAGGTTAGGCCTGCATAATGTGGATAAGCAGAGATGTGTGCCATTCACTGAGAGATTGCTATCTACATTCACTGACACTACAAATGCTGCCAAGATGAAGATTTAGGAACATTCATATATACATTTGGGAATTAGCTCCATATGCGACTCAGGCTTTTGCTTTGCTGCGTATAGTTCGAAGAGACTGGACCAGAGCTACCAGAGAAGTTATTTTGGTTAATCCATATTTTTTTGTAAAATGCATACAATATATGAATTGTGAATGTATGCTTTATATTACAACATATAATATTAGCAAATGTATTTTCTTGCTCTTTGTCATGCGAACATTATGTCCAGCTCTTTTACACCATTGTGGGGTAAATGGAGGAATTGGGAAGCCTAGCTAAAACCACAAAGATGAACGTTTTGCAAATAATAATGATAGCTGTGCTGTTATATTGTTGTTCTTGTAAAACTGTTGCACATACAGTATGTTTAACATTCGAGAGGTGGAGGGACCTTCAGAATTTGAATGACTTGATGTAGAGTTGTTATTGCATTGCATTATTGTTACTTTTTGGAAACGAAGCAACCAATAGTCGGTATATAGATAAACTTAGCCATATTAGTTAGCTAGCTAATGGTTGTTGTTGTTGATACAACACAGCTAGCTAGCTTGTTTGTCAGTTTATACAGGAATTAAAAAAAGATGAATTTAAATATGTCAGTTTATACAGGAATTAAAAAAAGATGAATTTAAATATGTGTGTGTGTGTATGTGTGTATATATATATATATATATGTATGTGTGTGTATGTGTGTGTGTGTGTATATATATATATATATTTATATATATATATATATATATATATATAGCTGCCACAAATCTTACTAAAAGCCCATATTTTATTAAAAAGTTAAAGGAAATCAGTTAATGTTGAATTCCATCAATCATTTTGAACAGTAAAATGAGCCGAAGCCATTGTCTTGGGATTTGCATTAAATGGACAGTTTGAGATTTCATACGTGCAGTTGTCACTCTGTTCTGTTGATGGATTTGTTTATGTGAATTTTTGACAGGATTGCATTTTTGGAGGCTGTGATGTGAGGATTTGGAAATCAGTGGGGACACTAAGACACAGATGAATGCCCAGTGGGAACCACGCAGCTGAGGCACAGTGGACCTCCCACTTACAACTACCACGGGCTTCTGTGTGTATGTGTATGTGTGTGTGTGATGGAGTAACGAACGGGTGAGATTTACGCAGCCATTTCAGCCATTTGGGGAGCACAGTTTTCAGGGTGCTATGAGATGCAGTGGAGCGCATGGACCGGTCCCGCCCTGTGTCTTTCAGATGTCCCGTGGGAGTGCCAGATGTGGGGTCATCCATCTACCCCTGGTTCAGACCAGCCCCCCCTCAAAGTCACTGTCAGATGCACCCTCTCAGAAAGGGGACATACACACAGAGACACACACACACACACACACACACACACACACAAACACACACAGAGGTATATTAATCTCTGAAATTTCTGTAGACATTTACAGCAGCGATGTATGATCAAGAAACAGCAGCACAAAGGAAAGACTTTTCTGGAGAGATTCATCCTTGCCTCCTCAAAGTGGCCTCCCAACCCAACAGTTGTCCTCTAATGAGGGGGAAGTAATGAGCGTTAGACTGAGGAGAATTGTGATGCCAAATGTCCGTCCAGGTTGTTATTCAGAACCACTGCTGTCTGCGGGCCTCACTTATTTCTGACTTCACAAAACAGGAGGCGGGGACAAGCCAAAGAAGAATTTAATGGCATTTCCATTTGAATATAAATGTTATTTTACCCCAGATGTCTCTGAACGTTTTAAAATATTTCACTCTCTCCAACACCAAGAAACAAGACAGGGACAAAGCCGGTGTAGGTTTTTGCTTTTTGTGCAGTGTACAGTGAATGAGCTGAATGAGAGGCTGCACATAATTCGTGTGGATATGAGCTTGTGTATTCTTGTAGGATGGTGGGAGAGGCATCTCATTTTAATTCTCAAGTAGGCAGTTGCATGCTGAGGTATTGGTGATATTAATTAGATATGTGGCCTCTGGGCAAGTGGAGAATGGCATTGTGAAGACACAGCCTCTTCCCAGCAGCAATATGGTGTGAAAAAGGAGAGTGTCAACATCTTTTCTTAAGGTTCATTACTCTTGACAATAAATGCTTGGAGACTGATGTTTTCGAAAAAAAAAAAAGAAAAAAAAGAAACATGATCTTGGAATTGACTGAAAATATCAAGCAAATATAAAGAGGAGATGTAAATTACCCCTCGTGTTCTGTCTTGTCTTGGTGACACTGTGTGAATGTGTGAAGAGTGCACATGCGAGTAAATTAGGTGAATTTCTTCCTCTTCAGCTAAATAATTTTGAGCACAGAGCCTTAAGGAAAGCTTATAGCTCCCCGAAATGCTCAAGAGAAAAAAAATTCATTACTATCAGCTACCTAGCAAGTTAAAAAGAGGAGAAAAGGTGGGAAATCAGCAGCCTTCAGAGAGGCCAAATCCCGACCCACTTAATCTTAGCTTCTGTTCTAGGGGCTTTCAGTTCTTTATGTGTTTTGCCATGAGAGGTTTCTTTCAACACTTTTTCTGAAAAGCTGAATATGTTTTCTGTCTGAATTCTCAGCTAAATGATTTCTGATACAGAACTGAACAGAAAAACTTGAGCCAAGACAGTAATTGTTTCCTTTTTCAACAACTACAGCTCCGATGAGCCATAGACGAGGACAAGATTCTCAAATTCTGTCCAATGAAGAAGTTAAGTTAGTATCATTATTCAGCTTTATATAAAGAAACCCTCTATTTCAGCCATGACAAGGGGATCTGTCTGGGGACACCCCACATGCAATGCTCTTAATAAGGTGGTAATTTAGCAGAGGGACAAACAAAGGAGGGGGGCAAGTTAAGAGGAGATTGAATTCTTTTGAGGAGAGGATTCCAGGCTCCAGTTATAGGAGAGTACCTCTTTGTCTCTGTTTTTCATGTCTGTCTTTCTTTTTTCAAACAGAGCAGAAGCAGAATTTCATCCCCAGTGTCCAACCAGGAAACAGAAATAGAAAACTGTAGGCTGCATATTGATTTAAGAGAGGTATTGTTTTCTTAAACCTAATAACTTTCAGGCAGTAGCTGTACAGAATATCAAGATGATAAGAACAAACAAACTCACACCTGTCCTTTGCCCTCTTCTTCCACCAGCCAGGCAGGTCTCTCTCCTGCATCAAACTTTTAGATGATCAGGATGGAAAACATCATTGCGACCGGGGCTCTGTGTGTTTGTCAGTGTAGAGGTGCCTGTGGGTGTGTCTGAGACGATGCACAAGATAAAGCCCCATGAGATGCTGGATGGTGCTGTGGTGGGATGAGTGTGCATAACAAAAAAGAAGCGTGGGCCCACCTGCATGTTGAAGAGAAAGACATCCGTGTTGTAGAGTAAACTAGATTGTGTGATGGGCAGCGTGGAAAACACACACATCAGAGTAAGTCTCGGTGAAGTCTTTGAGCCCGTTCGAGCCGTCTCTCTGATTATCATGAGAGATTGTTTGAAGTTGTTTAATGAGTATGCAGTTTTACGCCCAGTTAGTCCTTAAATGATACAAAAGACCCGCTCTTTTTGTTCCCGCACATCAAATCCCTTCTTTGTTGCACAGACTTTGCATGCACAAACAAATCTTTTAAACACTTATTAATTTTTTTTAATTAAAAAACGGAAACAGTATCAACAAGTTTTGCCACACTAGCAGTTAATTTCAAAATCAGATGCTACTTTTCATGGCACTGGTTGGTTATCTTAACCCTCCTTTCTCTTTTGTCCTCCCCAAGCTCTCTCACTCTCTCTTTTCTCTCTCGCGCTTGTGTCTAATCTTACCCCAGCCATGACTGGGAATCATTTAAATAATCCTTTAATTTTCAGCATCTGTTGTCCTTTAATGGGTCTCTCTTTAATTAGGGTCTGCGTGTTGAAGTGAGTGTAGGAGGCTTAGTGTGGAGATTTGGGGCGGTCCAAGGGAGAAGGGGCTGGGGGGTGCTGGAGTGGGAGGAGCAGAGGCCGGACGATGGGGTGTGGTGGTGGAGGGGGGAGCTAGAGGTGGCGCAGTAGCTAGTGGTGTGACGGAGGCACAGGCACAGAGCAGGGCACCAGGGGAGGCCCAGGCTTTGTCCCTGGGGTGGAGAGGTTAGAAGGGGTGGGGAAAAAATAACTAGACAGTAAGCAATGTGCCTTTCCCATCATGCTGTGTTTGTGCAACAAAAAGCTTTTATTTTCCTACTTATATTACTTTGCTGCTAATAGCTCATGCATTAATATTTACACTGATATAATTTACACTGCCTGATAATGCTGTTTTAGTATTCAGCACTGGCTACCGTGACTGGCAATGTAATAGTGTTTGCCACCAAAGGGTTAACAGTAGCAGTATAAAAAATATAAGATAAGATTTTTTCTTATGTGATGAGATGAAATAAGAAATAAAAATAAAAAAAATCGCTTTGCCACGTTTACTGTTTGTAAAAAATATTCAAAAACCCTCATGATATTGCACAATCCAGAATAGGGCTGGAACTAATGATTGTTTTCATAATCATTTAATCTGTACATTATTTTCTCTTATTTCAGTGCCAGAAAACATAAACATTAAAAAATTTAAAAAACAATTCCCCAAAGACCAAGCTGAAATAATCAAATTGCTCGTTTTGTCCAAACAAATGTTCAAAACCTGAAGAGATTTATTTTCATATCATACAAGACTAAGAAAACCAGCAATGAATTTTAGTCGTTTTTGCTATGACTTAAATGATAAGTCGCTTGATGATTAATTTTACATCCGTCGACATTCAATAGTCAATTCATTGACTTTCAGGTCTGATCCTGACAACTTTATGGTAAACTGCAGCTCCAAAAATTAGAACAAGGTCTAAATTTTACAAACTGCACTGCATTGTCATCATCAGCAGATTGAGTTTGCTCACTTGACCTCTCATCTCTACAACAGTAGTGCTAATTATAGAACTGTTATGTCGGATTGCATTAAAATGTACATGGGTCTCTGTGTTTGTGGTCACTCAGCGTGTCTTCTGTTAATTTCCTTGGTTAATCGAAGAAGAAAAGTTAAGCATTTTTGTCACTGATAACTATTGTAGCATTGCTGCTCCTTCCACCTCCTACTGGGAGCCTTAATAGCAGCCATCAATCTCACTATATTCAACTTAGTGCACACACGCTCCAGAGTATTGATCAACCCAACAGACTTAAGGACAATCACACCACTGGAAAGTCCAATGCAAAAAAGCTTGGAGCATGAGCAGAAGAGGTAATTAAATTCTAGTCAAAATGGTTTTGTAATGTGAGAGGGGAAATTCACTCAAGTAGGAAAATCTGTCATGTTCAGCTGTGAATATAAGAGGTCAAATCACCAGAGGCAGGTAAAGGAAAGGCCATGAAATCATGAACATAATAGGCTGGTAAATAAAGTGGACAGAATGTATTTTTTCTTATTCTAATATTTGACTTTGACTCACGCTATGCAGTCAGTCTCTTCTCGACATCCTCTCTCTGCATTTGGAGCACTAACTTTTATTGATGTTTTAAAAACAATACAGCAGAGGTGATCATTTAGCTGTGCTAGCGGCATGGCCGTGGAGGTGGCAGTGGAGGTTGGTGGGTTGGTTGGCTAATGACATTCCCATGAGCCTCAGCTGGAGTTTGTGTTTCACAGAGCCAGTGGAATGGCTATAGAATCTTTGCCGCTGTATCACACACTTATTGATCAGTTTTATTGAAGCTTGCAAAAACCAAAGGCAAAGAATTCCTTTCTCAGTTGCACTGAAATAGACAATCCATGCCCACAACATGTAAAGGCAAAGTTTACACTGGACCACCACAAGATATCACAGGATATGTATTTCTCATTGAAGCTTAACTGCTAGACAACTAACACGAAAACATGAGTCTGAGGTCCTACTGTATAAATCATATTACAGGTTGGAGAGCTTTTAATAAACCGGGCCCGAGCGGCAGATGTGCAGCTCAACTGATGCTTTTGCTCATGCAGGTACTGACACAGAAAGGTGTTGATTTGCCAAAGTATTACAGGAGGAGAACGAGTGTGTGTCAGAGGAAGACAGAGGTTAGCACGTGCAGCAGTTCATTTCGTAGGTGATAAGCATCACGCACCACAGACCTGCAGATTGATCACAGGAGTGCCAAGGCTTGGGCACAGGGTGCTGCCAATAAAATATCACATCTGCATTAAAATGCCATCTCTAGGGTCCCAGCACAGTGCCTGCTATTTCAGGGATGCCTATTTAAAGGCTGTTGAAGTGTGGGCTCTCCATGCTGGAATAGCACTGTACACCATCTCCATTATTTATGTGCCTCATCTCTATTTTACTGGTTTACCACGGTGGGGGATGGGTGGGTACAGCCGTCATCACCCTTGCTCGAGCAACATGTGCTTAATGATGCCACTGGCTTGAGAGGACTCAAGGGGGGGGGGGGGGTGTGCAATGAAGAGCCAAGCAAATGGTTGAAGTGTATGGTGGATGGTTGGGAGGAGAGCCTGGAGGCAAGGGTGAATGTGAGAGAGGGTGATGACATTATAACATGGCGGTTCACTGAAGCTTTACGCCATAGCTGCAGGTTTGAATGCTGCTGTAGGATCTCTGTCCCTCTGCTGGCATCATTACCTCTGTCATATCAATGAATCATCCCGAGCACAGGAAGAAAACATTCATGTGACCACAGGACTGTAAAAAAATAAAAAAACATGGAAGTGTCTCAACAGATTGACTGATTTGGTCACTGCAGTAGGAGCTGTCACATAAAACAGCACAGTTTGGGACTTTAATCACCTTGTTAATTACTCTCTGTTGAGTTTGTGTGTGTCTGTGTTTAACTGAGCAGTAAAGAATTGGATCATTACTCTGGAGCCATTAGGCAAAAAAATAATTCAGCGAGGGGTCATTCAGATAAAATCACCATTTAATCTACATTTCTTCATTAGATACAGTTTCCCACATGAAAAAGGAGAAAAAAAATCGACATGTTTAAATTCCTGTTGACCAGCAGTGTTGAATTGAAGGATGGGGAAATTCATCAATATTGACTGCCCTTTGAGCTTGTCATGGGCCCTCAAATCCAATAATCAGTATTAGTACATCTGCACTTGTATTCATATTTCATCCTTTGTGTGTCTTTGTGAGATTCCAGGAAGGATAAGGATGTAAAATTTCGACCTTTAAAATGACCTTTTACACATAATAATTTAATTTCTTCCTGGTTCTGACTCCTTATGGAACTGTTTAGTTGCAAATTGTGAAGCACACAGCAGGACAGTGCCACTCACTTGTTGGCTATTATTAGACGACCAGAGTTTTGACAAGACCTGATTTACAGCTTAGCAACCCGTCTAAATCACCACGCTTCACATTTCCTGTCTATGACCTTCATTCATATTACACCCTCACTCATTCTTCTTTTGTGGTTGTCACAGAGGAACCGTCAAACATATGTTCAAGGAGCAATCTCCTCCCTGTGCACTTGTGTATGGATTTCTTTTTAGTATGCACCCCAACCATTCTCTGCCTTATTGCAGTAATTAGACCTGCTCCATTTAAGCCAGCGGCGTCATGCTGGTAGTGGACAGTCCTTAATCATGTGCGAGTGTCTGTCAACACCTAGCAAAGCAAGAGTGAAAAACAATGGCGTTACAGGTCTGTTGCTGCTGGGTGTTGGGATGAGCGAGAGCGTCTCAGTGCCTCGTGTGTGTGTCTCTGTTTTCCTACAGTGGTCAGGCCGATCGATACAATGGTGTGTTTCTGTTGAAGCAGCTCTTCGAGTTTGTTTATATGTATATGCTGCAGCTGAACTCTATCACTTTAGATTGACTCTGCAACCTCTCCAACAATATCAGGCACATGCACAGTGAAGAATGGCGAATGGCTGTTTTTCTTTACATCCCTCGCAAACGGTTAACATGTTTGTTGTGTATGTTCTGTATGTGTTTATATGTATATTTATGTATATGTTTATATGTATGTAACCCTGGTGTGAATTTTTTTTTTTTTTTTCATCCAGTTGAGCGAGTTTGTCGATAGTGTGGGGTGTGGGCCTCTTAGAGAAACCATGTTTTATGCATGAGGGCCAAGGGTGGGGCCCGTTAGAGGGGCGGTGTCGGCGGACACACACAACAGCCAGATCAGTGGACACCATGACTACTTGGCAAAGATGCACAAGAAAGCTCCTATAGGCACTGGCCCTCGTGTGTGTGTGTGTGTGTGTGTGTGTGTGTGTGTGTGTGTGTGTGTGTGTGTGTGTGTGTGTGTGTGTGTCTTAATTTGAGGCTGTATTCCAAGGCAGTGAGCTTCTTTGGTCACATTAGTCACTCTGAGCTCTATTGTGTTCTGAAGGATTTCTTGCTGTTTCACTACACCTAACCTTTCTGTATCAGCAGTGGCAGGGCCTTCAGGACATTAATTCAATGCTGCACTCTGCCAGTCTCTGCCCCGAGCTCTATATTACAGCAGGCCAAAGCAGAAAGTGTTGCCGATTGCTTTTGTCAACACTCTGTCTCGGAAAGAAGTGAGAACCCATAAAAAGTGTTCTTACGAGCCAATATTCTGTCATGGGATATATACAATAATTTGATACTTCTACTACAAGTTTGCAATGACTTTTGGTGTTTTACAGCTTTAATAAATTTAAATGAAAGACAAGAATGTTTTAGGGCTTGCAGTTCCCTGTAGTAAAAGGAAACACATTATCTTAAGAACATGTAAAAAGCTGTATATCTACCATTATAGTGGTTCAGTGATAAAATATTACTGATGTTCTCTGTGACGTCTGAGCAATCTATGCTTCACAGTGAAGTTGGCCTCAAACATTTTATGGCTAGAAGGTTGTGAGTCCCAGGTGGAAAAAATGTAGTTGGGCCCTTGACATACGCACTTAAGCTGAATTACCTCAGTAACATGCACAGCTGTTTAAGTGTGGCCTTGTAGTAGAGAGGCAAAATGAAAAAAATAAATACACATGAGCCTGAGAAATCTGTCAGGCTGAGTAACATTCAGATTTTCTACACTGTTTTTTTTTTTTATCTTGACAAAACAATGGAAACGGTGAACGTGCAATCTCTTGTCACAGAGAACTCATAGCTTATGGTGAGTGAAGTCACTACTGGAAGAATACTAAATTAGCATGTTTAAATTTTCATCAGAGCTCCATACATTCATTCAGAGATCTAAGGTCAAGTCGTGTCGGAGAATGACACATTTCTCATTAAGCTCTGAAATGGAATAATCACAGCGTTAGACCACTGATGCAGCCACAGTGGTCTAAAGTACCCCACTCTATATCAAGTATCTCTCTCACCCTCATGCTCACTCTCACTCTCTGTGTCTCGCTCTCAATCTCTTGTCCATTAAAAAAAGAATGTTTGTAGTTTAGGTTTTTATTTCAATGCAGACATTTGTAACACTGCACCGTCTCAACAGTGTAAAATAAACATGAATGACATGTCAGTATAAATGATTCAAAGCAGGAATCACAGATAAGTCGGTAAACAAATAAAAAAAAATTAAAAAAAATTAAAAAACACTATCCACTGTGCAAAATAAAGACAATCGTGTGTTTCTTGGGACCAATGATACACACAAACACACTGAACATAAGAAGCAGAGGAAGCAAAAGACATGAGTGGAAGAACAAATGAACAATAACCAGACGTGTTCGAGGCATAAATAAGCCTCCTGAGTAGCGCTGCTAACTACTTACTCATCCTGTAAGTAATGAATTAATGCAGGCTACAGGTTGGGAAGAGCAGGAGGGTATGAAATAATAAAGAGTCCGTCCCTCTTGTTATGCTAACTGTGTTCAGATAAGTCCCCTTCGTCCAAGTTAATTATGGTTGACATTTAAATGAGTACACTTGTGTTGAAGAAGGTGGGAGAACTGTGGAAGCAGAGGGCCTCTCACTAATTGAGTTTGTCGCTGGCTCCACCTTCGATACCGCCTTTGTTCTGTGGGGAGTAGACATGTGAGGTGCAGCTGAATGAGGCTCTCTGTAGGGATATATTGATACTGGTTTCGCTATATGGCGATGTGTTTGTGTGTGTCTGTGTTGTCCTTGTCGTTGTTGACATGAATTTTTAAAAATGTGCCTGACCTACATGCTAAATGTTAACATATGGCAGGAAATCCATATGCGGGCCCTGTACTTTACATATGTATGACGAGATCACCTTCAGCAACTGATGGCTCATGTACAACTACTGTACATGTGCTGGGTCCTCTTTTGAACAGAACGCACCCTTTGAACTGTTTGTGTGGCACAACAGAAATAGCATATATGTTCCGTGGGATGTTATTTGAGGAACTAAGTAAGACTTTCAAAATAAATGTGGGTTTGAAAACAACACTGCATTAATCAGATATTCCTCTTGAAAGAAATGCTACAGTGGATCAGACTTTTGAACCCCACTGTATATAGTAAGTATACACATATACAGTGGATTTCTTTGTCAGAAATATACTCTAAATCTCCCAGTTGTCTTCTGTGACCAAGTAACCAAAGTCTTAAAATGCTATGACCGTCATATCCCTGGTGGTTCAGCCCCACCTTCAGTGGTGTCCAGAGTAGATTACTGCACTTGTGTTCTCTATTAAATGTAGTGAAAGAGAACATCACTGGCATCTCTGTAATTTTTACAGCAATTTATTTTGAGAAAAATCACAGCAGTAGCACAACAGTTAATACCATCCCTACACTGTGATGGCCACTAATCAGAAATCTCCTTGTACAGGTTGTGTGCAGGTTATTGAAGGCATTACTTTGGTGGTCATCATTTGATTGGTATTAGTATTCCCACTCATTTTCATTACTCATAAACACAGTGATGTGGCGAGTAAAGATAGCAGTGTTCACTTTATGTTGAGCACTGTTATAAAACCCTGCTTGTGTCCATAAATTCAACAATTCTACATTGCGTGCGCTTAGTCTTTTTTTTTTCTCCAGTCTGTATTCGCACCCTGTGAATCATCATCCCTTGTCATGAGTTTTCTCCATAATATGTGTTAATGAATAAATTCACGTGACACTGGCACGTGACACAGTGTTGCTGTGAAGCTATTTTCCATGCTGACATAATGCCTAGATGTTACCAGATAACGTGAACTTGTCAGGAGAATTGTATAGAAACCTTACAGAAATAGTTCTTTGATGTAAGCAAGCAGGCTTGTTGCTCTGTACCTGTGTTGTGATGTCATGGCCTAATGTCCCCCCTCTCCCTCCCTCTACAGCCATGGCAGACTTCCATGTCCAACCAGAGTCGGTGCATGCCGAGGAGTCTGGTGTGGCTAGATTCCAGTGCCAGATCCATGGCTTGCCAGAGCCTGTCATCAGCTGGGAAAAAGACAGCCGTCCAGTGGACACCAAGGACGAGAGGTAGGACCAAGCCACAGCACAAGCTGACACTTATTAGAAATGGCAGCACTTTATAGGTCATTTACCAGGTCTCATCGCGTTTGTCTCCTTCGGTCTGATGTCTCGTTTTCTTTCTCGTAGGTACACTCTGCTGCCTACAGGTGTTCTGCAGATTACTGGAGTGCGTGACGAGGACAGCGGAAAGTTCTGCTGTGTGGCCCATAACAGTGCAGGAGTGAAACACAGCACTGAAGCACTCCTCACCGTTTCAGGTTGTTACACTTAATGAATTTCACATCTACATACCATGTGCAGAATTTGTTTTTTGTCACATGGAAGCAAGCATGCACACCTTCATTGTAGATTAAGTTTTGAGTCCGTGTTGTGTGCTGATCTTTTGTTCCCTCCATCACTGCTTGAATAGAACCACTGCATTCTCCTCTGTTTATCTGCCCAGCATATTTCCAAACCTATTGTTCCTCTGCCTGATCTAAGAGATACAGCATATTGAGCTAATGCACTCCAGAGAAATCCAATTAAAGGATGCCATCCATCATGCTCATTCCCATCTTATGCTCCCCTCTCCCTTTTTCTTCCAGGCTCCCAGTCATCTGTTTACAAAGAGCCTATGATCCTGGTCGGTCCAGAAAATCTCACCCTCACTGTTCACCAAACTGCCATCTTGGAGTGTGTTGCTACCGGATACCCTCGGCCCATCGTGTCTTGGAGCAGACTAGGTGAGAAAATTTCCTAATTAGGTCAAAGTCAAGGCCTCAGAAGGTGCATATATGTTGTTTGTTTTCTTTTTCATTTCCTGCATGTGTGTCACAGAGACCAAGTACAATCACAGTGTGCATTCATACGTGTGAAAGTGTTTCCTGTGGGCCGTATCTGTGCTTGGTGTCCTCGTACGTTTTTATGTTCTTTGCATCACATCTTTGATCTGGCCTGCATTGCGTAACGCATGTGTGCACAGAATACACTTGATACAGTAGAGCATCTATTGTGTATACATGAGGCAATGGGATTCAACATTAGGCCTTAGGGCTAAACATTATGTTCAAATCTCTGTTGATAAATGCATGCTTCATGTCCTCATGAAGTTGAACCTCCTATCGAAGCACTGGAGAGCCTCTGAGTAATTGCTATGAGGTGCTGAGACAGATGCGATTAGTTTCTCCCTCCCGTCTTGTGCCTTTTTTCTTGACTATCACTCAAAGTCTGTCGTGACCAATTTTTCAATCTGCTATCTGTTTTCTTTACCTATTATCCAATCTGATTTGCTGTTCCAAATGTAAATTGCTCCCCCTCCCAAACAGTTTGGGCATAATCAGATTGAGGGTATTGCCTTACACAATATCGCTAGAATGAAATGCTAACACGATGGGATTTGTATGTATTAGATTACAGCAGGGGAGGCTGGGATAAGCTGCATAATGAATCTGATAGTTTCACATCAGTCACTCCTTAATGCTAGAGTTTGTTTGCTGCTATTCATTGCACAGCTCCACAGCTTGCAAGTGTGTTCTCTTTCTTTTCTGACACTAAGTTAATTAGTGCCTGACGGAGAGAAACTGATGGAGGGGGCAAGAGTGAGAGAGAAAGAGATATAGTAGAAAAAGGCACGAAAAGAACAAGGCTGCTTTTGTTGAGACAAAAGCTCGCTGGACTGTTACTTCTCAGTCCAGTGCGTCTGTTAGTGATAATGGAAAAATGCAGAAAGAGCAATAAGACACTTCATAATGACAAGCACAGACCAAAACCACTTGGTAAGCATTTTGGAGTGATTTATTTCATCTCAATAATTTGTCATGATTAATTACAAACATTGTCCTCTCCATCATCACAAGATTATATCTTGTCTAAATGAAGCTGCAAGGTTTCGGTTTGGCTTCAGTGCACAGGCTTCCAGTTAAGTTTTTAACTGACTGTGAGATTCCTCTGATTAATTGTGATGGATCTAATGTGTGATTGTGATTTTCTTTTTCTTTTTTTACTTCCCCCAGAAAGCTGTGAGAGATGTAAGGTCTTTAAAAAATCATCCGTTTAGAAAAATCTCGAAGGGAGTGTGTGTTCATATGAACATATGTGATTAAAGGGCATCTTAAAACTCATTAGCATTACACTGATTTTGTTGCATGATAATGTTTTTATTGTCTGTCTCATCGTCAGTCACTTTATTTCTATATATATATATATTTCGATATATATATATAAGTATATATATATATATATATATATATATATATTTACGTTGCTGTGTTTTATATAATTTTGACACATTCAGTAGATATGAAAGCACATCTAAAAATACCCTGCTGACTACTGACCATATGGTTTGTATTTCTGGCTGGAGCTCCTGCCTGTGCATGTGTCCAGCATGGTGCCCATCTCCCTGCCTCCCTGCCTCGCCTTTTAACACATCAAATCTGGACCATGCAGGCTGGCAGGCTGCAGGTGGAAGTAATAGATGGGATTAAAATGCCCCCTTGGCCCCATAGCTAATATCAGAGACAGACTGAAGTCATTGTTGGGGTTGAGGCTCTAGATAGGGAGCACAGGAAAGTGTGAGCTTATCATGTAAGTACAGTCAGAGCAGAGAGGAGGCAGCTATGGATTGTGTAAGTAGATACGAGATTAGAAGTTGCAGTTAGAGTTTCTTGTCCGCCAGCTCGACCATCTCCTGTGTAACCGTTTAAAAGCGAGTATACCGTTTTCCAGGGCTTTGTCAGACAAAGGCACGAAGAAAAAGGTTTAAAAATAGTGGAAGGTGAAAGCTTTAATTAACAGACCATCCATTAGAGCAGCTGTACTTACAGTAAAAAAAAATCAGTTCATTGTAAAACATTGGAAAACCTGATCTTTCTAAATGTGCAATACTGTCCCAACCATCACAAGCTCCCATTAAAGATGACTAATTACAGCACGTAAGGTGCTCACACAGCAAACACAAACCCTGTGACCCTCCTCTCTTTCTTACCTTTGTGTCTGTTGTTGTGGCAGCTTCATCACAAGACATTACAGTTCTCACACACTTCACTGTGAAGGCTGCATCCTTGACCTCTGGGAGGGCCAGAAATAGCACTGCCTCTGTCAGCTTGTGGCCGTAAATGTGCAATATATTTAATTAGTCTTTCTTGCTGGCAATTTAAGCCCACTTTGATCTTTACAGTAGTGCACACACCCCCGTTCACCCCATCCAACATGAACACATGCTGTACATGTGCACAGCCTGTCCTTTTTTTTTTCTTTTTTTTTTTTTGCTGTTTTATTATATTAATTATTCCCTTTATCCTTCTCAACTGCTCTCTCTCCTTTCCCTGACTAGACGGCCGTCCCATTGGTGTGGAGGGAATCCAGGTGCTCGGCACAGGGAATCTGATGATCTCAGACGTTGGTGTGCAGCACTCAGGGGTCTATGTGTGTGCTGCCAACAAACCAGGGACCCGTGTTCGTAGGACTGCTCAGGGACGTCTGGTGGTCCAAGGTGAGTTCTGGATATAAGTAATGTGCCATTTTCCAAAGACTGAGTGGTAGTTGGTGGAGGAAAAACACAAAGCACATAAATACAGCTGTGGTCAGGTGATAAGGTAAAGCTTGTCAGTTCTGTGGGTGGGCCTCTGTGCAGGCAACCCGAGTACCATGTGATAACCTCACCAGCCAGCACTTTGAGTTGTGTTTGTTGGAATGCACAACTCAGCTGGAGGCGGCTCTGCCTGTAGTTGAACCAGTGTCTCTGCCACTGAATCACTTCATGTGGGTGGACTTGAAATAATTCTGGTGTTGCAAATCTGTCAGACTTACCATAAAGTTTTTGCATGATTTTAATCCAAATGTCAAGAAAAGTATGCCATACCATTGTTGATTGATTTTCTGCCTGCCAAGCAGCAGTCCAAATGTTCGTTTCTGGTGTGTATCAGGTTGATAGGAAGCACTAGGAAGCACTTCTTTATGCCTCCACCAAAACCACAAAAATATCTCTGCTTGTTATTTTAGCAATAAAGGTCCATGGTTGCACTTCTGTCATAATACACTGCATTTAGCTGAGCTTTCAACCACAGATCATCGTGAACATTAGAACAATAGCCAGTGATCCCCACACAGATGAGGACAACTAACTAAGAACTAGCTAACCAATCACAGAATCATGATGAAATCCTCAACAATGGCAGCCACGTGGAGGCTGAAATATAAATGATCAAATGAATTCATTAACACCATCCCTCAAGCTTTTAATATTGGCTAACAACAGCATGGAACGAAACAAATCAACAACATTACATTAAGAAGAAATCTGTAGTACAATTACCAGTGTTGGTCATTTAGCACAGACAAGATAAGACAAGACATGAGAGGCAAATTGCTTTTTAGAGACAGGATGAACAAAAATACAATAGCTTTTAGTTTGGAGGCACTGAGCACAGTGTCCACAGGGATACTTGTGATTAGAGATGGGGCTCAAAAGAGTCAATTAGGAGGCGGTTTGTAGACCACCAAATCATCCTGTTTAAAACACAAATCCAAGCAATTTTATAAATGTATCCCCCAGAGATTAATCAGATGATAAGATATGTGAATGTTTGTGCAGGTTTTCCTCACATCTGTGGAACTACTATTGTTAGAAGAAATTAAAATGAGAGAAATGGACTTTCGAGACTGCATTGAATCGTCTTTGTGTAAGCACCGCAAAGTCAACAATATCCTCACCTCAAAATCTTCTCTTTCGTGCCCACGGATTGTTGGATGTTTTCACAGCTTGAAAAATTCATTTTCAACATTAGGGTATTTTTATCTGCCTCTTTGTGTTAGTTATGAGTCTTTTCCCCTCTCTGATGACACACACCCAATAAAAAACAACCCCCCCCCCCCCCCCCCCAAAAAAAAAAAGAAAATCCTGCTTTCTGCCATCAAGATTAGGTGCAGGTTTTGATCTTTAGAGCACGTTTGAGTTCAGTCTCACAGGACAAGAATATGCAAATTAAAAATATCATCAATAAAACGTAACAAGCAGACACTTTTTTGAAATACATCTGCATAATTTGGTTCAAACGTCCAGCCCTTTAAAGTACTCTTTAATTTTTTTCAAAGCACAATAGCTGAGAACACCTACCTGTACCTGACAAACTTTGTATAAGATGTGGATGTGGATGGCTTTGTGGGAGGGTTACAATAAATAAAATATCCTCAACAATTCCTCTCTGGTGGTAAATCCTGCAACCAGACACCTTTTGTAAGGTGTGATTGTAGTGAGACTTTCCCTGTCAAAATAAGGCAAAGTAGCATTTAAGAGCAACTCAGGTAAACACCATATTGCTTTAGTGAATCTCTAATATAAGAGAGTAGGATATTTTAATATTGAAGATTAGGTTTGGCAAAACAGAAAGAAATACCATTAATAAATAAAGTAATGTTCATCCTTTATATTAATGACATGTATATTTAATGGACTATAAAATCCAAAACTGGTGTGGTCTTTCTAGGTTAGAGAGACGGATGGTGTTGACCAATGGGATGATGCCAGGTGTGGGTGGCCATGTGCATTAATTGTCACCAAGCAGGAAACATCCAGCATTTGCCTCATTCACATATTGATCAGATGGACCACACTTTGTTTCAGCCCATAGCAATATTGATCCTGATCAATATTTCATTTTATCTGCCTGTCAACTCTGAGACAAGCCCCTACCCTAGCAGGAATAAAAGCCATAGATGTTAATTATGTGTCAATGTCTTTGTATTTTTTTTTTTTAATCGATTTGTGGACACAAAGGTGTACTGTTAATTCAAAATGAATGTAGGTTAGGCCTTTTTCATTATCAGGAAAAAAACAAGTTAATTGTACTACTTGTCCTTGAAGAACTGGTCTATTTGTCTAGTGTAAATAAGCCAGTTGACACTTCTGTGAATATGAGAGTATGTCAATTGCTTTCAAGTCAGAAAAGTCAATGGTCAGGAACTCCAAATGAAATCCAAATTATTGCAGACAAGAGTACTTATGAAACCATCACACAACACACAAATGTTCTGCTATAGTAAATCAATTAGGTTCATTTTCCTCCTTTGGGGTACAAAAACAGAGAAGAGAAACAAAGACCAAAGAAGAAGTCAAAGTGTGTGAGCCAAATGGGAAAAACAAGAGCAAGATGGATGGACGGTGCTGATGATCTAACCCACACCCTTACGGGTACAAATCAATACCTTCCAGAGCTCTGTCTGACCTTTACCTCTGAGACAGCCCTCAAAGAACACGCTGAGAGAAAGAGGGAATAAAGCTGAGAAAGAGGGAGAGATGAATGAATGGACCGTCACATGCTGTCAGCAGCCTCTTTTCAACTGCCTAAGGGTCCCTTAGCTTTTCCAATGGGAGAATGGAAATGCTTACATGGTAAAATTGTCAGACAACATTTTGTCTATTAGGGTGGGAACAAGAGGGAGGACAAAAGAGCGGGAAAAAAACAAGTATTGTCTGTGTAGCCAAGTTTATTCCTCTGTGCCATAGAGCTCCATTGTTGTCCAAAACTATTGTTAACAACATGAGCCTTCATTACGGTGAACATGGACACTGCAATTTATTTTGTGTCAGTCCCACATACATTGCAACTGTAAGTACTCACTAGGGCACCAAACTAGTGTCCCGCCATTTAAAGATCCTATATGTAAGTATTTGATATCCATACATAGCAAATGTTAGCATTAACAGCTGTTTACTTACCAGTGTAGAAGAAACTGCATCAAACTTCATTCCTTTATTCACGAACCAATCTTAACTGATGTTTCTATCACAATTTATCTTTGCCACCAAACGTGGTTTCTTGCCCTCTGGGCAGCACTACGTCGTCATCCTTGGACAGAGGGCAGACTGGACACTACAGTGCCTCACTATCGCCTCTTCAAGTACAGTGTCATTACGAGACAGGACGGGCCAGGGCTAGCTGGTTAACATGCTAACTTCAGTAGATATCTCTGTAACACAATACATAAGACATCTTTCACATAATGTCAAAACTTTCCTCACATTCGTTTGATAATTTCATTAGTTTTTGAATATTTCAAACTAAAATACTTACATATAGCACCTGTAAGGAAATTACTTGGTCTTTTTAAAAAGTGAAACTATAAATTTGTGATGTGTTTTTAACATTTAAGTCTTCATAAAATGGGCTTGAAAACTGAGTGCTTTATGCTTCTGTGGCAGGGAAGTCATAATGTATTGAGAGATAGACTAAAGACCCTTTTACACTGATGAGAGTTGATAGTCCTGAGGGAAATATGAAATGTGAAATATTTGGTCATCAATTAAAAACAGTGGTGTTACTACTGTTACTGCAACTCAGTCAGAGTATGACACGAATTGACGGATACTACTCTATCAAGCTAGCCTAAAGCTAATGCTAAAAACATGTTTACTTCAAACTCACTTTGCAGAACTGATTTGATTGACTTCATGGTGCCCTCATTTCCCTGGCCGATGGCTGGCTTCAAAACCTCCTTGCATATCCCTGTGTATTGTTTTGCTACATATTCAAACAAACACAAATTGGGGACATTTCTCAGGTTGCATGTCTTTTGCTTTTTTCTGTGTGGCATCATAGCAAAGCGTCATATGTCATGTCTAGAGCCCCATTTACATGCATTGTGGGTTGTGATCTATTCATGGGATTTGTTGACAATAAGAAATACTTATACTTTATATTTTATTATTTATTTAAAAAAAAAGAAACTCACGTATTATTTATTAATTAGGTCTTAATGAGCAAGAGTTGCTGTTTAAGAAAGAAACACCACATTGATCAAGGTTTTTCTACTCAACAAGAGAATTAAATTTACAATTTGACTCCAGTTGCTAAGTCCCACTAGGTAATGATGAGTAAACTGGGTGGTACAGATGAAGGTAGGACAGTGGAGCTTTTATACAACAGGAAATATAATAATCCTAGTGTTCCACCTTCCTACCCTCTAGTGATGACTCTGAGATATTATAATTACCATAACATTTTTTTGAGTTAATATGGGCATAAATAATTCAGGTTATCAAATCACCGATAACCGCCAGGACAATGAGTGCAGAGGAGATGATACAATACCTCTCAGTCTGTCAGCTCAAATAAAAGCACCAACCCAGAAATCAAACTCCAGCGGATGTAACTGTAATTACTCTGTGAGAACCAATGAATAAGTTATTACCACTAATTGACCCATAGTTTGAAACCTGTACCATGGGATGAGACAGGATATGATGAACCTATAAACTGCATCACTTTATTTTCATCTAAATGTGTTGTTGTTTCTGAGCAGGACTTGCATTGTCTTGTTCTCCTCCTTCCACGTTTCTGTGCTCTCTATCTCGCTTTTATTTCCCCAGAATCTGCATTGATCAGCTGTCTCTTACAATCCTGCTAATTGACCCTGAATTATAGATTAGCAACAGTATTTATACCATATACCACTAATACTTTACCCTGTTTCTGTATAATAAATGACAAAATGACATGGATACCCTGCAGGCTCTCATATTTTTGCCTTTCTCATTCTCACTCTCGCTGCTTTTTCTTTCTCTCTTTTCATCAACATCACTTTGTCCCTCTTTTCCAGTAACATAACTGTTTGCACCTCTGAATCCTGCTCAAGTCTTTGAGTTTGTTACTCTGGCACTGATTTATCTGGCACTGTATTTCTAGTTGGGGGAATAAGGCCAACTCATCTGACACTGACAGGTTTCCTTCCTCTCTCAGCTCCAGCAGAGTTTGTTCAACCTCCGCAGTCCATCGCTCGTCCTGTCGGCACCAACGCCATCTTCACCTGCCAAGCACAGGGCGAGCCTGAGCCCCAGCTCACCTGGCTGAAGAACGGACAGATTCTGGAGCCCAGGGGTCACGTCAAACTCAGGAACAACAACAGGTAAAAAACTAAAAATCTTTGTCTTGTACTCTTGCATAACTGTATTCATATATACAAGAATACTCACAGTTTCATAAGGGTGAGGAAAGCAAAACAATATCCCTGCAGTAAATATCATTTTGTGGAAGTGAAACTTATTTTTAGTTTTTGTTGACAGTGCCAGAAGTATTGCTTCTACAAAATTGCCATTTTTTGTCACACTTTGTGACAATTGATTCTCTATATATATTCAACATGAGATTTACTATGTGATTTTGGTGCCACTTTGGTACTACATAAATAACCCATTACAAAGGCTTTTGAAGTCCTAATAAATGTCTTTATTAATGGTTAATAAATCAGTAACTAACACTTTATAAATCATTTCTAAGCCATTGGTAGGAATAACTTTTGGGCTGGTAGTGAAAAATTCTTGTTGCTGGTATTTACCCTCCAGAAGACACTTCTTAACTCATTAATTCATCAGGACGACCCTCTAATTGACCGCTTACCTGCAGAGAGGGAAGAACCTGCGGAAAAGCTTTTTAACATGTGTAACTGTTCACTTGATGGCCAAATAAACACAACTTGGTGGTCTGTAAAGCATTTTTAACCATTAATGAAGCCATTAGTTCCATCTTATAAATGTAACAGGGTTCAGTCTCCTCCTGATTATCCATATACAGTTTACAACATGCCTGTTAAACCTCTTTTATAACATTGAAAATGATGACAGCCTCTGCGATGATGGTGACAGACTAACAGCTGACGGTGGAGTAGCTGACTCCAACAAAGAGACACAGACGGCTCAGATGTTGATTCAGTTACTTTTTTTTTTATTGCTTTCTAATAACTTTGGGATCAGGGGGATTCAAGCCTGGTCTCATTAAAACGATTCAGTCTAAAAGAAAATCATGATCAAAGGAAAGTTAAAATACTAATGAGTGAACTGTAGCCAAGTTCAGTAGCCATTAACTTGGCCAACAGTCTAACTCTAACCAGGATCAAAGATTTCTATATCAGATGAATTAATACACTTAGATAATCATTCTGGAAGTCTATATATAGTTTTTTTCTCTCTCCAATGGGCTATACATGAATATTTACAGATTTTCATTTAACACATTTCACACACTCATCTGGGGGATATAACTCCGGTCTGTCTTGTTCCCCCATTAATGCACTAACAAAATCTCCTTTGTTACCATTGGATACCGTGTAGCCTAGCGTTAAATATGAGTGAAACTAACACAAATGTGCACTTTACAACTAACAATTAAAATGACTGACAAAATAAACATTTATAATATAAGATTTTGCTGTAAGTAACAATATAAAGCTCAACTCATGTATTTAATGTAACATTCAAGAGATATACATTACATAAACTATAACCATAAACCTGACTTGTCAGAAAGTAATTCATTATTTAATTTCAATCTGAATTATGTAGAAGATGACATAATTCAAACTGTCATTAACACAGCGCAGACCATCACTGCACTCACTGTATCCTCACAAGGTTGGAAACAGCTCCCCGAAGTAATGTGGTTGTCAGTATTAATCACTACTTCCTTGACCTGATCATTGGCATCATCAAATGTTCAATTTCTGTGCGTTTCTGTTGCTTCTAACACTGCAGCTGCTGGAATTCATGCTTGCCAAGACATGAGCCTCAATTTATTTGTGCCTTTGTGTATGCGAGCTGCATATTGACTGGGTGTTGGATGCTTTCCCATGGCAGTCCCCAGGAATGTCATGAGGAGGACTGTGCAACCAGCACAGCTAGTTACCATTCTCAGCAGCTCACACTATAAAGGCTGCATGTTGCAGGGAATGTTTTTATGTGTTACAGGACTGTACGTGGCATTGCAGAGACATCTTAGCATTAATGTATAGGAATAATCACACGTTAGACCTGCTATTCTACTCGGAGTTTAGATGTCATTTAAAAGCGTGACCTTTTCGTTGTGTTTTTGACTTGGGTTCATTGAATGAAATAATGGCTATTAACATATCATGGCCAAGTCTTTTGTGTTCTTCTGTTGTGAACACAGTTTCAAGGCATTACTTAAAAAGGATAAAACATGTACACAAGTATTCAGCTGATTGATGCTGTTATTGTAAACTGCTGTACTCTATTCATCTAGCAAATGTGTTTTGGAGTAATTTCTGTTCTGCATTACTGCACACGGAAAGTTCAATTTTTCCAGTTGACCCTGGCAGTCAACCGTCCGTGCATGTTGTTACTATTCATAAAAAAGAAATATGAAGTGAATACATTAAATATGCACCAAAAAATCAATACTCACACTCTGTTGCAGTGAGTGAAGGGAGCAGACACCTCCATCGCTCACATGCACTGCTCCACTCCCACTTGCCACTACCAGTCTATATTAGACAGCGAGATGGAGCGAGCGACTAACAAAGGAGGAAAGAAGAGAGGGAGGGAACAAATGAGAGGCCAGACTTGGATGAAGAGAAAGAAAAAAGAAATAGGAGAAAAATGGCCAGGTGGTCAAAAGAGAAATGATGAGTCAGCGTGAAGAACGAATCAGGAGAAAGAGAGAGAAAGATAGAGCGGGTAGTCAGGGCATCACAGTGTTTCCACTTGCCACCATTAGTGTATGACCTGCTATAATATGGATCTCATGCATCACAAACCCTGTTCTGTGATTGGTTAAGGAGGCAGGCTTCAGCTTGAGATCTACCATTAGCTAATTAGCTCATAAACTCAGCTAGTTGACCAGGAAATGCAGTCAGCCATTTAGAGAACGGACCAGCTTGATGTGCATCTTAAGAATTGCACTGTGTAGCTGAGCAGTGAGTAGATAAAAGACATTACGATCTGATTCATTATCACAGTCTTTAGTGTAATATTACAGATTACTGAACGTGAAAAGCAGTCCTACCCAGTGTTAACCCTGTCTGCCGCACACTCTGTTTATATACAACTGGATTGCATTCATTCACAACTAGCGTTGTAACTAGTCTAACCAACAGTCCAATAAAAGCATTAAAAACCACATCATAAAACCACAGTGAAAGTCAGTCACTATTCATATTTGCTAAGCTACTACCAGGGTCATTTTGGATTTTTTTTTTCCTTAAAATCACAAAATAACAATATTGCTGACAATTATTCCAGAAAGATGTGGACTTGGACAGCAGAGACCATTATTTGTGTCCCGCGTCCATTGTGTTGTTCTGTGTAAAGTGCTAAGATAACTTGTTACGGTTCGGTAAAGAGTGTGGTTTGAGTTAAATTTTGCAAAAGTCAACATCAACTTGAAGCGCAGGATGCATTGATGTCATCAATATTTAAAACTACAATATATAACTTTTTTTTAGTTGAAATATGGATCTGACTCAGACTAATTGAGCAGCCTGGCAGCAGTGCAGAGATTCCCTTCAAAAGTTTTTGAGCAAGCCTCGCCCTTCTAACCAATCAGTAGGCGTGTAACCGAGCTGGGAGTGGGAGGAGGGGGAGAAGTGGAGTGGTTTTGCTTTCGAGTTTCATGCTAGCACTACCTTGATTTCGTAGATCTTGTGGGACCAAGTGGTTTCAGAGGCCTTATGTAACCTTAAAAACGTTAATTGTGCTTCAGTTGCTGAGATCAGGTGTTGTAGGGAAAACACAGAATATTTTGCTGATTCCTTCAGTACAAACATTTTGCATGCCCAGTGAACAGTTTTCAGATTACTTCAATGAGATTGAATTACAAATTGTACATTTCTTACTGTAAATTATTGACATTGCATTAGGTTTACAAAGATGACACATTTGTCCAACTGTCCACAACATTACTGTACAGTGGAGAAGCTGGGGGTACGAGCACAACCCACAAACCCATGCTCTCCCCCACGTAAAGCCACCCCATACATTTTAGTAGAATATGAAATTTTATAGAAGAGCAGGTTGGAAAATTCGTAGTAATTCATAGTAAAGTGTGTGTCTCTGGTGTAGACGAAGTCCTGAAAGGAAGGAAAATGATATGGCATGGGGCAGAGTTACCTCCTGAACCAAGCCAAAACAAAACTAATGGTATGCAAATGATATGCACAGTAATGGTATTCAACAGCTCCAGGCAGCACAGTAATTTTGCTCTTTTATATCTATCTATAACTATATGTGTGTGTGTATATAAGTACGTGTGTGTGTGTGTGTGTGTGTATATATATATATATATATATATATATATATATATATAACATACACTGATACTGGGAGCTTGGATATACAAATATACAGTGAGTGCAATATACCTAGCAGAGAGATTTTAATTAGTGTGTGTGTGTGTTTGTGTAAAAATATACGCAAGCAGAGGTTTCTCCCCTCAACCATCTCTCATGACGCTGACCTTCAAGAGCAAATCGGACAAGGGAAAGAAGGGGAATCGATTTTACATTTCATTCACACACACGCATGCACACACATTAATCAAAAAGCAAGTGAGCCTGTATGTGCACAAACAGCCCCGTGGTGCACGCCATCATTCATTTTGTGCACACGCATAATCAAACATGAAAATTCACAAACGTGTTGCCTGTAACTCCTCATCAGCGCACACACTTTGCACACAAAACACACACGGAGAAGACAAAGCTACATGAAATGCTTTATAAGATGCGGTGATGTCGGGGAAGAGCTGATTGGCTGCTTCTGTAAACAGACATTGCTGCCCGGGGGTGAAGCAGCATGTTTGCTCTCTCTCTGTCACATCTCAACAGACACACACACACACACACACACACACACACAAACACAAACTCACGTTGCCAGAGTTATTGTTACCCCATTCATTATCGGCCTTTGCTGACCAGGCTCCTGTAAAACATGCTATCGTGGCTATTTGAAGCCTCTGTGAGAGCTGTTCCTAATTATGTATCAGGACTCGCCTGACTCTTAAGTCTCTAAAGCTGGGACGTGTAATCATCCAAGACACACAAGCTGTGATCGCACATCACACAGTGTAATCAGCTTGAGGTTGAAAGCCAGCCTGCTTTGTTTTAAAAGTGATGATGATGATGTCAAAAACGTAATTCTTCCTTGTGGTGAATGAAGGTATGAGTGAATTTTACTCGTTCTCTCTTGAATCATTTAGAAACCTCTGTTTACATTTGTGTGAAAAGAGTTAAATTTATATAGTGAAGAAGAGAACATGTGTGTGAGCGCTGTGGTGTGTTTGATAATTAATGGCCGACATCTGAAGGAACAGGCTACCACACAAACCTGAACATTTTGTAGCAGAATCCTTTCAAAGGTTCTTTTTTCCTTTCTTTTCTTCTTTTTTCGTTTTTTTTTTTTTTTTTTTTTTTTTTTTTTTTTTTTTTTTTTTTTTTTTTTTTTTTTTTTTTTTTTCTTTCGTCTTTCACCAAGACCTGCCTTTCTTGTTTGCGGCCCCTCTCTGTGCCCCACATCCCCCTTCCTGCCCCCATTACAGAGAGCTGGGGCCTGGGCATTGGCCTTGAACTATGACCCCGCCTGTAATCAGTCATATCCCTGGGCCCTTCCCTCCTCTCAGGCCACAGACAGCTCATTGCTCCTCCCCTCCCTCTTCCCCACCTCTTCCTCCTGGTCTCTCTTTTGTCCCCATATTTTTTTTCCCCCTTTCCCTCTTGCTGGATCCAGAATGGCCATGCTGGCTTTTGATGGGGTGCTGCTCAGAGACAACAGAGAGTAAACACAGCCTCAGCAGCTGAACAACAGACCCAAAGCCCCACTGTCAGCCACTCCCCTGGCCCACGGCCTTATCCATCAATCTGTGAAATGACCTTGAACTGATGAGTAAATGATGGTGTCAACCTGTCAGCACAAGACAGCTCGGCTTTGGAGCTCATGTAAGACAAGCAAACAGCCCAAATTCAGGCCATATACCTCCAAAATCTCTTCCTCTCTCTCACTCAGACTTTATATCCTTCTTTTTCCCTCACACATTGCATGAATCTTTGCTCTGCTCTGCTGCTGCATATTAATGTATATCGATCTATTTTAAAATTCTAGACTGAGCTATCTGATCGAAAAGTCTTTAAAAAAGACTAAAAGTGAGGTTCCTTGTACGGCATGTCATTTTGTAATTTTCTTGACTGAGAATTTTGCATATTAATCTTTGACCTCTAGAAATGCGTCTTGACAAAGAATTTTATAAAAACAGTAATCTTCTTTGCAAACTCCTCAAGTTTTCATTAAATAAAAAAATTATTGCTAGACAATCCAAAAGATTTTCCTGTATAAATATATGTTTTGTTCCTCTCGGCCTCTTCATTTTAAACCGAGTCTCCTAAAACATTGCAGCCTCTGTCAGGTCTTTCCTGAGAAATATCCTGGTACAGGAAGGAATGTGGTTCACGTTTCCAGCTGCAGCTGAGTGCAGAAGAGTAACACCTACTTCAAACAGCTCTCCTCATTTTCTAAATGATTTATCAAATCATGTTCTAGAGATGATGCCAAAGTGAAACTAAAACACAGAATCTTACAGACTACAACTTTAAATTAAGTCATAACCAAAAAGAATTAAATGCTCTTCATCGCAAAATTTAGGGGGAAAAAAATACTTAAATGCTGCAATCATTAATAACCTGTGGTCATTTGCCAAAAGATACAAAGAAAATATGCATGAATATTTATTTATACAAGCACATTTAGCACATTAAACTCTTTTATACTCTAAAATGTTGAGACCACTAAAGCTTTCATCCTGGAAGTTGGAAAGGAAGTTTTGACAGCAGGTGTGGAATTTCATAAGCTACACATCAGCAGCATCGGTTCACGTGTGTGCGGCTTTGTGTGTGTACTGTATGTGTTTGCGTTCATGCATGTGTGTGTGAATGTGCCTATATGCGGTTGGACGATACTGTGCCTCCAGAAACAAGCAGCGTCTTGTGGAATTTCCCTGCCTTTCCCTCAAGGCCCATCCAGGCCCGGTGGCATCGGGTGCTAGTGCGTCCCCAGGGGCCTCTTTGCTGCGTCTGTGGCGTCTGGTCAGGCTGTCTGTCTGCAAACACTCCATCTATCGCTGATATGAAAGGCTGCCAGAAATGTGATGGTTGAGTAGCGAGCTGAGCGCTGGCGACTGCTGCCACCTCCAGGGTCAGAGGTGAGATTGACTCAGAGAGGGTGAAATACAGAGGGCCTCTTTGACCTGATAATTATCCAGATTGAATCCACCTGGTAGACCGGACAGAATAATGACTCTTCCACCTCACAGCCTATTCTGACCCAGTTTAGAGTCATACAGTAATTGTATCCAAGCACATCAATTTTGAAAAGGAAATGAAATGATTCACTCCTCCATACTGCCCGCTGACCCAGAAGAGCACTCCCCTGTCCTTACAAATCCATCCTTACAAACCTCGCCGAGGCTGGTATGAGGTCAGCTCTGTCTGTCGTGAACTGAAATGCCACTTTCCTCATGTCCCATTTCACAGGTCCAGAAGGTGTCCAATGACAGACAAAGGGCTGATACGTTGTTCTTTCAATAAATTGCATGCTTTTCCTCACGGGATCGTCCTGGCATTTCTTAATAAATCCTGATTTAATACACTGCGGGTCCAACCCGTCTGTCAAAGAAAGATGAGAATCTGCTCAACAGGTTCTTACGAACTGCAAATGACAGATTAGCGGGATGCTGCGGGATATGTTGAACTCCCGTGGCATTCAATCCTACTGTTTCAACGTGAAGCACAGCATGAGAACCAGAAGCCAGACGGTTTTTCTTCCCTTTATGTGGAAAACGCTTGTAATCTCTTAAAATGCCATGACCAAGGGCTACGCCATCTTAAACAGTGAGAAAATGGACAAAGCTACAACTCAAGCCATTCCATATTCCGAAGGTATTTTTTTGTTTGTTGGTTGTCAGTTTTCCCCAGCACACATTACACCTTAAATACAACAGAAATGGCCTTGGCATGAAAACGGCATGAAGAATTGTTTTGCGCCACAGGGCCTCATTTCCATAGTATGTTAAATGTTTTGTTTTTCCTTTTTGCTGTACGACA
Source organism: Seriola dumerili (assembly GCF_002260705.1). Taxonomy (NCBI): domain Eukaryota; kingdom Metazoa; phylum Chordata; class Actinopteri; order Carangiformes; family Carangidae; genus Seriola; species Seriola dumerili. The sequence continues at coordinate 2,972,028 of NW_019175554.1, forward strand.
AATGCAGAAGAGTGGGTTATGTATTCTCATCTAATAACACCTACTCAACATACATACACACGCACACACTTACTTATATTTCTTCTATAGCAGGTGGGAGGGAAGACGAAGAAGCAGATATAGAAAGATGGGGACAAAGAGCAGAGTGGTTGAGGTACGATAGAGAGGAGCGATGGCTAGAACAGAAAGAATAGAGTGAAGGCACTGAGAAAAATGATTTACTGTGTGTGTGGGAGGTTGTGTGTGTGTGCACAGGTATGTAACTACATATGTGTGCATAGACAGATGAAATGTTTTACTGATACAGGCAAATTACATTTTGGAAACAGATTTATCTACTCCAATGGGATTTCAAGAAGAAGACGAATCAGTTTGATAGTATGTGCTTTGCATGAGCAAGGATCCCCTATACAGTGCAGTGCTGCTGCAGTCTGTAGGATTTGGTGTGTTTCTTTCACTCAGTCAAACACACACAGTTGAACTCAGCACCATGCGATGCTGACATACTGTCACTTTCATCTTTGTTGTATGTAGTCCCTACCTGAGGTATGAAGTATCTACAGTTAATGAATTTATTCAAGTACAGATATGTTACTTCTGGGACACTTCATAGTTTTAGTAAAAAAAAAAAAAAAACATTGTATTTTTTACTCCTCGACATCTGATGGTTACAGTCACGAGTTACTTTGCAAATGATTAAAAAAAATGTTGATGCTCTACCAGCAGTGGAGACTCTGAACTCTATCGGTACAAGCTAATCCTTCCTACAGATTTACACTTATACAAATTTGTTTTTCAACAGTCTGTCTTTATATTTCAACTAATGCACACTAACACAAGTGTGTAACATCTCTGAATCGGTCTGGAGTGAATTTGTTTTTCCTTTTTAATTGGTTGCCAAATTCTTGTGAGTCTGGACTATTTGATGTAAACTGCCATAACTCTTGAACACACATATCACCTGTGAGCGACCCCGTAATGTTAGATGGCTTTTCTGTCATTGGTGGCGCAACCTAGTAAATCGAAATGGTCATACTTCAAACCCAATATTCCCCAACAGCATTTGGATAACCTCCAAAAATCATGGCCACCATCAGCAAACCAGCTTGGTTGTCTGTTGTGTGTATTTTGCGGCAGATATGGATCCAGGTGTAGATTTAAAAACTTGTTCTGTTCTGCTACATGTTCTGTCATTGTGCAGCCTTGGTGATGGCATGCACTGTATAAAGTGTTGTGGAGGCAGTTCAAAGTATGAAACTATTATTATCATTATTATTATTATTAAACTGTGCAACAATGATGTCAGACTGTGACTCAAGTAGTTATTTTTACTACAATGGTACATTTGACTGAAAATACTTTTTTTGAAGAAAAGAATTGCTTTTAATGAACTATTCAACAGGAGAATTGACTTTTTGAATTTGGCCTTTAGATGTCTCACATACAGTCCTTCACCATAAACTCATATCCATGTGGGTGTCAAAGAAACTAAACCTCCCCGTTTTCTTCCTTTTCTTTCCTTCCTGTTCCACTTCTTCTCTCCTGCTCTCACAGCACACTGACGATCTATGGCATTAGCCAGAATGATGAAGCTATCTACCAGTGTATCGCTGAGAACAGCGCTGGCTCCACACAGGCCAGTGCGCGCCTTACGGTGCTCTGGGCTGATGGACTGCCTGGTATGCCAACCCATGTGCAGGCTGAGGCCCTCTCACCCACCACCATCCAGGTATCCTGGAGGGAGCCCGATCAGAACACCCAGGACGTCATTGGTTATGTGCTCCACATCCGCAGGACCTCAGGTGAGGCTGCACTGAAGATGCAAACAACTAATGACATAAAAATAAGTTACAATAACATCAAGTTCTAAAATAAATAATAAATAAAGCATTGACACAAGAAATCAGTTTCAAATGTCACGTTGGCTGAGATGAGGAGAGGCCAAAGAGAGGCAAATAAAAACTTCTACAGAGAGCTTAGGTCTGGCCAGTGGCATTACAGAATGAATGGTTTCAAGCCAAAAGACCTTTTTACTGAAAATTTTAAATAAATAAATAAATCAAGTTGTGGCTAAAGCTTAATATTTATATGGTTCAATCTGCAAATTTAACATCTGTAAATTTTTCCACCCACAGTAACTACAAACTAGCATTTATGTGAATATTCTGCATTTTAAAAAATATGAATACGCTGTTATACTGATGAAGATAGACAGCACTGACATTGTCATCGAGGGGCCTGTTTCACAAAAGCGTTTAGCCGCGTACATGCAGATCACAAATGGTGTCAGCAGCACGTTTCCAAATGATTGTCACTGGCAAACTGCAGATACATTTGTGAGTCCTGCGTTCCTTTCATTAAGTTTGACACCCTTGGTAAGTGTATGGGTGTGAATGTGTGTGATTCTGTGTATGGCGAGAGTCTTATAGCGCCAGCTACTGTTCTCCTCAGTAGTTCTGTCAGATGGATAATTAAGGGCCTCGAGGGCCAACCAATAGGATCTGCTGTAATTACCCTTCCAAGATTGCATGGCCCAGTTGATGAAGGGCTGAAGGTAGATAGTAGTTATGGCTGGATGTCTCTGGATTAAGAGCAATAAAATGCTTTAACACATCCTCTGTAACTCCCACTTTTACCCCTGCTGTCCTTACTCCACCCCTGCAATTCAGCCAACCATCATCATTCAGGCTCCCAGGGCCAAACTGGATTAGCTATTACCTAACAGAGCTGCTCTGATAACACCAGTGAAATGGGCAATAACCATAAAATGATGACAAACAGATTGTATCTATTGTTTCCTCTCTTGATCTTATTTTAATGCCTGCTCCTCCTCCATCCCTGTTTTCTTTTCCCATTTGTCTGTCTTTCCTCTTTTCTGTCTCTTGCTCTTTTCAACCCTGGCCTCCTCTTTCTGTTACTCCACTCCTCCTCCTCTTCCTCTTCCATCATTCTGCTTCAGACCCAGTGGAGATGGAGTATGAGGAGGCTGTCAGTAAGGTGACGCTGCAGCAGATCATCAGGGACCTTGAGCCCTCCACCAGTTACACCTTCTACGTCAAGGCATACACATCCCACGGGGCCAGCAATCCATCGGAGAATGTCACTGAGTGCACTCATGGGGAGGGTGAGTTGGGAGCAGAACACTCACCCACAAAGCATATCGTCGACCAATAACAAACGCGGTCTGCAAAAGAGCTGCATGTCCGTTGTGCTTGATTAGAGTTAAAATACACAAGATTTCGAGGTAGTAAATGACCGAACATCCATAAAAGGTGGATCAGAAATTGTTTTGGAGCATGATATCATTTGATTAGGCTGAATTTGGCTAGTTTTGAAACTGATTACAAAGATTGTAAAATAATGCAAATTTTTACTTATGACACACCTGATTAAATCCGTAATAACCACCAAAGTTAGATTCCCTTTGATTCCTTATGTCAGGTATGGTGAAACATCGTTAGAAATAAAAGAAAGAAATTCCCTTTTAAAGATTCCTTCCAGTAGATGCTACTGCACAAGGTGTTGTAGTGGACGTACCTGGCCTGGCATCAGTCACAAGCCATTAAAGAAGTTCATTGTAAGGACATGCAGAGTGACAGATCCAAAATTGACACTTTGTTACTCTTCCCACCATCAAACTATCAAATTGATAGGAAACAGGGACACAAACAGACCATGTTTTTAGCATGTCAGAGAGATGAACAACCAGATCTCAGGTGGGAAGGTCGGCTCCAGAGCATCAACGAAGGGCCCCCAAATAACAGTTGTAACAATAAGACTCTGCCTATTGATATTTGATTGTTTCTTATATAGGATTATCACTAAGGTGTGATTCCTGGTTTCTCTGTGCCATGCATGAATACACACACACACACACACATACACACACCCACACACACACACCCACACACACACACCCACACACACACACCCACACACACACACCCACACACACACACCCACACACACACACCCACACACACACACCCACACACACACACCCACACACACACACCCACACACACACACCCACACACACACACCCACACACACACACCCACACCCACACACCAGCCTCCCTTCCTCTGTCCCTCTTAGATAACTGAGTCATAAACTACAATCCACATAGTAATGACCAGCAGGACACTTTTCTCAGACACAGATCTGACGAAGAATATGAAATTAAATATCTAACTGTTCTGTAACTTGTGTGATCTTTCTATGTAGTAAGTCAATCCCAAATTTCTATCCTATAGAATGGTTGAAATGTAACATGTAGACTTTAAGACAATGTCCTTCATGTGACCATACTGTCAGCATTCTTCACACGAGGTAACACTCACTACATGACATCCAGGATGTCCATATTATTATTATTATTACAGTCAAAGAACTGCTGTGTAATCCACATTTATAGACTATTAGCTTTAGGAATGTTTATTATGTGTTTGATCAGTTAATCAGCATTATGATTAATTCCAGGTTTTGAAGGATGTAATATGAAATCCACACTTGTATTATTCCTGTCTGTCATTATTAGTGCCATTAGGTTTGTACGTTGTTTCATTTAATGTTTTATGGTCATGGTGGAAAATGGATGTGTGAGTTTATAGGTAAACTCTAGAATTAAACAATTCAAAAGTTCAGTGGAAAATTACTCTCTTCTCCAAGTTGAAACACAGGAGAAGACGGATGACGCCCCTGAAACGTGCGCCAGCCCCTAGGGGATAAAACGGTCGTGATCAATTCACACATTGCTCTAAGTCATTGGCTCTAAGTCATTGCTCTTCATCATCGGTTCTTAGCTCCTTGCTCTTAACTCTAAGCTCTTAGCCATGGCTTTTAGCCATTTTGCACTTTCTCCTTTATCGCTTGTCCGCGTTCTGTGTTCTTTCTTTGCCATGTGCTCCCAGTAACTTTTTCTTTGTCTAGTGCGATCTTTCATTTTTATAAGCCAAGTCAAACCAACTGAACCAAAACAGCAGAATAATTTTGGTAACTTTTAATTATTATCACATTTTTATTTTTAAAGATTTTTGACAGGTTTAGAGTCATCTGGTCTACGCCAGTCTCCTCTAAAGTTATCCAGCAAAAGTGAAGTGCATTAGATTTTAATTCGCATCAACCCGCAAGAGACGCCGGCAGATAACATGTCTGACCACGAAGCCTGCAGAGAAGCTGACAAGAAATCAAGAGAGCCCAGTCTCCTCCAAACTCCACCAGAGCTGAACCGGTGAGACACCGACAAAATCTGTCACCATGACAACGGGACTCGGCCTCCAGGAAAATCCACCTAGATCCCGTGTCTCCAGGGTTACAAAAGTAACCTCAGCCACCTGGGTTCCAGCCGGTCTTAACCTTCTGCTCATGACTGGGTTGATGTCCGAATATATCAATATTTAACCATCAAATCTCATTCATAGTAGTGATCATTAGTTTTATAGCCATAGTGTACAGCCATAACATATTCTCTCCCACCATTGCCAAATCATAACACTTCATTTTATTATTATTTTCATCTTGATGAACATTACACCTTGCATTTACTCTGTCGATAGTAGTCTAGTTAATAAACTCCTTTATTTACACTCAGTCGTTGTCCTGTTGTATTCTTTTGAAGTAGAGACTGGAGATCCATTGAATCGAGAAGTCATGGCTTCTGATATGAGGTTGATCACATTAATCAATGAAGTAATTCATTGGACTGGTGCTCCCTTTCGACGAGAAGAGAATTCAAAATTGTGGTGTTCACGCTACAGTGTCTTCATTCACACTCCAACAATACCAAATAAAAGTGTCCCCATCACAGTAACTGTTAGGTGCTTCTGTCATGTTGTTGTGCCACTTTGGTTGACAGTCTGTGTTGTGTTGCAGTGCCAGCACCGCCCTCCGTCTACACCAAGGTGGTGAACAGCAGTGTTGTGCAAGCAACGTGGGAGCCTTCCTCTAAAATGGGCCAACATCAAGGCTTCAGGCTGTATTACAGAAGAGCCCACACACCTCTCTTTACTGGTCCCATCACCTTCCCTCACAACGTCACCCAGTACAACATCGCTCAGCTGGGTGAGATTGCAACCATTTCTTTTTCTTTCTTTTTTTTAATTGGCTGAGCTGTTTCTATAATCTTAATCGACATTGTAATCTTATTAAAGTAACCACATTTCATTCTGTAATCTGGGCCCATAAACAAGCATCTCAGAGTCACTCCTTAGAAGTGTGCTGAATATTAATATGGGATTAAAAAACTCCTACATCAGAGAAGGACGAGAGTTATTTATGGAGCTTCTGACACTTAATTTCAGAGAGGAAAATAGTTTATTTCCTACAGTAAATAGTGGCAGAAACAGGGTTAACAAAGTATCCCCCACTGAGATGCTTACTAATTTTTAATTCGTTTTTTTTTTTCTGCGCTTCATTCATCATCTGAAAATCTCTCCGTGTCTTTTTTTCCAGATCCTGCACTGGTCTATGAAATAAAGCTACTTGCGTACAACCAACACGGAGATGGCAATGCCACTATTCGATTTGTTTCACTTCGGGAGGCGGTGGAGAAATCTGGTGATTTTCAAACACAAACCAAACACACAGCTGCACACTGTCCCACATCACCCCAGCACATCAAAGTTGTCATCTTTTATTTTAGCAAAGTCAAGTTGAGTGGTCACGCCTCAGACAGACAGTCCACTGTACAGTTCACTATACAATCCATCCTCACCTCATGACACGCCCTGGTTCATGCAGACTTTGGCGGTGGTTTGACTGTATTGTGTGCTGTGTCTCCTCAGTACTGGACACCCCATGTGATTGTGTCAAAGATGAACAGAGTAAAACATCCACTACAGGCATTATCATCGGCATTCACATCGGAGTCACCTGCATCATCTTCTGTGTGCTCTTCCTCGTCTTCAGCTACCGCGGCAGGTCAGTACAAACATGATGTGTAAATCACTGTCAGCAACAAGTGGAACCGCTGGAAATAACTTGCCAATAATTTTTGTTGAGGTTCAGTTTCGCCCCATAATGCGTATGCAGCAGACAAGTGTTATATATATGCGTGTGTGTGTGTGTGTGTGTGTGTGTGTGTGTGTGTGTGTGTGTGTGTGTGTACCGGTGTAATCCCCAGGTTAATGATCTGTAAGACGGTTCAGGCCACCCCCCAGGCAGGGCACAGTGCAGTGCTCGAATCCTCATCCTCTTCCCAGGGGGCCGCTGGGCTGAACGGGGCTGCCAGGAGAGAGATGGAGGTCAATGGCAGCGCAGCGGGGAATAAAGTGGTCGACAGCAACGAGCTGGAGAGACTTTTCACTCAGCCCAACACACAAGACTCATGCATGGTGAGTACTGATAGTGAGAGCACTGGTTCAGGATAAAGGAAAGACCGTTTTAATCCAGTCACTGTTGAATGTGAGATGTTTTATACACAAACACAAGAATATGACCTAAAGCTTTGTGTCTCTGGTTAAGAATGACTGCAGCTTCTAACAGTCGCCACTCAACAGAGGAAAAATCAAAGCTAGAATGGTCATTATTAATTTAGTTTATTTATTATTACTAAAATAATTAGGCAAAATTATTCCCAACAAACTGGACAGTAGAAAACAATACAACACAATAAAATAGGACGAAAATATTTTCTACAGACCGTTAAGTTGTAGGCTGAAGCTACAGTGGCAGATGCGTTTTTTTACTATACATATATTACAATGTGATAAAAGAATGAAAAATACACTGAGATAAAGCAGTAAGGGAGTTCACAGAATAAACTATTGCTCTTTACATAAACAAAGAAGTGGGGAATCCTGGTGGTCTATGTTGGGAAACCTGTCATCTAGCTGCAGATTTCTGGCCTTTGTTGTATGTCATCCCCCTCATCACATTTCCTGTCTATCTGTCAACATGGGCTAAAATGTCCAGTGAATTCATTAAATTCACTCTCTATCTAACTCTGTTTAATTACTATTGTCTGCATGTGTTTTCAGTCTGACTCCTACATGCTGAACAACACCCAGCTGTCTACGATACCACTGGACAAGTTCGCGATGGAGCGGGACACAGAGACACAGTTCCAGGAGCCTCCTCCAGCAGCAGCGGGTCACCACGACCAAGGCTAATCATGTATGAAGGCTAATTCACACGACACTGTCCACAGTGTCCACTTAGACTCTTCTCTCACTCAGGTTGACAAGTGTTTCTTTTCAAAGTATTTTTTTTTCCTTTTGTGCAAAGATTTTTTTTTTTATTGGTAAATTAATAAGTTCTAGAGGATCTAGGACTGTGTATCGGAGTGTTTTTGGCCTTGATTTGGAGAGCTCTCCTCTGATGGATGGCTGTTTCTAGCTAGGCCAGTTAAATGTTCTTTATTTTTACAGTTTTACATTTGTAGGGCTGTCACTTTAAAAGATAAATATATAAATAAATTTGGACAAACACATAATTTGTCCAAAGTAATATGAACATAAATTGGCCTCTTCATGAGCTCCTGGCGCAGCTCCAGATAAATCGATCAGAGCAGCTTTGTACACTAGTGTCCCCAGCCACTTCAGTTCCACTGAACTACTTCAAACCCCCTGTTGCAGTTATAGAAAGACAATTTTGGTTTCAAACAGTTAATTACAGTTGAAATATTAAATTTTTTCACACATAAAAAAAAAGATTTACGAATTTTAAACAAAAAGTGACAGCCCTAGTTCATGTATTCATTTTCTGGTGTTGGGCAGCACAGAATGGAGGCCCCAGAATGTCCTTGCTATACAATGATGATTTTATTTTTAAGTTTATATATATATATCTTTATCATCTATACGTCAAAGTGGTTATAAGTTATTGGTCTTATCTCTACTTTTCTGTGGATGTCAAAGACTTCTGTTGCCTGCTCTCACCTACCAATGATTCCACCTTCTCGCTCACAGAAGACCTCGGCCTTCTTCCAGGGATTCGATATATTCTGTCTCAGGACTTTGTTTCAGTGATATCAACATTTTTATGAGTTCTCAGCCTTCATACAGGCACTAGACTTGGCTGTGTGAACCTTACGATTCAACAAAAACCTACCTCAGCCGGAATGAATGTGTTGCGGGAAGCTTTTAGGGACTTTACCTTCCCCTGTGCTCACAATTACTTTACATGCGGAGGAACTGATTGGTTTTAAAATTACAAGATCAGGTGCCGCACTACCTCAGATGTCAAGAATCTCCTCTCTTCTCCTGCTTGTCGAAGCAAAACGAAAAAACGAGTATCCAACGTGAAGCACTTCCAAATGCTGAAGTTAATGTTCTACCTCAAGATAACAATGTTGATGTTGTCGCTGTTGTTGTTGTTGTTTGTCTGTTTATTGCATAATGAAAAACCCTCTTCCCGCCCCCTCTGTGAAACCCTCGCTTTCCTCTGTTGATGAATATGGTGTTTGTAGAGTTCAGTGTCAGTACCTCATGCAAGTTGACAGACTGATAACACTGTTGTATGAATTACAGTATTTTAGTAATATGTATGGAATATGTTGTTCCATTGTAAGCAATTTGTTTTGTTTTGTTTTAAAGATCATAATACCTTTTTTTTTTTTTTTTTCTAAACATAGTTGCTTCAGTTGAATGAAAAGACCATTAGAGATACACTGCGTTGTTAATGATTGTCAGGACTATTTACTGCTGACTGAGATGTGGCACATTATGTTCAATTGGATATGAGTCAAAATAATGTAATACACAGACATCATATGTGTTTAAAATTAGCTGTGTGCATGTGTAATTGTGTGTCGGTTTGTGTGCAGATATTTTATTGACTGAATGAATGTTTTCATACATATTATCATGTATGTTAAAAAAAAGAAAAGCTAAAAGATGAGCACAAGTCTTATCAAAATGTCCCAAAACATTATTCTACTGTTGTTTTTGTAATGACTTCAAGGAATAGTTTGACATTTTCTGAAATACGCCTGTTGTTGGCAGCTAGACGACACTGCTCTTGTGTCTCTTTGTTAATTATAAACCTATAGCCAGTAAGTGATTAGCCTAGCTTAGCATGTACAACATGTAACATGATAATTATTGAGCTTTAGAAGTGCTTGGAGACAGGTTTTTGAACAATGGACCAAGCTTTGCTTCAGTTCTTTATGCCAAGCTAAGCTGTTTGCCTCCCTTCATACTTAAGCTAGAGCTAGCGGACGGTTAGTTTAGCTTAGCGTAAAGTCTAGAAACAGGGGAAACGGTAACAAATCTATCTAGTAGCACCTCTGAAGCTCACTATTTAGCACATTATATCTTGTTTGTTTTGTCCGTACAAAAATTGAAATTAAGTATAAAAATGGCCGCTTATAAAAACAACTAAATATTTTACAGCAATTTGTGCCAGATTATTTATTATTATATAGAACTACTCAGATTTCTAACAAACAGACTTGAGAGTGGTATCATCTCATCTAACTTCATGTCAGTATGCCAATACCCATACAGTAGTGTGTACTGTATTTCCCAAAATGTTCAACTATTCTTTCAAAAACACAGAAATGACGGTGGTATTGATCTTTCAAAAAGAACACAAATAAGCTATTTCCCAAAATGTTGAAAAGTATTTCTTTAATTTAAATTGACAGCAGTGTATCTCTAAGCTTTGTCTGAATATTTGTTGCTGCAGTACTCTTAGTAATTTTGTTTTCATGTCACATTATCTGCCTTCTTTTTAAACAAAGTCAGTAGCCTTTTACACTTCTGGTGCCCAGGAGACATGACATTTGCTGATCATGCTTGTCTGTCGTTACTCTCTTCCCAAAACCACAATTGCTGCTCAGCCTTCTCCCTCCTGTCAACACTGACTTGTTAAAGCGCTTCAGGAACACCATGTTTATAATAACGCTGGATGCCGACGACTTCTGACAGAGAGCTGGCTGAGGAAGATAGAGGGTTGTTTGGGTGGCTAAATGATCGCAGGGTTTCTCTCTCCGGCTCTCTGCTCAGCGTCGTCACATACTGTACAGGACTTGCTCTGATGCATTATGTTTACCCTACCTCAACCCTGTTTTTGGCCTTTCTCTCAGGTCTTAATGAAGAAAACATACAGAGTTCAAACAATGGAGTAGAGGAGTACACACACACATATATATATATATGTAAATGTATATATATATTGCAGTTGTTGAAACATGTTGGACAGACAGACAAAAAAATAGACAGAAAGGGACACACACACACACACACACACAAATGGAGGGAGAAATATTTTGGACCTTTATCTCGTGCACTAACTATTAAAACAGTTCATCTTCATGCTTAGCTTCTAGTGGGTATGAATGGTTATCATCAGATTTTTTATTACTGTTTTTTTTTTTTTTCATATCAGAAGCCTTTAACTTTATTTTTCTCAATGGTGTTTGACTTTATATCCTCTGTGGAAAGTTTGTCTGTGAATGAAATAAACTTAGTAAAGTGGGTGGCACCTACAACTCCAGCACAAACAAAATTCCACATGATTGGTTTATTGATTTGTCCTTCTGACTCATTACCTCAATTATATTGTGTTCATGTGGTATGGTTGAGATTCTTCTTATAAGCAGCTGAATGGGAAACACTGTTGATGTCATCTTACTAGTTGTAATTCCTAGTTGGTGATTTTGGGAATTTCCGACAGCTATGATATCGTCCAGAAGAGATACAGACGTTTCAAAAAATCTAGTTCAAATGAGTTTGAACTAGTGTGTAATTTGTTCAAAACACTGTAGAGTTCGTTGTGCCCCTGCTGCCCCTCTTGATAGACAAACTAATGTTACAGTAAGCAAACATCTTTATCTTTAACTCTGTTTTTTTTTGTTTTTTTTTACATCTAAGTTGTTGAATCCAAAATGCTTCCTCTCATTACCTCTCAGATAGCTTGGTGTAATCCCCTCAGCACTTCCAAGTTGGAATAACAGGAGGTTATCTTGTTTTTCCCATTCTGCCACCATTGCATGAATGCAGCATAACTTTCAATAGGAAGTTGGAAAAAAGAAATGCTCATTTCGTGCCCCATATCTAGTATCATATCTTCTGATCATTCCTTATGAGAGTTGTATGTGTCCCCACAGCAGAGAAACACCTGCCATTTTAATGTGTTATGCAAACCAGCATTATACACAGTTTCCATTTTAGTAATGATCGTAGGTACTGTAATTTTATGCCTTTTTAAAGTTATTTTTTATGCTGATTTGTCTGCAGATTTTCTCCTTGAATCCATTTCTTGTATTTAATTGTACACTTTGGTGTTAATACCATGTTACAAGTGTTGGAAAAACAATAATGGTACTTATCAAAATAGCAGAACAAATGCCCAACCTAAATGTCTCCTGCTTGTATATTTATTAATTACCAGTATGATATTTTCTCTCCAGGGCTGCTGCAGCCTTAATCAGTGTTTTTACTTCTGTTGAGAGTAATTCCACGGGGGAAACAAGTGGTGTGCTTTTCTTCCTTACTTCCTTCCTTCCTCTGTCCTTCGGTGTAATTTAGGGTTAATCTCCTGCAGGAAATTGTCCACATCTCACCCGTGGATGTTACAGGTTTTTAGTGCCATACTGTTTAACCTGATTCACTGGGAATGTGGTGCAGTGACGATCATGTTTACGTGAATAGACGTTGATAGGTCAGGTTGTCGTATTGCCGTGTAATATTAGAACTTGTGTGATTTCATGGAGCCCTGAAAGCTGTTCTCACTGACTAACTAGTGCTCTAACTCTGTCAGCATAAGGGACGAGATGATTCCTTCACTGACACAGTTAGTAAAAAAGGGGCCTTTGTCGTAAATATTTTGCAGCCATGGGAAGTGCTGTATCACCAAACTCTGCTCCTGTCAGTTAGCCAGCCTCCTTTTTTCATCCTTCTTGAATTCTGAACCTTTAGACAGGGAGAGTGTGTGCTCAGGGACTCTCTGATCCTCGTGTTATATGTATATCAGCAGGCCACACTTGGCCTTCTGGACTGCACATGATTTTTCATCCTTAAAATCTGCTTTTTGCCCAGTTCAGACGGATTTGCTGTGAGCGATGCCCTCATTGTCGATCATTTAGATAAGTAAGACAAAGTGTTAGCAGGATAATGAGTATTAGTATTTGGCCACACTGCTAGACACACAAAGGGAAAATTTCTCAGAAAATAGTTCAACTGGCTTCTTGGTATTCCCGAGGGTAATGAAAACAAGGATGTAGGGATTAAAAAAGTAACATGAGGTTTTGCATGGAAAAACAATGTGAGGTCCATAAATCCTTAACAAGTTTCAGTGGATTACCGTACAAGTGATCAACCTTGCTTCTTGCTATTAAAATCTGCTAAATAAAAACTAGTTAGTAGTATTTGGTGTGTGAATTATTAAAATTCCTTCTAAAAGCTGAAACAATTAGCTGATAAATTAGTCAGAACCTATTTTTATGTAATTTTTCAGATTACATAAAAGATTACATGCCATCTAAACTGTGAGACTTTGATGCTTTTCTTCATTATATCTGATAGTAAATTGAATATTTTGGGGGTTTTAACTGTGGTCTTCATAGACCAAATGATTAAGTGATTAGCTGAGAAAATTATTAGCAGAAGAATAGCTAATGAATATAATCATTAGTTGCACCTGTAACTCATTCAGATTTCTTCCAGTAAACTCAGGTTCTCACAGAGACAGCATCCTGGACTGGGCATGTGTAGGATTTGTGTTACATTGAGGATGGTGCCAGTATGGCGCTAAATGTTAATACTACACATCTGTGTGTGCAGTTCGTTCTCTTAGTATGCATTAAGTGAACACAGGTAACCAGATCCCGTCAGAAGGTTAAGATAGGCTTAGACTGGCTAGATTGACTGCGTAATGTCTGTTCTGGACAAAAGTACAATGCTGTAACAACGGTGAGGATGTTTAGGAGACCTGAGATATTCTGACTCTGGTTTCCTTAAAAGTCCAAAGACTGATGACACTAGCCTCCATTTGAAATATCCTTTACATTATGTGGTATTGATCATTGTGGCACCAAATGACCATCCGATATGATTGTGAATTGATTAAATTTCCGATGCATTTATCTCTATGGTGTTTTGCTCTGAGACCCTGATGACTGTACATGTCAAATAATGCTGAGTTTAAAGATTTTCCAAGTAATTTATACTCTTGTCAAATGGTGATTTAATGTAATTGTACTTTAATGTTTGAGATCAGTATTATATTTTATTTACCTCTGTCAAGAAAGCAGATTGAATCCAATGTATTTAAAGGTAGTGGGCAGAGAAAACCCTACAATAGATCTGCATGAGAAACGAAAAGCTAATGTGTTATTTTAGCTGAAATGAAAAGTGTTAGTTAATCATTATTGGACTTGTGATGGTAACACTGTGATATTTAGCCGAATAATGGCAAAATAATGTTGTGATCTCAATATGGTGCTATTGATGGTCCTTTCTTACATTGTCAGTCAATCTGTTTTGATGGTGTGTATTGATGAAAATAGGCTGAGTGACCTTTTCCTTTGACAAATCTAAATCTATCTTGCCCTCGTTGATGCCTGATGATCACCTCATCCTCATTCTGTTGCCACCAGTCATGTCCACATGAGTGACTCGAGGTGAGGTCCTGTCAGTCCTGTTACCTTTAAAGTGACAAGTCGTCATCATTTTCCTTCTCAAACCCTCTTTGCTTGAGGAGAATGTCTGTTCTGTATTGATGTTGTCAGCTTGATCTAAAGTCATTCAGTCATCTTTTATTTGGCCACTGAAATAGGGAAAGAGTAGAATCTACTCTGCAGGTGTTACTGACTCTTACAGCCGTCCTGTGAAATTAGCATCAAGCATGAAAGTCAGTCACAGCCTCTTGGTGAAAACATCACTGCCTGCAGAGACATGCATTGTAAAAAATCTTCCTGTACAGAGAAACACATACCAGATATGCTTAACATTTATGTTTGTGATTCAGTCTAAACTTCAATCCTGCTGCACTACAGGCAAAAGGCGTTTAGTCTTAAAGGGAAAATGATGCCAATATATTTTTGCTACATCAGACCATAATGGGTGTAGGAATATCTGACCTGCTCTTGCCCAGTGTTGCTGGTTCACATTAAGAATTTTACTCATATGCTTAAACTAGAAGACTAGTTTGTTTTATTGGCCAATGACTGAAACTTCCCACACCTTGTAACCAGCTCCAGTGTTAAGAGGTGATTGGATACTCATCCAATACTCTTCATCAGGACAGGTTAACAGCCAAACAACCCCACAACCATCATCAGATGTAGTGTGCATCGAGGCAGGATGTCACCTTTTTCCAACTTTAAACCAATGAGGAGAGCGAAAACAGAAACACCCATGCAGAAATTTCATATGTGAAATCATGAGAACTATTCTAGGTTTTATGTTCATGTGGGACCTCTGTTGCTCAAACTCTTAAAACTGTTAATTCTGTAAAAATACAAACATGGTGTAAAACTCATTGCAATTAATGTGCTGGTTCTGAATATAAGAAACTTTATGGTCAACCCGGACCCCACCAAGGGTATTTTAATGTTCACCATTCCTTTCCATATAGATTGATATATTACTTAAAAATATAGTAGAAACCAGCTGCAATTCCGGGTGAAGCTGATAATATGAACAGGACAGTTGTCCTGTGCACACAGGACGTAACCTCAAGCACAACAGTTGTCGTGAATTTGTAGAAAGAAATCACCATCAAACTGTATGTAAAATGCTTTTCCTAAGTGATTTTCATTTACTCTCTCCTTTGTTTCCCAGTGAAACATTGTTTTGCTTTTACACTGAAAGAATTAATATTTATGGTCTAAAGCTAAGTAGAATATCTGACCGGAAAAACAGGCAAGAGAGGGGAATATTCTTTCGTCCACTTCATTTTCACTACATTGTGGAATTGCTTTTCCTACAACTACAGTTTATTAAAACAAGTCAAATTTCTATTTAATCTATGCAGTTTTATTTATTTAATTTTTTTTTAATCACTTCAGGGTTCAAACGTGCTGTCAACTTGAAACCAAAAACCATATGCATTGCCAGCTAGCGAAGCCTCATTTGTAGTGTTACCTGTGTCTGATTACTTGACAGGTCATTTTGAAGGAATAAAGGGAGCACAAATCTGTTAAGTCAGCCCATGATCACACATCTGTCCATCTGTCTGTCTGTCCATGTGCTTTTCTGCCTGTCTGTCTTGTTATGGGTCTGTCAGCTGAGGTCACTGCCTCTCTCTGCTTTCACTGTTTCTCCCACAGTTAAATTCAGGTCAATATGAGATGATTTAAATTCTATAAGTGTTGTCAGGGATCACTTACTGTATGTTTCCACAAAGTTATGTTTCTACTCTCTCAAGACCAAGGTGTTGCAATTATAAGTTTGTATACATATCCACATATACTGTATGTACTGTATGTGTGTATGTATATGTGTAAAAAGGCAAAATAGACCATTTTTAGTGGTTTGTATTGTTTTAGGGTTCATTGTGCAACATTGAAGAAAAGAAAACAATAACAGTGATAATAAACTAGATCTAGTAATAATAAATCCAGAAACTGGCTTTATTCTTTGTGTGTGTGTGTGTGTGCGTGTGTGCGTGTGTGCGTGCGTGCGTGCGTGCGTGCGTGCGATGTTGTTACCTCTGGGATCTTTAACAGTATAAACACTGACCTTGTCGGGACCAAAATCTGGTCCTAATGAGGCAAAACGTAATTTCTGATGTCCTGGTTAAGGATTTGGTTTAGACTGTCTACATGGAATGGAAGTCAATGCAATGTCCTAACAAGGATAGCTGCAAGAGGTGTGTGTGTGTGTGTGTATGTGTATGTGTGTGTATGTGTGACTTCAGCTTGCCGGATAAAGAAGCACAGTTTTCAGCACAGATGTGTGTTTGCTTGCTTGTTTCCTGTGGTCCACTGAGATACAGCTAATCAATCTGATGCAAGCTTCTCCTCTCCCTCCCCACTGTACCTTCCTTTTCCACTGTTCAGCACATTAACTTATGGCATGCTGGCCAGACAAAGAGTATTGAGCACGAGGCCCAGAGCTCCAGGTCGATGAAGGTTGGTGCCAGACTTCTAATCACTGTGAATCCCAATGCATGATTGAACTTCAAGACAAAGACTCCAATATGGATCAACCTCCTCTTTTTCCATCTCTCTCTATCTGGTTTACTCTCACACGTTTGGGTAAGGCATCAAAGGGTAGTTCAAGTTTATTAGCTCTCCACAAGCACTGACTGAATTCTCATTCAGTCTTTATATTTTAATCTCAACCCTTCATGTAAAATTGAAGTCGGCAGTTTAAATAAACTTAAAACTAACCACTGCACAAATTTCATGTTATCTATAGTTTTGTCAAGTCTGTAAGGGAATCTATTTTGTGCATGACACAAGCAAACTGTTGTTTGTTTGAGGGGCCGGTGTACTTCACAAAATAGATGGCATCATGAGGAAGGAAAATTATGTGAATATATCGAAGCAACATCTCAAAACATCAGCCAGGAAGTTAAAGCGTGGCAGTCAATGGTTCTTTCAAATGGACAGTCACTCCAAGCATACTTTTGGAGTGACCATCACAAAGCCCTGACTTCAATCCAATAGAAAATTTCTGTGCAGAACTGAAAAGGCGAATGCAAGTAAGGAGGCCTACAACCCTGACTCAATGTGTTTGAGTGATTTGTTAACTGCTTACTGCAAGTTTATTTCTGCTGTCTAAGACTAAAACATTGCAATAAATTACAATAATTGTCTGACAGTGTGGAGGATGTTTTCATTGCCACTTTGGATCCCACATCCAGTTCCTACGCACCTGCCACACAGATTCTCTGATAAGGTTAACAAGATGTGTATGGTAATGAGAATCAACTCATAAGCTTTGAGAGAATTGTTTAATGACAGTAAGAACTCATGTTCTGTCATAAGGGTTAAAATACTAAAAAGTATTTAATTCGTTCATTATTTATTTCATTCTTATTGGTAAAAGTTAAGCCATGGCAGTTTTATCAGTGATTTACAAAGTGATGATGATCTTGATCTGCTAGTCAGTGATCGATTGTTTTTGTCTCCGCCCACATTACATAGCCGGAACCTGTCTCTGCGGTGGTAGTTACTGTCATTGTTGAGAAAACTTTACTCGTGACTATTTTGGTTAGGTTTATGCTTGTTTCTGAGGGGTGTAATTTGACTTAATTAAACGCACGTAACATAGGAAGGACTTAACTTACGAAGAACAGTGGGAGCGCTGCTGCAAGCAGGAGAAATGCAGGAGAGAAGGAGCTAAGTGCCACAGGAGCTCGCTAGAGAAGGTAAGCTACATCTGGTAAAATACTGTAACACTTAGAAGAGAAGTATTTATTTTGGTTCTGTTACTTTTTGTCAAATATGGTCAGCATATGTGCCAAACAGTGAAGTTTGCAAGCCTCAAGCTCAGATCACATGTGGCTGTGAGCTAACGTTAGCTAACTGTTAGCCAGCTACACCCCCTGAAAGACAGTGTGTCGGTGCCTTGCAGGTTTTAAGAGGCTGGCCTCATAGATTCAGCGGAGGACGCCGGCGATCTCAAAATAGTCAAAATACTGTTATCACATGAAACTAGACGATCTAAGGAATCCATCGGTAGAAATCATGCCATGCTAGGTTTTTGGCATGTGGGCAAGATAATTCTCCAAAGTTAGGTAAAAGTTTGGAGAGGGAAAATTCAGCATAGCTATTTTCAAGTGGGTCCCTTGACATATCATCAGAAGATATGTGAATGAAAATGGCTTCTGTTGTACTGACGGGTCTCCTCTGGAGACATGCCTACTTTATATTATTAACATGCAGTTTGGGCAAACACTATGCAGTTTTTGTTGATGCAATATAAATGTGTTATTTTAAACCCTATTCTATAATGGTGTATTAGATTATTAATGCATAGTGTGGCCTTATATAGTCCTGGGGTTATATACATTTGGTATGACTGGAAAGCTGAGACACCTGTGGAGCCAGTGAGCCTAACTGTACTCATGTACTGAGACCATTGTAGTGAGACCATTCAGACTATTATGAGACAATGAAATTATAAAATTAACCAAGAACCACTTTAAAAAAAAAAATCTAACTTCTACTTTTTTGTATTTTACAGAACGGAGTACCCACCAGGAAATTATAAAACAGACATGCTCAGAGTTTGCAACCTATCAACGAAGAACCAGACGGCTCACCCGAAGATGACAAACGGTAGCTGAATCATTGTTCTTTTACTTCACAGTTCTTTTTCTTTCTTTTCTTTTAATTATATTCTCTAATTGTTTTGTTCTCTAATTGTCCTAAGAGCTCTTCAATTTAAGCTGTTGAAACCTCTACAACACCAAGATAGAAAGTTAAAATGAGCGCAGTGCAAAGACTGGACATTGATATTGACATTGGTTATGCTACAGCTACAAACATTCTCATTTTCTTGCATCTCTGCAATTCTCAAGACGTCTACATCAGTATATGTGGTGGACTTTGTTACTCTTTAAAGGTTTGGCTGTTAAAAAAACTCTAAATGTCTTCAACAGTTGTGTAGCAAAATTAATTTCTGTGTTTCAGAATGTGTTCATGTTTTTGTGTAGGTGTGTTGACGAAAAAAAACATTTTCCTCAGGCCGTCTTTTATAATTTCAGATGTTTATTTTTGTGAATATCAAATGAAATAGTGAAATTTGTTTTAGTAATATGTATGTCACTGACTTTGCTGTGTTATTCCTGACAGACTTCACAGTTTCTCCTTTTCCTTACAGCAGTTTTAGCAAGACCATTTGTGTACATGCACATACTGTGATGTGTAAATGTGTGTGTTTGCGTGGGATGAAAGCTGTGTGTTCTGTGGGAGATTGTAGTGGCATAGGGAGAATGTTTGGGATCATTACAGGGAGTTTCTTCTTTATTTGTAGTTTTCATAAAGAGACAACGGCAGAGTAGTTCTCCACAGGCAGCTCCCCTTTCTCTCCCTCTCATGGACACACACACACACACACACAACAGTCCAGACTGGCCGTGTAAAACAGTGAAACCCTACCCCCGGCTGGACCACCTCAACTGGGCCCCGGCTCCTCCTGACCCCACAGCATTTAAAGTGAGTTGAGAAAGGGGACCTCAGTTTCCCAGAGAGAGCCCAAAGGAGGAAAAGGGGGGGGTGCAGCTGTCTTCTGGCTTCTCACACCGCACGCCTTTTAGTGGCTCAAAGGGAGCAGCCAAGAGAGAGGGAGGCCAGAGGTCACACCAGCCTACTTTCATACCAGCCTACCTCTGATGTTCCCCTGTTTTTTTTTCCTGTTTTTCCCTCTTCTTTTTTTACTGTTTCCAGATTTCCCAGCCGTAACACTCTTCCCAGGTGACATCCCTCCTTTCACGTCGCAAATAATCAAAACCGTCTTGTCAGCCCCTGTGTGTGTGTGTGTGTGTGTGTGTGTGTGTGTGTGTGTGTGTGTGTGTGTGTGTGTGTGTGTGTGTGTGTGGATTCAAGCAATTCTTAGTTATGCACAGTGTATGTGTATGGTCTTTACTTAATACCACATTGACAAATTACTCACACACAAGTCAAAGTTTCATTCAAATTGAAGTTTAAGGACAGAAGTAATATCATCAAAGTCTACTTGGAATCTTATCCTTAAGGATTTCATTGTGTCAAACCCATTTCACTGTAGATGGTTTGTGGTCTGCAGTTTTTTTTTCCAGCAATTGCCATTCATGTATTTGTATGCTGTACTTGCCTCTACATAGTAGTTATCATTGTTATTAATAGTCTGCCTTCCCCATGCAGGAGTCAGTTGTGTACCAACACATAAGATATTCAAAGGAAACAATGCACGTGTGTACTGAATGTAAAGCAGAGAACAAAAGCTGGTGCATGAAAACATTGACTTTAAGACGGGAGACCGCTCTTCATTTGCTGTTTCAAACTGACAGTCAACAGTGTTTCTTTTAACCACGACTACGGTCATCCTACAATCTTAACGACATGTTAATTACTTTAACCTAATCAAGTTGTTTTCTTGAATAAACCTAACCAAACCTTTAGCATTGCATTGTCACATCATAAAAAGGGTAGTTATTTCCTTTTTATCTGTGTTTTCTTACAGTTTATCTGTGGCATGCTGCTGATAGATGCTACCTGTGGGAGTGGAGGAGAGGAGATGAGATTTTCTTTTTTGCCCTGCTTGTGATTTCTCCCTCTGAAAATAAGTAAGTTTTAATCATTTCCTCAGCTAGAATGATTTTTTTTTTTGTGATTTGTACACTGTTATATGTATAATGAGTCTATATGAATTGTCATTATACAGTGTTGTCTTACAATCTAGCTAGCACCTAGCTGCTAATCAGGTTAAAATTCACAGATTGAAATCTAAAACATGATATAACTTGGGGAAAAAATATTTTTATAAGGGTGGGGCAAATGCACAAAACCTTCGCAGAATTCAAGTCAGGGTGAGCCGTTTTTCAAGGTGGCATGTTAGGACATCTTCACTGGGAAACACGGAAATAATTTGATGTTCGTTCGCTCGCCCGTCTGCATCACGTCCAGTTAGGATCAGATGGCACGGAGAAATGACCATAGGTCGTTTAGATTGGAGGACTTGTTGATTTGGTGGCCGGTACAGTATTGTACATTGGGTCAGCTGCCTGTTGTGACTGGAAACAAGACTGATAAGAGCAGTGAGAGCGAGCCAAAGCAGTAATGTCGTCAGTTAAAAACCCCAAAACAGCTGAAAGACAGTAAAATACTCCACTTTGCTGATCAGAACTGTAGATAATTCTATATGGGTATTTCACTATGAGGGAGACCTTTTACATTACATGTTCATTGACCAATTTTTTTATATCAAAATATATATAAAATGTAAATATAATTAGGTATTCTACCTGGAGAGTCACAACAGGTTGAGGGGGTGGTCCACTAATTGCAGGCTTGGCGGTTTAATCCTCGACTCCTCCTATCCACATGCTGAAGTGTCCTTGAACAACAAACTCAACCCCAATCGCTCTTCATGGTGAGACATGAAGTAACTTTAATGGAAGCCTGCCACCATGAGAAGCAAGTTGTCGGATAAAAGTATTAAACTAATGAAGACAATTTTTTACAAGATGTTTTAAAATCTTCAGATAACTGAGCTGAACTCTTGCCTGTTGTGTAATATACACAGACTATGACTGTGTTCTGTGTGGGTGTGTTTGTGTGAAGGCTTGTGTGGTTGAAAAAGACAATATCATTTCTGCCACTTCTCTCTTCCCTGTGCTGTTGCCTGTGGCAGCAGTTTAAGATGGAGTGTCATGTGGTGGAGGGTGACTGATGGAGAATGTGGGCATTAACATGCCGAGGCCACAGGAGACGTGGCACTGAAAGCATTAATGGAGTGACTGTTTCAGAGAAAAGGAGGGCTGATGTGATTGCAATGTGTGCCGGGGGAATCGCTCTGCAGAAGCCGACCATGCAGGCTGTAGGTATCGCTGCCCTTATAACACATTTATATGTATCTGGGAGATATATTGGGTGGCCTTTTCAGTGGCAGTGAGTGTAGGGCTCACATGCACAGATACGCAGTCATCATCTGTGACACAACCGCCCGCCTGTCCCTCAAGTTTCTCTTCATTTATCATTCAGACACACACGCATGCACACACAGTGTTTGAGTGACTACTCACCGGTTAACACATACAACGCACCCAAGCGGCCTCAAGAAAGAAACGGGGGAGGAGGATAGAACATGGGGGAGGGGGAGTGGCAGAGAGATCCCCTGTGCGCACGACAGCAGTGGTGTGTGGAGCAGGACAAAGAAAGGAGGGAGGGTGGGACAAAGGGAGCAAAGGATGGAGATGTGGGGTAGCTGTGAGGAAGGAGAGAAAATCGAAGGATGCCGGAGGTAGCACCAAATGGCAGTAGAGATGCAAGGATGTAAAACCAAAAATGAAGGAGAAGATGGTGTATGATGCTTTTAAGTTCAAATTGGAAAACTGTATTTTCTCAGCTCTAGTTGTATCTAGCCATGCAGATAAATGATGGTTTTGAAATATTTAGCTGAGATTCCTACTGAGAGGAACTGGAACTTTGTTTGTGGTGCTCACAGGATTGAATACATTATTTGGATTTCCCCTGTCATCATTTTTCCCCCAAGACTGAATGCTGAATTGCAGTCTTAAGGAATTTGTGCAAAAATGGCTCAAAAAGGCCACCAGAGAGCCCCCAAGCACTTTCACAGTGTGGCAGTTCTGAGCCCTCAGTAAACAGTTTCTGTAAAGGCTAAGTATTTGTGGATAGCATTTTCTATGAACACCGTTCACACTGTATACTCAAAGACCCCAAAGTTCTCTGTTTTTAGTGCTATTTAGCAAATGTTAGCATGCTAACACGCTAAAGTAAGATGGTAAACATGGTAAATTGTACCTGCCTATATGGCATTATACCTGCTTAGCATCCCAGATAGCAAAATTAAACTTCTGGCCCAGTGTACTCCCTGGTTCCACGGCCCGTATGGTCTGGCCCATATACTTATACATCTGGACAGACTCCGGCTGTTTTTCCTCCGGTGTTGGCTGACAGTCAGAAGATTTTCTGTGTAGGCCAGAATTGGTCCATATGTGGAAGTACCATCTGACAATCATGCTGTATATGGGTCAGACTTGGGCTGTGGAACTGGGCATATAGTAGACCAGAAGGAACACAAGCATGTGGCCCAAGTATGGGCCAGATGTATTTTGCTATCTGGGTTAGCATTGTCATTGTGAGCATGTTGGTATACTTAGCTCAAAGCACTGTTGTGCTAGCGTATCTATAAGCGTAATGGCTGTAAGCTATGGTGCGTTCACACATACAGATACAAAGTAGATGGCAATATCTGGCCTCTCATGAATCTGTAGTTCTGGTGGTGTGTTGTTTTATTTCGTTTCCACTCCTTCTTTCATATGTCCCAGTGAAAGAAACATCGTGGACACCTGGGAATACAAAGATGGTGATGAGCAGCTTTTGCTCCATTTTGTTTATTGTTGCAGAGTGGAACGGTAAACAACTCGGTGCTTCAGTTTCTGCTGGAATCAAGATGATCATGATTGCCTCTTGCCTGAATGTTAGATGCTATTTTCATAAAGTTGAGTCTCTCTCACCTCTCCCCTGTAGTGCAGCTGGGCGAGTTTTGAGTCTATCAAGCTCAGCAGAGCCAAATCTCACTCCCGATGAATAGCAACCGTCGTTATCTCAGATCATTCACATATACGGATTCAAAAAGCTGTTAGTCTTGTTTCTCAATCACCTCCATGGTACATGGGGAGGACATAGAAATATCTGAGAAAAGCATCTCAAACATATCACATCATATCTGTATTCACTCATGATGCACATTTTGTATTTAGATTATTGTTTGTTTGTTTTGTTTTTTTGTACATATCAACCCAATTTAAATCCCTTCTTACTATATTTCTCTGTTCTTATTGTTCGTTCTGTACATTCATTTGTATTAATATCAACGTTAATCACGCTGGTTAGATGCTAAACTGAATTTTGTTGAACTAGTTCTTATAGTGTGCAATGACAATAAAGTTGAATTTAATCTAATCAAAACTTTGGCAAATTAAACCAAAACTGTCAGCAAACAGTATGAACCAACATGAAAGAGAAAGAAAAGTTTTCAATCACTTGAGGTTTGGTCAACACTATACACATATCGGGCGATTTCCACAACTGTTTTCTCACATCTATCTTCTGTTTTTTCTTCTTCTCCTGGTCTACAATCTCTTACTGCCTGTTGCCTCGGGCCTGTCCCTCTCTATTACCGCCAGCTCTCACCTATCTCTTTTCTATACTTAGATTGTGGTCTGCAAACATGGCTTTGTTCCAACGTTTGTGTCTGGCCTTGAGGAAACGTTGTTTCATAGTGAATTACATGGAAAAAAAGAGATGGTATTCATTGTCTCTTTGACTCAAACGTTTTTATGTATTGATTTTTCAGGGTCTAATAATGCTGCTTTGTGCCAAGGTCGGCCTCCTGTTTCATTGCCCTGAACAGAGTACAGTTGTTTCAGAGAGAGGGAAACAGTGAATCCAGCATTCTGTTCTTATCCATCAATGAAGGAAAAATGGAAGAGTAGACCCTGCCTGCACCCCCGCCCCATCCTATCCCCTCTCTCTCCCCCTTTATCTCCCCTCGTCTCTCTATCTGTTTAATCACAGTGAGCCATATGGATGCACAGTGTGTTGTATTAATTAGACCCCAGGGCGTGGCCACACACAGGGGACTGGAGTGACTCTAGCAGTTGTTATGCTCAGAGCAGGAGTCTACCTCCCAGCATACAATGGGAGGATGGAGATATAGTAGGTGAGCTGAGGATGGCACATGCAGTAAAATATTTTTCTGGTACGAGCGCTGCTAACATGAGGACCTGTTTTTTCAAAGAGCAACAGATCTGGCCTCAGATCAGCTGTGGCTGGCAGCTGGCAGGGCATCAGAGCAGAGAGTCCAGACTCTCACAAAGGGCGAAATAAATGCGGAACCGACCATAAAATCATCCAAAGTAGCCATGAGGAATATCAATAGATTTAGATGAAATCGATCAACAACCTGATTATGTAGGTTGATGAATTAGCTAAAGTTAACCAAATTTCATCCAGATCAATCTGTTTTACTCTGTAGTCTGACATATGCCCTCTAAAATGATTATATCACCTTCAGCTAATCAAATTAATCTCACCACAATAATTCTGTTATTGTTAATGTTATATAATTATGACTGTTTGTATTGTTCCTGTGGAGCATTTTATTGATTGTATGAACTATTTTGTTTTGATTTGCTTTTGAATAGCTTCTGTTTCTTGAATCAAAACTGAACTATGGTCAAACTATAGCTGCTCTCTGTTGAAAAGATGTGTTGTTACATGGATTTAATCATCTGTAACACTTTATTTTATTGGTCTATAGTGTCATAATAACTTCCTAGGAAGGAAGTTATATATAAATATAATCTCTTCCAGGAAGGACCATATAATTTGGTGATAATTATAAGAGAAATCTGAGACAGTGTTCAAGTATTCTTTCTATGAATTCCTGTGAATGGTTAATGTAACTCTCTTTTACCAAAGTAATTACCTTATTAGTCACTAAACAAAACAAGAAAAAAAAACCTTTAAATTAATTGAAAGATTACTGTACAGAATGTAAAACAAAGTTATTTACTTCACTTGATGAAGACTTTACCAGTTCTATTCAAACTCTTCTGAATATCAACATCCACGTTTACAATCTACTAACTACATCCAAAAACTATTAAATGAGTGGGTACTGCTATATTTAGTGTCTCAGAACATTGTCTACCTGTTCTCTACAATGAGAACCATTACACACTTCTTTCCAGGAAACTACTGTGAAAATACATGGCCTGAGAGCATTACCTACTATTACCATTACCTAGGTGATAAGCCTTGAATGTTAAAATTTAACATTGTGACTGTGTGAGGAATTTTATTTATCATTAACATTCACATTTAGCAAAGTTGACAGGAACAAAGACAGAGTGCTGTGAGCTTTAATTCTCCATCAGGTTGTACCAACGCATCCGGCTGACAGTTGTTTTTCAGCCACTTTTAGCTGATTTGCTATTATTACTTACATTACTTACATGTACGTACAAGAAGTACTTTACAATAATGCTCAAACAGCTTTTTTTTTGTAAGGATGAGAGTTTAATTTATTATGTACATAAAATCGTACTCTGCAGATTATATAAGCCTGGCTGCCGGAGCCTTGTCTGGGCTAAGGAGTGCACTCATGGGGGAATAAATCAGGCGTGTGTGTGTGTGTGTGTGTGTGTGTGTGTGTGTGTGTGTGTGTGTGTGTGTGTTGTGCTTTGTGTGTGTGTGTGTGTGTGTGTGTGTGTGTGTGTGTGTGTGTGTGTGTGTGTGTGTGTGTGTGTGTGTGTGTGTGTGTGTAACTGAGAATGAGAGAAAGGGATGGAAGAAGAAAACGAATTGAGACAGAGAAACCATGGTTCAGTTTAGCCTCATCCATCCCTCACTGTGCCAGTAACAGCTAACAGCACTAGCCTGAGAACAAGGGGATGAAAGTTTATCCAGCTATAAGAAAGAAAGAAAAAGAAAAACTGGCAGCAGTGTCTGGTTAGCTGGTCCTGTCTAAAGAAGCTGACCCTGCTCCTTGTGTGGAGCGACCTTCTGTATTTGCCCGAGCTCTTAAGTGTTTTGAATTCCTGAGTCTCACGCATTGCTCCCGCTGAGGGACCACAGACCTGGGTGGGCATCAGGTCCAGTTGCTTGGCTGGTGAGGTGGGCTGCTTGAACTAAGGGGCCAACTGAGGGAACGAGGGAGGGAGTGTGGGGGCCTAAATGGGTAGCTGGTGGGGGTGAGGTCGGCTTAAGGGGTCGTGGGGAATGAGGCAGATATGGGTCAGTGTTTGCCCAGCTGTCCCCTGGGCAGTTGAAAAGGAAGTTACTGGATAGAGATGGTTATGTTTGTGGAGATGGGTGTGACATGTCATTTAATTGTGTTTTTATTGTGGCCAAAGGTGGCTGGACACAGTTGGGGAGTGATATAAATTGTGTGTATTATAGCTACTGAAGGTTCCATCCTGTACTTTGAGCTGCAATTATTAGTTTAGGGCCAGAAGACCAAAATAATGACCCAAAATATTATTTTATTTTTATTTTATTTTATTTTATTCTTCACTTATGGGAAGGTTTAATATTCCTTAAATAAGTAAAAAACAAAAGCAATAGTCAATGGTGCACTTACTAGCTTTTGGCTGCAGTTGAAAGCGGGGACCATAAGATGTTTTTGAAAGCTCCAAAAACAAAAACAAGTGAACCTTTGGACTTTGATCATTTTGTTACTTATACATAAAATCATAGTCCCTACTTGATCAGTAACACCATTAAAATGCTCCACTGTCAAGCTGATAATATGTTAGTGATGGGTTTACAGCTTGTTGCGCTGCCTCCAAGAAGAACTCAGTTAATGCAGGTTTTAGTTGTTCGTTGTGTCTCATTTGAATTCTGTCATCTCTGCTTCACCTTGAAGTTATAGTTCATGCACTGTAATAAGATTAAATTAGTAACTAAAGGAGCCATTGGTTGCTTATTGCTTGTCTCTTGGCTTAATATGTGGCTGTTGTGTCCTCTGCTCTCATTTTCTTCTTCCCTCAAACATCTGCGGTCACTATAATCCTGTCAAATCTGACCTCCATTATGCTCCCACCCTCTCTGCTTCTCAGGAGTCCCGGGAGAATTTGTTTCCACTTGTTCATCTGCTTTACCAAATCCTGTGAAACCTGCATGCAACATACAGATCTTTCACCGTGTATCAAACACTGACAAATGTATTAGATTTCTTAAGATTTAGATTTTTTTGAACTGTATGTCACAGTTTAATTTGGTCATTAAGTTCGAGGCAATTAAGCAAACAGTGGACATACTCCATTAACACTTAACAAATTTCTTTTTTTTTTCTTTTTTTTTTTTTTTTGCTAAGCATCTACTATTGAAGCAAGTTACAGTCTCAGAACTCACATTTTTGATCCTCTTGGGTCAAGGTTCAGCCCTTTCATGTACAAGGTGTTTGATTCAAGCTTTAGGACCAGAAACACACCAATATGAAGCTACCGAGCTTGTTTTATTGACAACAGAAACGTATAAAAATGAGAACTGGCCTGAGGGGCCACTTTAATCCCGTGGTTGTACTCTAAGATTAGATCATGTGAAATGATTGCATTGCTCTCAAATTGCATCATCACCCTCAGGATGAAGGATAGTCGGCCTAATGGATGGACCTACTTCTGCACTGAAACACAGGACCCCATTTCCAAGCTTCATGTGAAAAAGGGTCAGATTGAGGTGGAGAGATGGGTGGCTCGGTGGTCACAGGTGGAGGTCACCATGGCTGCTGATTTGTCTTATCAAATCAGCGAGCTGGTGTGGAAGCAAGGTGAAGGTCAGGAAAGCTGCGGCTGCTGTTGCTGCCCCGACCCACCACCACCCCCCACCGCCCCATTCACCAACGTCAACATCACCATCACCACCACCACCACTACGTTCCTCTGGTCAATGTCCTTCTTTACCATTGACAGCTCACTCAATAACCATTATTCTCAACTGGACATGAAGTGGGTGGACCCCGCTGTGCCGCTAATTGCACGATCAATAGGTGACCATAAAATACCTGTGAGCTCACCAGAGGGATCTATTAGTATAAAGACTGTAACACTAACTGAATCACAGCACATAATGATATTAAGAGGGCAGCAACTACAAGAATAACGCATATTATTATTGATTTATAGGCTCCATGCTTTATCATATCATTTTCTATCATTCCACCATTTTCATACAAAATTCTAAATTGCATTTTGGTCTAAAAATCATTTTTCTGACTCCATGTTATTATGAATCATTGCACCTGACTGGCCTTTGTCCGATCATTGTAGCCATTACAGAGACTCTTTACGATGGCTTTTCCTTTGTTGTGTCAGCCTATAGGCACCATGCTATCGGTCTGCATGCTTGGTAATGTATGGATGACGAAACACACACACACACACACACACACACACACACACACACACACACACACACACACACACACACACAGAGCACTGAAAATGTGGAAACACCAAAATTCTCTCAATGCACAGGAAAGAAAACCATTGCCACCTAATGGTCAGATACAGTCAATGCAGCAAGAGTTCACCTCAAATCTACCCAATGAGGTGCACTTTTATTGAGCTGTATGAAATATATATACAAACAAAAAACAAAAACAACCATAGACAAAAGAAATCCTGTATCTCCATTGTCTAGTGTCCTTATAGAGCTGAAGTTCTCTGTTCATTGTCACTGTCCAGGAATGTACAAAGAGTATGATTGAAAAGGCAGTTCAAATAAACAGTAGCCAGAGGACTACATAAATAAACATACACTCCTTAGTTGCAACCGTCCATTTGTTTCTGACAAAATCAATAAAAACGATAAAGGGACCTCAGATCTTAATAAAATTACAATATGGGTCAAATGAGGAGCACCTCAAAATAAAGACAGAAACCGTGTCATTGAGCCACCTCTTAAAATGAGGAGACAACGTAGATTTCCATTCTCTCAAAGTAATTCTTTTAGCTCTAACCATACAAAAAATTTAGGCGGCTGTGTAAAGAGGGCTTTCAGAACAACCCATAACAACAAGAACACAATCTGGGTTGATTTGTTTCCCAATAATGACACAAAGCAATTGAAATATTTACTTCCAAAATTTTTTTAAATTTAGGGCAAGATCAGAAACAATGAGTCAGGGTTCCCTTACCTGCCTCACATTTGTCACAAATAGTTGTACACTTCGATCCTATGCTGTGTCTGGGGTCCTGGAGGCCCTGGGCTGTCTTTATTCACTCACAGATTACACTTAACACTGTTTTCATACCTCTATATTTTCATGACTTTTCCTAGTTAGAAGAGATTTTGAACTGATATTATCAACATAAAATGATACAAAACATGGTTAAGTACCGTGGATCTCTATATCTTTTATTGGTGTTAATACAATAGCAGCACAACCCCTCTCAGATCCTAAACAATAAGTATTTCTGGATTTTTGCTCTTGGAGTTTTTTAAGAAGGTACTGGATCTATGTGGAGTCTAATTGGTCCCAAACTTGAGTAAAGTCACTATGTAAGATAAATTGTACATCTTTGTCGGTAAATGACTTTTTGGCAAACATTCCTTCCTTTCTTATCCTTATTTGGAGTAACAATGGCATGTTATGCTCATTTCTGAATGTACCTTTCATCAAATGTGCAAGTCTAGTCTGTAGCAAACAATCAGTCACCATTGAAATAGTTTTGTACAAATCTGGTTTTAATGAGGTCAGAAAAAAAAAAAACCCCGTAATGACAGATTTTTTTGAGCAACAGAAACAAGCTGTAAACTAATATATTATCAACTGTTATCAGTTGATATGGAAATCATTTAGCAAACAGTTGCTTATTTTACACACCCAGCAGTTTTAAAGCAACATTGTCATTCATATGGAGTCTTGTTTCTGGCCACCTGATGAATGCAAGTCAAATATTTAATCTGTTTTAGCTCTGTTTTTGTTCTCCACCAGCTCCTAAAGGAAATATGTGGCTCTAGCTGCTAAATGATCTACAATGTTAGCAAGCTAGTGGCTAACTGTGTGAGCTTCACTAAAACGCTTAATTAGTTTTACACATAAAGCACTGGAGTTTGTGGGACCTCAAACTAAAGTAAAGTCATTATCAACATAAGCATTAAGTAAACCCATCATTTTCTATTTAGCCGAGGTCACAAAAACTATAAGTCTTCGTAAACTCTAAAATTCCTTTCATCTTGATTTGGCAGTTTGGTGTAGTGCTATGCAATGGGATCATCCCTCCACACAGTCTAGACATACATGTATATACATACGTATGTCTGTGTGTGCGTGCATGTATTGAACCCCAGAGGACGGGAGCATCCAGGTCGTCAGGGTGGTGATTGACTGTCTTGCTGAGTATTGCTGACGAGGATGTAGTTTTTTTTTTTACTATGTCAATACAAACAGACCTGTATCTCACTGACGAGACGGACAATACACACACACACACACACATGCGCACACACACACGATCCAATTGCAGCAACCATAAACCTTCACAGTGCAATCAGTCATCTGGCGCTGCACATTGCTGTGTACAGTAAACCCAGTAGCAATAAGGCTGTTAGAGAGACACACACTTTCTCTTCCCAGTACATTTGTCTTTGTCACAACATTTAATATCCCTGCAGTTTCTTCTTCTGCTTGCAGTCTGCAGTGTTTCACTCAGGCTTTGAGGTGATCAGTTTGGACGAATGTGTCCAGAAGCTCCTCCATCCAATCAATATCTGGGGATTTGTCAACACTCCCCTGAGAAGCTGCTTGACGTCCCCCTGCCCCCACTCTGCATCCGCTCTGAATCCCCCCCCCCCATTACCTGTAACCTGCAGACACTTCTTCAGAGCTACACCATGAACCGACTCGGTGTTGTTATCGATTTGGTGCTAATGTGGTTTAGAGCAATACTGTAACATTGGTTTTGGCTGCCACAGCAGGCGTTTCCTCATGGTGGAGTGGATAAACTCTCACCATCATGAAAAGATTTAAATCTAGTTTCATGATCCTGTTTATTACATTTGATGGGAATTCAGCAGCTGGTGATGTCTTTGATTGCACCGAAAGTGATGGAAACTGACAAAGAAGAAAATGACACAGAACAATTTCTTTTTGTTCTTTCTTTCTTTTTCTCTTTTTTCTTTGCCCTAACTTTTTAATCCTCCCCTCCACTCCCTCACATACACGCATTTACACATATAGTGCTAACCCCAAGCACATACAACACCTCACCTACCCACACATTTTATCTTACACTTCATTAGCTCAACTTGTACCCACCAACACCTTTACTGTAGCTATATTTTTATCATAAATTGATTTTGTCTTAATGTCTGTAGGCTGTGACACATCCATCATTGTCTAAGTCTGTCATGTCTTTTGTATTGTAATACTACATCAAAAAAATTGTTTGTCTTCCGGTTGTTTATTGAACACACTCCACCTGTTTCCCCTAAGGTTGTTCAAATCGTGTTATTCCACTCTGTTTGACACTATCATAATGTTTACATTCTGTACAGCTTGTTCCAGCTCTTTATTGAGGCTTTGTCATGTTTACACTGAAACCCAGTATATTTTTATGGCTGCTCAAACTGAAATATACAAGATGTTTCCAGCACCAGTTTACACACATTTACCCAATAAACAACACACAATACCCATGAGCCAACGGCCGCTGTTGCTATGGAGAAGAAATCAATCAGAGCAGGAGCAAATTGCTACAATGCTGCAGTTGGTTCAGAGACCTAAAATTGAAAAGTAAACTGACTTAAGTTACAGGCTGTTTTTTTTTTTTTTGTTTGTTTTTTTTTCTTAAAAGAAAACTCAACACCATCATCTTTAGCCCTTTTCTGCCATTATTGACTTACATAAGAGAATTTAAGCTTGGTGATTGGATGTTTGTTTCTTGCCAAAATGCTTCTTGTGAGTCGTGTCTAACCTCTACCTCAAAGCTTTTATACACACAGGCTTGTACCTTTGACCTCTTGTCAAAGAAAACACATACTTGTTACACTGATTATTCAACCAGGAGAGTTTGATACTGACCCAAGTCGTAGAAGTGTGAGTCACGCAACATCTTCTATGGGAAAAATGAATTCATTTTTTTTACTAATCTCCACACAGTTGTCGTACTGGTGGTTGCAGGCTGGATGATCTGCTGCCTTTTTACAGCTGTCTCTGCCCTGGTAGGCAGTTCCCTCCTGCACCCCCTGCATCTCTCACTGTGGGGGACACTAAGGTCAATCTGGGTGTCACAGTAACAAGAAACCTTTTTCCACATGCACACATTCATCTCCTCTCTCTCTTACACACCACACAATCACATAGGATACCTTCTCAGTTCCTCTAAACTAAATAAGTCAGCTACTGGGAGTAATTGAATGATAGCATATACAAACATTTATGCGCAAATGCAATTAAGCATACTGGATGTCTGTGCGTGCATGAGTGTTTTCGAGGGGGGTGATATGTGCATTCAAAAAAAGGGGAGTGAATTTCAATAATGAGCATATGAATATGTTGAGTTGTGCAAGGAAAAGCAATTGTCCCTTCCCTCACATCAGTTACAATCACACTGAAGGTCCTCCACCTTTATTCAATTATCATAACTATCTCCTATCATTTACATACACACACATATCTTGAATAATTCATTATGCATAACATTGGCAGCACTGTTCATATGGAGATGGAAAGGCAGGAAAATGGGAATTCAAAGCTTCATCGGCTGATTCCACTTGTTAATTCTCAGTGTGCATAATTGCGTATATGCTTCTGCAACAAAGAGCAGCAAGTCCTGCTCACATTGAAATGCCTAAAGCATTTTGTTTTCCACCAAAAATGATGAATGATTAAAGTCATTTGAGTGTAAATAATGTCATAGCAAACTGCGCATGTAATTATTGTGTTTTCATTTAGCATAATGAGTATTTTGCAGTCGCGTATTTTAGAAAGAGATTAAATCCTCTCAGGAGGACTGTGTGAGGATTTATTTTCTTTGACCTCATCACCATGTTTTTTTGTCCCTACTTCTGCTGCTTCTTGTTTCTCCATCCCTCTCTCACCTTGACATTAAATGCAATTAAGGGGAAGCACTGACTATTCTTGTAAAAAAGAGAGAGAGAGAGAGACTTTATCGTACTGTTGCATGTGGCAGTCCCACGCACTATAGAGGGATGGGTTTGTTGTCCACTGATTTAGTTCGCATCACTGTTCCTCAGGGCTGAGCACAGTTGGATGCAACAATATCACATAGTCCTCCATCCTCCCAGCTTTGATATGAGAAATATGCTGATGTTTTCCATCGCGGTAGTGTTTTTCAAATTTGCATTTCAATAGCTGAGATGCCTCATGTAGTTTCAGGAGAGATAATGCCTGTCAAGCACTTGGCAATAACGCTGAATGAGGGAGTCTTCCTCTTCTGGTTTTTCACTCAGGTTTTGAATACAGACACTTAACTGTCAGAGTAGATTCAGCAGCTGGAGACACGTCCTCGGATTGTCTGCCGGTGCTCAGTATGTATGAGCATACATACAAGTCCTCAATTAGTCACTAATTCTTCACATGCTAGATGAGCATTGATTTGAATATGACCGTGCAATGAAACAAATGTGTGTCTGTGTGTTTTTTTATGAGCTTCACTGTCTTCTTTCAGCTGCTGTAATCTTCGTTGTTCCTAAACACCTGCATCACTGACAAAGAGGAACATACGCAACAGTGTCTCCTAGAAATTCTCTTTATACATCAATAATTTGTTTTGCTCGATACGCTTTGAGGGGAAAATAAACGCTGCCAGGTTGATGTTCAGTTACAATGTTTTTCAGAGGACAGGTACGGTCTTAAGGAGGTGTCAAGTCACAGATGAATTTTTAGATATTTAGTCAAGGCTGTGATCTTTGTCTCCATTAACCCAGTGTCTAAAAAACACAACACACTTAACAAAACATTGGATGTAACAGTGGATATTGTAGGAAAACAATTGAAACATGTCAGATAATGTTTAGCAAATATGTTGTGCATAAACATCTTGTGACTTCAAAAAGAACTGTTTGACATTTTGGGAGATATGTTTTTTGCCGAAAGCTGAGTAAGAAGATTGATACCACACATCGCTGAACAGTAAATGCAAAGCTATTGCTTTATAGACACTTAGCTTAGCACAAAGCCTGGACACATGGGGAACCAACTGGCTCTGTCTGAGGGTAAAACAGAAGTTGCCTGAAAACGACACACTGCAATGTTTCAGGGGTTATCTGCTGTCATCAGAGCATGAAATGAAGAACTGCCGTGGCTTTGTTTTCATTGAAACATGTCTCTACAGCAACACTGTGGATATTGCAGGCTAACAGTCTACATGCAGGAGCTGCACAGCGGCATCTGCAAGCAACACCTCGGCAGATTTTTCATCAGCCCTAGCTTAAGTCATGCAAATTCAAAAACAGTTTTTCTGAAATTCTTCCAGCATTTTGCAAGTTTGCTACAAGAAAAGACAATAAACTGGACATTGTTTATTTTTTTGTGTTTGTACATGTTGTTAATTTGTTTTCTTTTACAATTGTTTTTGTACCTACAATGTTTATTGGTTTGCACTCGTCCAATGTCTATTCTATTTTTCACTGAGGTCCGTGAATAATGACATTTCGTTTCCCAGGATGTGTGTATGCATATGTATTATGTAATGTGAAATGACAATGAACCTGAAACATTGCAGTTTGAATTTAAAGGAAATATAGTGCATTTCACAAAATGTAGAACTATTCCTTTAAAAACATTTCCTAATCATGTTGATAAAAAACTAATGTATGCGGCAAAACTTTTCCCTGCATAATGTTATATTTGCTGTTGCAAATTAGTTATGTAAAAATGTAATTTGTTGATACTGGGTTGCCATATGAGGTCTAAGGTAGTTGTATATCTCACTGTCTCATGGTCACAACTAATTGAAGAAGATAAGTGCTTGAGTGAACCAGAGATGAGAGGCAAGCACTCAACACTGATGGAGCACAGAGAGGAAAGATGAGAGAAGTTTATTTCTATAGCGCTTTCAAACACAGGGCAATTCAAAGTGCTCTACAGAGGCATAAGACATTGAGACGACATTAAGACTGCACGTAAAAGACAATGAAAACAAGGCTATTCAAAGTGCTTTTTGAGAGGCATAGATTAATTAAAAACATTAAGACATTAAGAAGGCATTTAAATTGCAGTCGGGTTATTATTGTCTGTTGAAGGTCTGCTGAAGGTCAGTGCATGGCTGAGCAACAGACCTGTTCTCCCTCTTTCTCCTCCTCCTTCCCTCCATCTCTCCCCTCCCCCACCCCAAGAGTAATGTCATTCAGTCTCATGCGTCCCTGCTGACGGACTAGCTGTCCCCTCCTGACTTCCATCGAATGGCCAGCATGCTGCCTATGAACAGGACACCGCTCAGATCAATTCACCTTCTGCCCTTCATCTGAACCACTCAGACACTAATCAAAGAAGAGGAGGAGCCTCGTCATCAAGCACTGCACAGAAAGCTGGTATGTTTTACAAGGTGCTCAGCCCCAAAGTGTCATTTATCAAATAAAAGCACTGGAGAATTTAATTTGACTTTTCAGACTACGAAACACAAATATTGCAGTCTCTTTTAATGAGGTGTCGGGGATATTCTTCAATGTATGCTGCTTTAATGGTGCGCCTGGGACCAATTACAGTGTCACTATCACAGCCCATCATTCACTCATCATTTCTCAGTCACATCAAATTCATTCTTTCTCTCAGAGGATCTCGATAAAAATGGCTATCAGTGTCAATTTACAGTCTCATTCTTTTTAAAACAAGATTTTCTGAGCTATAAAACTGATAAAACTTTTATTCTGCCCTATTAAATAGACCTTGCTGTGTGTGTATAGTGTAAAAATCTTTATTCCTGATGGTTTCTTCAAGGCCAGCAAAGGTCACTTTATCAGTCTCTAAGGTAATAAAGAAGGATCTTACAAACTGTGGCCTCTGACAATTGGAAAACCATCATGATCAATTGATCAGTACAGTCCAGGGAATATAACCTTGTTGTAGAATCGATTGGCCCAGACCAGAGAAATTGACCAAACTAATTTTGGCCCCTTGACTGCTGAGTTGCAAAACCCACTTAAAATCAATTAGAAAAATTAAAAGCCAACAAAACAAAGGTGAAAGAGCCACACTGATTAATTATGTTCTCAATTTCCATAACTATCTTTAATGGCAGGTCGGTCAGGATCCTCGTTAAGTAATCATGGTACTTGGCCGCCTGACACATGCACCTGTGATGATGGACTGATTTATCCACCTACACAGCCGGGAGGAATCCTCTTGTAATGTTCTTCCTGAGAGGAGGAACCATCTGATGTGCCCTGCTGATGGATTGACAGATGGCTTGAAAAACTGGGGCAGACAGATCGCAGGAGAGAAAAATGTGGAAAAGGTAGGAAACAAACGATACGGAAAGACGAACAGAAAAGAACAGGAAAGGCAAAGTGTAAGTGACAGCAAAAGATGTGAAGCTGCTCTATAGTAATGAAGTGATTTGTAAATTGTGTGCTGTGTGTGTTGTTGTGTTGGTGTGTGTGTTTGCCCACAGTTTGACAAGGTGTGTCAGTAAAAAAATCTGTAAATACGTGCAGCAGAAAAGATATTATGCAAACAAGATTCCTTTCTGATCTGCTTATAGTTTTCTGTAAGCATATTTCAATTTAATGAAGAAAGATTGTGTTTGTTGACGTGGACGGGTGACAGTCAGACCTTCCTCAGAGCAAGGTGAGGTTGAGGTAGGAAGAGTAAGTTAGTGAGCATGAACAGTTAATTTATGTAAGGTGAGGCAAGGCAATTTCATCTACAGTGTATAGCACATGTCATTAAAGGTAACTTAATGTATTTATATTAAAATGTACCAAAAGTAACCCAAATCACCCACTGTAGGTGTGAGTCATGGTTAAGCATCAATACCACGATAGCTAATTCTAGTTTTGAGTATTGGAACTGGCACCAATACCAAAAAACACAGAGCACTGTTGTACACTTTACTTTGGTTTCCTCTTTTAATAAACAATAATGTTGCGATAACTGTTGCAGATACATAACTGCTGAGCTTTGACAGCATAATTCTTCCCAAGTTTGTACTTAACGTGTATGAGTACAGTAAGTACCAATATGTACTGTTCATCTAAGTACAAGGGAATGAGATGTGAGGTTAAAAAACACGAGGGGAACAATCTGGGAATTGAAGAAGAATTTATACTGCAGGTATCTTTAGCTCATATGAAGGAGGGCAGTGTGACCATTTTTGAGCAACAAAGCTGGAAGTTTTGGGGAAGATGGGGTAATGAGTTCTGCAGATGTGATTTATTTCAAATTACAACAGAGTATGTTGAAAAACTGCATTGACATTCATCCATCCCCTTTCTTACTCAGCAGGTCTTTTCTAACTATAATACATCTTAAAACAATTTCATCTTGTATCCAAAGCTGAGCAGACCGGATGCCAAACCGAGGCAGCAACTTTACAAATGTCTCTATAGCATCCTCCAACAGCAGAGGACAGTGTCAGCTGCCACTCACTTCACCAGCAAACACTGATGGTGGAAGCTCTTTGTGTCCTCTGTGCAGCTCTCAAGGTTGTACCCTATAATATTAGAATAGTTACCTGTTTAAAATAGAGTATAAGTTTTCTTACAGTATAAACCATACCACACTCTGTACTACTAGAATATAGGAACCCGAATACCCACAGTATTTTTAAGTTCCCAGATGGTTGCCCTCATCTTGTTCTCTTGTGCCTACATGTACTGTTTGTATTAGTATGTATCTACTGGCACATTAGTACAAAAAAGTTAAACCGGGAAGAATTACCCTGTACATTGTGGGCTGTATTTTAAAACGTCACCATTAACCTTTTAAAAAATGACTGTACAGGCTGAGGTCTGTACTCAACTGAACATAACAGCTTGGACCAGGAACAGACTGAACGTGCTACTTAGCTAAAGATAGTTTGAGTCAGCGCTGAGTGTTGCAGCGGTATGAGCGGGGATGTGACTGCACAAACACACAAGAAAACTGGAAGAGCTACACAGTCAGATGATTGCAAATCTCTGAACTGAACTCAATAAAACACAGTGATTACATCATTAGCTAGAAGCATTAATACAATATTTTTAATTTACCTTTAAAACCATCCTGATTGAGCAATTGGCAGGGAATGATAAAAAGAAATGCTTATGGTTTGTCAAATCATTTGATGGCAATGAAAATAGTACCCTTTTAATTAGTACATTGATTCACTTTTAATAATTAAT
This sequence comes from Seriola dumerili, assembly GCF_002260705.1. Taxonomy (NCBI): domain Eukaryota; kingdom Metazoa; phylum Chordata; class Actinopteri; order Carangiformes; family Carangidae; genus Seriola; species Seriola dumerili. The sequence continues at coordinate 3,011,446 of NW_019175554.1, forward strand.
ATATTGACACTGGTCATTCAGGCTGTGATATTGGACTGAGACCAAATTTTGTGCTAATTCTAAGTAGAGCTATAAAACCAGCTCCTGATGATCCTGGTCAGATTAGGTTGTGAGGAGAAGAGAATTTTGAAGTTGATTCTGCATTGAGCTGTGAGCCAGTGAAGAAGTTTAATTACTGGGGTAATCGAGCTGGAGCATCCCTATTGTTTGTTTGAGTAATCAAGAGAACAGAGTATCACAGCATAACCTGGTGGAGATGAATACATGAGGCAGGCTCTCAGAATCAGTTTGAGATACAAACCACCCAGACATTTTTCATTTGTTTGTACAAGCCAATCAAATTCAGCCAAACAGAAAAAATTTAAATCAACTGCGTGCAACTGTGATGGCATAATATTAGCAAGATGAGTGTCTGTAAACAATGCACTGTAAACAATGTATAATTGATGGACCTACTGAAACATTAATGCAGCATTTGCTTTTGTTTTTCTTTCTACAGACAGCTTCCTTGCTCTTGTCAGGCAGCGTTTGACTTCTACTGAACACCATTTGATCAAGAAGACAAACTCATGTCATGAAGTGGGGCTCCGCTTCAGTGATAAGAGAGTTCAAATGGAAAAAAACTAGAGAGAGTGTAAGAGGCTAAGGGGCAGTGGCAGTGTGAGGAGATGAACATGGGGAAGAAAGAGCTTCTATATAGGAGATAAAAAAGGGAAGAGAGAATGGAGGTCAGAGGGGTGAGAGTAAGTGAGAATTAGAGGCTGTGGTTGGTTGAGGCCGGTGTCCACACTGCAGTCAGGTCAGACCGTGGCTGCTGGGCTGCTGGGCAGTCAATCAGTCCTTATTGTGCATGGCCAATCCACAGGCACAAGGACAAAATGAAAAGCTTTGAAAGTAATCTCCAAGATAATGGACTCCTGCTCTATCCAGAGGTGGATCAATGCTGGGTTGGACCTGGCAGCCCAGAAGAGAGACAGTTTCCTTCTTCATCTGCTAGAGGTGGAGCCACTTGCATCTTAACCTCATCCATTATCGAGACTAGCACAGGGCAAGCACAGTCCATCTCCGTCTATGATTTTACTGCCAGTCTGTACTTCATCCTTTCTCTCTACTCCATGCTGCCTCTCTCTGTCGCACAGCAAAGATAGATGGAAAGAGTGTAAAAGAGGGTCACCCACTCCCTTATGAGAGTTCATTATCTTACACGCTGAGGGAGGAAGAGACACAGAGACGTGTTCTCTGGGGATCCCATCCACAGTGGGGAATTTCTCCAAGCTCTAAAGAGGGGCAGGAGGGATGCTGGTCCAAAAAAAAAATGCAGGTCAAGAGTGTCAGACACAAAAGACAACAGAGCATTCATAGCAGGCAGACACTTCCACAATGCCAGAGAGGAAAGAGAAGTGTACTTTATTGTACCAGCAACTGTTCCAATGTTATGGAAATGCACGTTTAAAAAGGTGAATTGTTGGCTTTGTGTGTCCAATGGTGGAGCTTTGTTGTCCTCGCTAACACACACTTAAACTAAGCAGGAGCAAAGTTGATCTCCCTGTGTATGTGTGTGCGCGATGAGTGTTACAGCATGCGTGCCTGCTAGGAAACTGTGAGTTGGTGAATGTGTACAGACCTCTGTTTGTCCCCTATCGGTATGCTGTCAATTGTCAGACTGGAAGCTGCTCTTTCAAATCAGCAACAAAAGGCTCTTTCCCAAATGTTCACTCTCTGCAGATACACGGCTTTCCTCTTGAATGAAGCAAAGCCAGTAGTGTAAAGACAAAATGTGAATAAACGGGGGAACACAAAAAAAGGATTTATCAACTCATGTAGGCAGAACTATCTCAAGAGGTGTTAAGAAAGAGTGAGATCCAGAGAGAGGTGTTGAGGGGGGTGGGGGTGTGTGGAAAGAAAGAGCACCACTGTAAGTAGAGAGGGGAAATGTTCCCATAGCCACTGTCGTTATTTCTTCCCACCTGGACGGTTATTATGTTTTGGAGAGGAGTTCTGGCTGCGTCCCTTGTGGTCGCTGCTACAGTGTGACCCAGTCCAGATGGCCTCTTCTCTTTCTCCTGTGTGTGTGCTGCACACTGCTGGGACTGTGACAGACGCACAGCATAGCATAACGGCCCGCAGGGAGGATAGAAAGAAGAAAGTGACGTATTTACAGACAGATTAACGGAAAAACCTGATTAAATGAGATGGGAAGCAAAACAAAGGCTCATGTTTTCGCACAGGCCACGAGTGAATGGTCAGTGAAATGATGTGAATCATACCCACCTATGGGAGATTTGGACCAACATGTTAAATAGCATCCTGCACCACCATCATCAAAACACCAAATCCAGAAATATTTTTTGGGAAAATGATGCTCATCCCTCCAGTGGAGCTCCAGAGACATATAGTATCTATGCCAAGAAGCACTGACTTCACATTGTTCCCTTCATTCGTGTGCTTTTGTTATGCCCTGAAAAGGTAGAGAATCAATAAAGATGTCTCCACACAGTTACCTCTCTGGCATCTTTATCAAGAATATATTGTTCAACATAAAAACAAGTTAACATTGAAACAAGAGAATTACCATGTTCATAACAAGTCTGTTTTCACTGTAATTGTCTATTTGTGTTCCATTACAGCTCCTATACACAAAACGTGCAAAATGTGACTAGTCCAGTGAACTTCATTCATTACTTTCCCATATAAACACCAAAATCAGCACACACATTTCCCATGAGGGCTGACAGGTAAGAGATTCTTTCTACTATAAACTATATTATTTATACAAGATATCCTACTTTTAACATTTATATAAACTTCAGTCTATCACTCTTTACTGTTAAAAGCTCAAAACATATCCAGACTTTCTGCCTCTAGTTGTTCCTCCATCAGAGGTGGAACTTGAGTGTCACTTGGCTGATTCAGTTCAGTTCAAAGATTTGACCTCTCTGAATATGTAGTCACTTTTTTTCTAAGCACTTCAGTTAGTACATCAGTAAATAAATGCATCACTGTTCATACTATCACAATGTTCAGTGCGTCTTCCCTTCAGTAGTTCAGTCGGTTGCATTGTTTATAATAGTAGCCACCCATTTGCATTTGAGTTATGACTTCATGACCATTTCTGTGGCTTTTGCGGTTTTTCAGCAGTGCCGTGCATAAACGCACTATATGAGCACCGTTCATCGTACGCGCTAATTTTTTAATAAAGTGAACTGAACGTGAATCTGTTTGCAACGAATGAACGCTCACACACCAGAAAGTGGCGGCCGCGAACCGAAAAGCTGTTTGCCAACTGCCAAAAAAATACCAGAAGAAGAAAAACTGCGTTTTGGTCTTACGGCTGCACGCAAGGGTTTACGGCATCCAGCATGTATCAGGTGAGCTCAGATTCCAACGTAAAAATCTCACCTTCTGGTCTGAATAAACAGCCACATTAGTGACGAATTTGAAACGACGCATCGAGTTGAAGCATCCGACTAGTCTTTTGAAATACCTGCGAGTGAAGGGTAGAAGGGTCAAGACCATGAACCAACAGCCGAAAAGTTCCTCCAGCTAACTCAAACTCACAGAAATACAGGATATACACATAAAACTTATACTTACATTGCTTTTTCTCATCTTGTAAAAGTAAAAGTCTGTTTGTGTCTTTTGTACAGTAAATCGTGTAGTTTGAGAAGCGGCTGTGATTTAAGGCTGATGAGTAGGAGGAGATTCAACTGAAAAAGAATAAATAAAAAAAACGTAAGAAGTGAACGTGTTTTGTTTTTTTTGACTGAACTTAGATCAAAGTCAAAATTGTGAGCTATGAACATGAACTAGTTCATCTTAACCTTTGTGAACTGAATTTTGAACTAGCTCTTGTAATGTGTAACTTGCTCAGCACTGTTATTCAGTCAGGTTTTAACCATATCTCCAGCTGATCTGTCCCTGATAACGTCCCTCCCTGTCACTGGTGAGGAGCTCAGAGACAATGGTGATTCAATATAGTCAGTCAGGTTTAATTGGTGTTAAAGATTTGTTTGTCTGTGCACTCAACATCTCTACCTCCATCCAAACACAGTCACGTATTTCTGTGGGTGTTGAGAAATTCAAGCCCTTTTTCATTCCCATCTTTCCTTCATCGCTCTCTCTTTCTTGTTACATGTAATGAAACACAAAATCAATCTTGCTGGGGAAAAAATGGCGTAATACAGAGCCCAGTTGACAAAGTGATCCTCAGTCAACTGCAACAACAATGACAAATAAAAAGATAAATGTTGCAGTTGTGTTATTGCTGTGGAAGATCTGAAAAAAAGAAGAGGGAAAAAAAATGAGACTTGGTGTTTAAATTCACATTCATTAAACATGATATGAATCAAAAGCTTTTTTGGAACTTACACCAAACCAAATTACACTCTAGAAATGAGTAAAAATCAAGTGATGTTTTTGACAGATGGATGACAAATTGAAGACAAAACCTGAATAACAGAGTGGAGAAACATGATGGAAACAGATTCTTTGATACAAGACACAAGCATTTGAATAATGATTGGTCACTCAAGCAGCTCGGTCTATGTACAAAATTTAACGTTCTCCTTTAATTTGATGCCCATCCTTATATACAGATTGACAGCCACAGCCCCATCATCCACTGATCTTGTCCCCACTGTTGTTTGACAGAATGCCACCCATGTCTTGTCAGGCCTGAAATGATCAAACTGACACAGGGAGCTTCATCGTTACAGCCTCTGACCGACTGACCATGAACCGCAGTGTGCCACCTGCTCCTCTCCTCACACTCCTCGCAGCTCCACTGGTGCACCCATCCAGTCTATCTAACCCTTGAACACCTTGGCCCTCCTGCAGACAGCCGGTGCCTTGCAAGTCAAGACTCATCTATTATCACTGACAGACAGGCACCACACATCACTACGCAGCCGGTAACAAGCTCCCAACAACATATGGTATCTCCTCAGTCCCTCCAGACACCTCTTTGTTCTGTAGTCACCTTACCAGCCACACCTCAGCACAGATATACTTCCTATTTTACCAAACATATATATATATTTTTTTTTCCATTTACTTTCTCAGCCATCCTTCAGTGTTTGTTCTCCATTCAATCATTTCAGGGACTTCTCTCAGCTGAAATAACTCTAGGATATACTAAGGTTTCATAGTTAGCACCTTGCACTTTACACCTAATACTGTAATTTGTAATGCTGTGCAGTATGTCATTATTACAATTGTAATATTAAACAGTGTGTAATTATAAACAATGAAAAATCATTTTTCTTAGAGAGGGGTTCCACAGGGTTTTATCCTTGGCCCACTTTTTTTCAGTTCATGTATAGATATAAATAACTTACCAGAGTCATGTTGTGGTGAGACTGTCCTCTCAAGAAGGACAACAACATGAACCATTTCAGGAAGAGCCCCAACATTACATTTGTTTAATTTTCTAGTGGTCATTGTAATGATGATGGTAGGAAAGGAGGAAGTCAGGTCAACAGAGGGAGGAGGTTTGTGGTGGATGGATGGGTAAGCAAAATACCAGTCAATGTTTTTTAACCTCAACTTTAACTATGTGTTTATTTCTGTAACCATGACACCAGAGGTCCTCTAACCTTAATAGTACTAATGAGTACTCATTTTATCCCTTTCTCTAAACCATATCAAATTGTGCTTCAACCTAACCAAACCCTAGTCATAGTGTTGTTGCGTCATAAAACTGACTTGTTGGTTGTGGCCAATCCTAACTCCTAGAAATTACATCTTTACATTATATCATCTTTTGTCTGGGGTCAGGTTTAGGCAACAAGGCACTTGTATGTGTAGGGCACATGTAAATGAACACATTGTGTCTGAAGTCACTGAAATATTTCTGCATTAAACCAAACAACTATCTTTCTCTAACCTTTTCCAAGTGCTGTGAGTGTCCAAATATAGACTAACCAAAAAAGTATGTGCAGTATGTTGTCTGAACATTTTACTGATATGTTCAATATCAGTGTAATTGTGACTTGCAAAATATGTAAATTGACAACATATACGCTTAGAGATTAACCTATACAGAATTAAGACCTGAATCTGCAGCTCACCTCTACTTTCAGCAGGTTTATAGTGAGACTCAGCTCATTGTTTAGCTGTCCAGTCTGCAACTTTACTGTTTTGGTTCACTCTTTTGTGAGTGTTTTGTTAGACACTTATTTCCAGCAAAGAAGCTCTAAAAACCCATTGTTCACTTCCTGCTCAGCACCAATGTCCATTTCTACATTTCATTTCTGTTTATGTATTTTCTGTTATTTTAAAGACCCCTCTAGGAATGGGAATCGCACACAAGCTTAGACTATAAATGCTTCATTATATGGCATTCGATTATGCTATATACCTGTACCTATCCAAGTGAAATAAAATGAAAATATATATGTGTTCTATCAATACTTCTGAACAGTTGCTTTACAATTCCTTCATCTGACATAAATGCTCACTTCATCAGTGTGGTGTGCCCACCATACATTTTTTTATAAATAGCAGCTTGAGTTCTTGTCACCACTGATGTAGAAAAAGCTTTACTGTAGATACATGTTACTGTGTGGTTTAAGCACACATTGTGCTGCTACCCGTTCTTGTCTCTGTGCTGTAAATATCACAGCATATAACTGCTGAACTGCATACCATCAAGCTTTAAGCAGAAGACAATGAGGAAAAACAAATCTGCCACATAAGCTTTAATTGGGTAATTATGAAAAGCAAGATGAGAAATTTAGTGTCCCTGCTGGGAGGAGAATTGCCCATTACCTGGTGATTTTCCCAAGCATGACTATTACTTATGGCATGTAAAGACACTATGCTACAGTGACCACTTAATTACATCCATTACTCAGGACTGGGTGGCAAGTTCTCACTGGGAGAAACTCACAAATGCAGACAAGAACATACAATCACGTTTGCTCCCACGTGTTTATATTTGAAGGTGATGGTTCCCAGCCGGTTCTTATTTCCCATACCTGCACAGACTGATCAAAGCTATTTTAGAAAAGATTGAATGATTCCACAAGCTCATTTTGTTGAATGTTTAAAGAAACAAAGACATTTCTTCCTATGAAAACATTTCCGCTCACAGCTTATGCCAGTTTTGACCTTTAAAGTCGTCCATGCTAACCTTTAGAAGCCATCATGATTTAATGTGAATCTGGTCTCTAAACAGAACAGCTGGCTGGCTGAATGCATTCACTCACTGCAACCTTTTGTTTTCACCAAAGCCCCATGTTTGAGCTCTGCTGGGAGTGAAATGATTTTTTGCTTGACTGATGGATCTCATATGAACTCTCATTAGTCATGTAGGTGTTGTTGTGAGTGAAGATCCACTGCCAAATAGTGACACCTACTGGCAAAATTAAAGAGTTTGCTGTTGCCATTCTCAATTATTTTATACAATTCAGACCTCAAAGCCACCCTGTTGCAAAGGTTTAACATTACCTGAAGAAGACACTGACCTACTGGAGGGAGTTCACTTTTCTTACTACAAAAAAATCTGAGTTGAGAAGCTGCTCAACCTTAAAAGATTTACTCTGATGCTGGTGGTCTAGAAACTCATATAATATACCACATATAAGAAAATAATATATAATAGATAATCTTTTGGCAAAAACAAAAAGTAAAATGCTCAGTTAAAACTCAACAGTTTGGTTCCTGCCAACATTAGAGGCAACCAGTTACTGTTTGTAAGAAACCAGCTCATTTCTAAAAACATGCACCCCAACATCCAGCTGAATAGTGAAATCATTTGGTATTAAAAATTAATGAGAGACTTAAATGTATCACGACCTGTGTTTAATTTGTGCAGTAATTAGCATGTACTTTCTGCTTATAGTGAGATGGGTATCCTTTGGTGCTTTGGTTGAGATTGAGCTGTTGATGTGCCAATAATGTGTATGTATCCAAAGTGTTTCTCTTTCCGAAAGGAATGAATCACAAGAGGTCAACTCCTGAATTGTTTCTCTGTCCACTCACCTTTAGCCACAGACCTAAGGCCGCATTTCCAGGCCCCAAGTTTTTCACTACAGCACCACCTACCGAATTGGTTAGGGTGAAGTGTAGGGGTGGCGTTGTTTTACACACATGTTTGGAACATATTGGGTTTCCTGCACAGTAAAAAATTAGGGTCCTAGAAATCCGCTCCTAGGACTGTGGTCCTTACAGTCCTGAACCTGCAGCCTCCGGGTCTGCAGAAACATGCTACTCAGATCAAAGCAAACCCCCACTAGAGAGCAGCAGTGGCATGAGTGACCTGAAAGGAAACTAGAGTTTCAACTTTGACAAAACATGGATTTACAGAATATTAGTTCTGAGAACCTGTTCCTTGCTGTTAATAAATATCTGCAGTATTATTTGTTCATACATACCACCTGAGGTTGCTCATTTGGACAGAAGAAGACAAAAATGTGTCTGCGTGTTTGTGTGTGGTCCAGATATTACTCATGGTTTGGGGACCTAAATCGGTTTACACAGTCACAGCAAGTCCCCATGACATAAATCATTAAATTTTAAGGTGAAGACATGTTTTGAAGTTAGGATAAGGTTATGTTTAGGCAGGTAGTGGTTATGGTTAGAGTAACTTTCCTGGAAATGGATGTAAGTCAATTTCCTCTGAAGTCACGGAGAGACTGCTGTGTGTGTGTGTGTGTGTGTGTGTGTGTGTGTGTGTGCGTGTGTTTGTCAGAGCATTCAGAGTTGATGGCTTTCCCAGCCTCAATGTTTCCTGCATGCAGCATATAAATGGCTGCAAAGGAAAGTTTTTAGAATTTGCCTCCACACAGAGAGGTCACAGACTTTTCAATGAATTATGGACTGTTCAAATTTTAAGCAAAGACACATGGATGATTTCATTTCTACTATAACTGCACATCAGACACAGTTCAATCCTCATCACACACTGACAATTATCTAAACATTTGTTGCATTGGACCAATTTCAAAATCAAAGTATTCAATTTTGGAGTAGATGTTATATTCCAACAGATTGAAACTTTTAGTTTTCATGGTTTATGTAATGAATTAATTGCCAGAAACTGTTATTCAGAAGTTAAATAATGCCAAAGTAAATGAACAACTGCAAGAGCAAAATGACTAAAGGATGACAACATGTTTTTGGCACTGGGTTTTTCTTTTGTCTCAGTGGTTAAGACATGGACAGTTGTTTATTTGCTGGATCACATCCTCTCATGTCAGAGTTTTTGTGAACTGTTTCTTAAATGTCAAAATACAATACTATGAATAATAGTGTTTAATGTTTGTCAGACGACACTATCAAATGTGAGTTTGAAAGTTTTGTCTGCATGAAGAACATCTGCCAAACTCTTTTTCTTCCACAAAATTGCAGACATGGCGAATATAAAATGATAAAATTGTATTAAATTCCCCATAGATCAGCTTTTGTTAGAGCAAGTTTTTTTGTCTGAATTTAAAAAACACACACTGACTACTCCATCCAGTAGCCAAGACTGTTGCTCAGATTGCAAACAGATGTTGATCCATAAAGGACATAACAACAGACTTTATCTCTGCTGCCTGATGTTTTACATTGGGGGTTACTGCTTTGTTACAGTATGTAACACTTAGATAATCTTCCATGTGTGTTTGTGTACATCAGCATGCCAATATTATGGCCTTCAGTTTTCTAATAGACCCTAATTCAAAGCAGGCTTTAAACAGTAATTACAAGCAGAAAATCGTGTGACATAACTGTTTAATCAGAGTAAAATATGTCCTGACTTCCACAGATGAAAGCCAAGCACCAGATGTAACCATTACCAGGTCTATAAGATCTCAAGCTCTGGGAACTCAAAGTACCTAAGACTGAGTTCTTGTTTGTGCTGTGAGAGTGAATAATAATGACTGTCCAACGGGGAATATCAGTTTTCCACTGTGACTGTGGCTAGTTTGATAAGTAGTGAGTTTGATGAAGTAACTGAAGGAGATCCTAGACAGTGACATCATGTGTTTCACAAAAACATTGACCAGAAGTGATTTACCCACTGAGTTTATGGGGGTTTTGTGTGAGTTATTACTCTGTATTTCAACAAAGAGGTTTGATTTAGAAGGATAATTTTATAATGTTTTATGAATATATCAAATGTCCAACTAGTGAAGTTCTTCTTATGTAATATTATTTTAAATTACATCTGGGTGACTGGGTTCCTACATTTACATAAACTGAAGTTCACTCTAGTTGTAGTGCACTAATGTAAAAAGTTTTTAATTACAGGCATATTCTCGGCAAAATGAATGTTTAAAAAAAAGGTCTTTGTCCATGACCTATTATCTTTTATGATGAATTGTTAATACATGTAAGCAGCATTTAACTGCTGTAGATATTCAAGGTGAACCTAATTTCAACTACTTAATATACAATTGGTTTCCCAACCTAGGGTTTGTGCCTCTCCCAAGGTTCACAAAATAAATCTGAGGGGTTGTGACATCATTTAATGAGATCTGAAAAGATGAAAAAACAAAAGCTCTGATTCACAAATTTTCAAATTTTATGTTTTTTTCCTCTCTTATTTTGTGAAATTTTGGATAATTTTACCAATTTGGGCCTCAAGCAATAGTAGAATTAAACTATCAGAGTAGTTTAAAGTGGAAATCACTCTTTTGTCAAAGTGCTCACAACACATGGGGGTGTCACAAGCCGAAATGGTTGGGAACCACTGGTTTAATCCTTAACAAATTATTGTATTTAAGATTATCATATGTGAAATCTTAATCTGAAAAGTAACTGTATCTACCATTGTATCAAACATGTCTGTTGATTAACCTTCCAAACATGTCTCTCGTCCAATAGGTAATCACCTAAAAAAGATGTTTATTATATGATGTGTGATCTGATTGCTGTTTAAAGCAATGAATATGAGGCATTTGTGTTATTTGTGTTGTGTTTTCCCTGAAATCTTCCAGTCAACACCACACTTGCCCTTTCACATTGCTGCTTCCACTTACAAGAACATTTTGACATGGTGTTGATGGGTTGGCATAAATGACCAACGTACACTGAAGAAACAACATTTAATTCCAGTAAAGGTTCACAGGGAAACTCCACTTCACGGTGTACACAGCTCTGGCTCAGACTGGCTACATCCTCTGTTGTTCTTGGCTGGACCAAACAGTTTTTTTCCCCCTGTTTTACCACCTGCAACAGTTTTCCTCATTAGCAATGCTGAAATCCTGTCCAGAATGAGTATTGTTCTTTCATGCCATGATGATGAGCTCTGTGACTCCTAAATCATTCCTCTTCTTTCTCACTGAATTAGGCGATACTGTAACTTGACAAGTAATTGATATGTGTAAAACAGCTACTGTATGTCATGTTATAAGGGTTTTTCAAAACTAAATGTCTGACTGTAACAGTTTTTATCTGTTTCAGGGGAATTTCAGTGAATGTTCATTAACTTCACAATGGTGTGCAATGGATGCCTCCATTTTGCACAATCTATGTTTCAACAGTATAATGCTGTAGGCAAACGACGAATGAATGATTTAACTGTTTAATTATCTGCAGCAGCGTTTACAGGACCATACAAGTGTAATTTTCATTTTTTGCCTGTAGCAACAACTGTCCCTATCTTTAGCTAATGCCAAAATTATTACTGTAAACAAAAAAGACAAAAATTAAATCTCATCCACACTGGAACATAAACTATGTGATTTTCCCATCATTGCTTTTGTGGTCCTATTCCTGTTCAGAACATCCATTCAGAGCCAATAGTTTCAGTTTTTGGCTGATGGAATTTAGCCATTAAAGCAACTTGCATGTTTCCTGCAAAGAAGCAGCACAGAAAGCAGAATCACAGTTTATACCTTTGCATACATCAAAAAAAAGAGATGTTAATAAGTAAGTCAGACAGAGTGAGTCAGACAAAGAGACACTGGCAGAGACATAAAGCTGCACAGGCTGGACTCACACAGAGTTTTGAAAGCAAGGTTTTTAATGTTTTTCTCAAAGCTTTCACAGGGAGCATTTTCCTGACTTGCTTGCCTGGATCTCAAAGGAGCTGAGTCATCTGATTGGGGAATAGTTCCTTGTGCAATACATCCTTCTCTTCTCCTGGTAAACTACATCAAGCCAGATTTGAAACAATTTGTAACCTCATGAAAACTCATGATCTTGTGTGCTTCTTCCAGCTGTTGAGTTTCCTGTCTTTTACCTATCTTGGAACAGAAAGCGTGAATAAATGATTATCTTCACATAAATGTTCTCCTTCATGTCTGTTGTTCTTCCTATTGTTATTCCATATGAATTCTACCCTCAAAGAAAATAAATTCAGTGTCCTTCATTGACTCGAACATTTTTATTCATTCATGTCAAAGATATTTCAAGAGGATCTTGCTTTTAAGCCTTATGTTGCAAAAAGAATATAGCAAAAAAAGATATTCAAAGGATGAGGCGTGATATTCCATATTATCATTATTGTCAACAAAGACAATACAAAGAAAAAGATTAAAGCCAATTAGTGCTTTCCAAATTGCCCAGCCTGTCAATTTGTTCCTGAGAATGCAAATCTCTTAAAAACAGATCAAAAATATATAGTTTTATTTTTTTAATAAGCTAATTTCCAGCTGGGCACTGCAGTTTTTAGAGAATGTGACTCTCATGAAGGTGTACACCTGTCTTTGGCCCATTCATGAGTTCATTCAAGTGTCAAAATACATACCACATAACATCACTGTCAGTGACAGGAATAATTCAAATGAGAAAATACAATACACACAATTTAGGACAAGAACTGACCAAACCATATGCCTATGAGACTTCTTAGAGTTCTTTGTAGCCAGAGGTTTCCTTTTATCTGTGCTGACCCTGTATTACCCTGCCTGTCCAGTAGTAGTCCTCAGTCACCTGGGCCTCACCTGCCAGCACACCTGCCCCTCATTCCTCATGATCAGACACTCAGCACATAAACCTGCCCATGATCACTACTCTTCTGTCTGTTGTGTTATCATCATGTTGCAGGTTTTGTTTTTACTTCCCTTTCTCCCTGCTCCCTTTTTGGATTTGTTTGCTTCTGCTGCCTACTTACCATGTTGTGGACCACTGCCTTGAATCAAGTAAATCATTGTATTCTTACCTGCTCTGTTGCTCAGTCTTGCTTTTGAGTTCAAACATCACCTACCAGAAACATTACAATGCAAAAACAGATGAAAGGATAGAACAAGCAGCTACAGTAGGGGGGATTTTTTTTTATAGAGAGTTCCCTTGGGTAATTTAAGGTTTACAATAATGTGAAGAATTAGGGAAGAATTTTCTCTTTTTCCTCTCCTAAGACAAATATCCTCCTCCTCCAGATCTTTAGGACAGGGTTCTCCAGAGGTCTCCAAACCATGGTCCAGAAGGAAAATGGATGACCTTTTTGAGCACATCTCATCCGTCTTCCAGGTCAGCCACACATGTTTCTAATCTAGCCCTTAATTCTGCATGTCTTCATGCTTTACTGAGCTGGAGCCGGCCAGAAAACATGAAGGAGCTGCCATTACCTTTACATGTGCTCTCCATAATGTGTCAGCAGAAAACCACATGTCCTCTCCCCCTGCTTGTATCCAGGTTAACATATCTTTACAGCCATATAAGTGGAAATGGGTTTGCACTTTGGTCATGTGTGGTAATGATGAAGGTGCTGCATTGTACAGGTGCTTCTCTATGACTGAGAATCAGAGATATGTTCACTATCTTTAAATTGTCATGAACAGTCTTTAAAATTAGACTTATTTTTGTGGAGATTTACTCTCAGTTGCCAGTTTATTGGGTACACCTAGCTAAAAGGAATACAACAGATATTATAACCTCCCATCACGGAGGTTATAATGTTCAATGTGCATTGAAATTGTTTTAGAGAGGTGCTGATTCAACCGGTCATTTTAGGGGTTGTGGTTTGCGTTGCTGTTGAATTGCATTGGTGTTATACTGACAGATGTTCCTATCATTCTGTCCTCCCTATTTATATCAATGAAGGTAGGCTAAATACCAGAAACACCTCTCAATATTATAACTGAATATTATAACCTTCATCAAGGTATGACTGACAATTCTGTGTATTTTGTAGATAAACTCCTTCACTTATTGATTATAATGACCTTATATTTGTGGTTGAAAACTACATAACACTTAGCAGAGGAGCTGTGACTGGTGGTAACTAGTCAGCATTGCAGGAGGATATCTGCAAAGTGAAAAGAGACTTATGTATTTGGTCTGCTGTCAGAGTTGTCCTTATGCTTTTACTTTTATCAAGACCTAAAACTGGTTGTAATGCACTCTCTAGTTACAATTTACTAGTACCAAGAGAATATCTATATATTTTTACTGCTTTTATACAAGGCACAAGGACATCTGGTGATTCAATTCAAAAACATGTTCTCATTTACTTCAGTAACATACAGTGCTAGCCTGAAATATTTTAATTATCAGATGTTGAGGAACAGTTTTTCCATCTCCAGCCTGTTTGTACTGCAGATTTCTTCTGTGGTTTATCTACTCATGCCATAAATAAGCACCTCTCTCCCAGAAACATAGTGCCCCATCTTTAATCTCCAACATATCTTCCACTCAGACACAGACACAGACACAGACACAGACACAACCAATTTTATTTTTTATTGGCCTCTGACTGTGAATAATGTGGCCCAACCTAATAATGACAAGTTGTGATAGCAACTCAAAGTATACGGCAGGCTATGTTCTACACCTCAAGTGCTACTTTGATCCAGATGGCACCCTTTGAGCAAGGGATTTAAGTGTGACTGTATGCCTAAAACAAGGATTATAAGAAAATGTAGAATTTACTCTTGTCAAGTGAAAAGATGTTATTTCTATAAGTTAAATGGCACAGCTAACATGTTTTTTTAAAGCTGATTATTTGTTGATTAATTTAGTCATTCAACAGAAAATTAATAAGCAGTTTTTTAATTGTCTTGATTTATAGAGCAAGCAAAAATACCAATCTTTCACTGTTTCCATCTTCTCCAGTGTGAAGATTAGCTGCTTTTCTCTGTTTAATAACACTGTAAATTGAATATCTTTGGGTTTTGGATATTTGGTTGAACAAAACAAGATAATTTGTGGTCTCTGGGAAACTATGCTGGGCATTTTTTTTTTTTTACTATTTTCTGACATTTTATATGCAAAACAATTAGTCAATTAATCAAAATAATAATTGCCAGATTAATTGATAATGAAAATAGTACTTAGTTACTGTCCTAGATTTTTTTGTTTAGTTTTATCTTGATATAATACTCACATGGCTGCATGTGCATTGAAAGACTTATTGCTTGGACTGGTATTTGTGTGAACTGTAACTTTTTTCAAACGAGTGCAGATTTGGTCTCAACATTGCTAGGGACGTAACAACCACACCATCCTGCCACAACAAAGAGATTGGTTTTTTAATGCCATCAACAAAAAGGTTTATTAACAAATAAGATCTGAATTTACATTCAGGAATGCCCATACGCAATTGTAAAATATATGTACATCTGTTGAATATCCATATATGAAATATATGTACAAGTGAAGTAAAATCATAGATGTATTTAAAGTATAGCCTATATATGTAAAAATTACATATGAAACCTGTTAGAAATTGGAAAAATATCATATATTTACATATATGTCTGGCTAATAAAAAATGTATTTTAGTATGTCTGTTTATATTATAGTTTATGTTATACATAAATATATATCCATCCCAAAGCCTATGTAAATACAAAAGACATGCATGTATGTTTAAATTTCATGAGAAATTATTAAGAAGATCTTATACAAACGTATAGAATTTTAATAAGCAAGCTGTTTTGCTACGAGTATTTCATATATGTTATAAATTTATATCTTCATTTATCCACAGGATGAATATTTGTGATTATACTATAGTTTCTTGAATGTGACACATATGGTAAGATCATTCTTGATATTGGGACATGTATATCATAAATATGTCATAAGTCATAGAATGGTAAGTCATAAAAGTTCATAGTATAGTAAGGCATAAAAAGTCATAAAAAAGTCATAGTATAGTAAGGCATGAAAAGTCATAGTATAGTAAGGCATAAAAAGTAATTAAAAGTCATAATATAACAAGGCATAAAAAGTCTAAAAAACGTCATACTATAGCAAGGCATGAAAAGTCATAAAAATGTCATAGTATAGTAAGGCATAAAAAGTTGTAAAAATGGCATAGTATGGAAAGGCATGAAAAGTCATAGTATAGTAAGGCATAAAAAGTCATAAAAATGTCATAGAATAGTAAGGCATAAAAAGTCGTAAAAACGACAGAGTATGGAAAGACCTGAAAAGTCATAGTATAGTAAGGCATAAAAAGTCATAAAAATGTCATAGAATAGTAAGGCATAAAAAGTCGTAAAAACGACAGAGTATGGAAAGACCTGAAAAGTCATAGTATAGTAAGGCATAAAAAGTCATAAAAATGTCATAGTATAGTAAGGCATAAAAAGTCGTAAAAACGACATAGTATGGAAAGACCTGAAAAGTCATAGTATAGTAAGGCATGAAAAGTCATGAAAACGTCATAGTATAGTAAGGCATGAAAACGTCATAGTATAGTAAGGCATGAAAAGTCATAGTATAGTAAGGCATAAAAAGTCATAAAAAAGTCAAAGTATAGTAAGGCATGAAAATTCATAAAAACGTCATAGTATAGTA
>NW_019175554.1:3028292-3028522 GCF_002260705.1 Seriola dumerili
AAAAGGTCATAGTATAGTAAGGCATAAAAAGTCATAAAATCGTCATAGTATAGTAAGGCATAAAAAATCATAGTATAGTAAGGCATAAAAAGTCATATTATAGTAAGGCATAAAAAGTCATAAAAACGTCATAGTATAGTAAGGCATAAAAAGTCATAAAAAAGTCAAAGTATAGTAAGGCATGAAAATTCATAAAAACGTCATAGTATAGTAAGGCATAAAAAGTCATA
>NW_019175554.1:3039333-3129333 GCF_002260705.1 Seriola dumerili
AAAAGTCATAAAAACGTCATAGTATAGTAAGGCATAAAAAGTCGTAAGAACGACATAGTATGGAAAGGCATGAAAAGTCATAGTATAGCAAGGCATAAAAAGTCATAAAAACATCATAGTACAGTACGGCATAAAAAGTCATAAAAATGTCATAGTATAGTAAGTCATAAAAAGTCATGAAAATGTCATAGTATAGTAAGGCATCAAAAGTCATAGTATAGTAAGGCATAAAAAGTCATAGTATATTAAGGCATAAAAAGTCACAAAAACGTCATACTCTAGTAAGGCATAAAAAGTCATAAAAAAGTTACAGTATAGTAAGGCATAAAAAGTCGTAAGAACGACATAGTATGGAAAGGCATGAAAAGTCATAGTATAGCAAGGCATAAAAAGTCATAAAA
Organism: Seriola dumerili; assembly: GCF_002260705.1. Lineage (NCBI taxonomy): Eukaryota > Metazoa > Chordata > Actinopteri > Carangiformes > Carangidae > Seriola > Seriola dumerili. The sequence continues at coordinate 3,039,735 of NW_019175554.1, forward strand.
ACATCATAGTATAGTAAGGCATAAAAAGTCATAGTATAGTAAGGCATGAAAAGTCATAGTATAGTAAGGCATAAAAAGTCTTAATAATGTCATAGTATAGTAAGGCATAAACAGTCATAAAAATGTCATAGTATAGTAAGTCATAAAAAGTCATAATAATGTCAAAGTATAGTAAGGCATGAAAAGTCATAATATAGTAAGGCATAAAAAGTCATAAAAATGTCATCGTATAGTAAGGCATAAAAAGTCATAAAAACGTCATAGTACAGTAAGGCATTAAAAGTCATAGTATAGTGAGGCATAAAAAGTCATAAAAATGTCGTAGTATAGTAAGGCAGAGTAAGGCATAAAAAGTCATAAAAACGTCATAGTATAGTAAGGCACAAAAAGTCATAGTATAGTAAGGCATAAAAAGTCATAAAAACGTCATAGTATAGTAAGGCACAAAAAGTCATAGTATAGTAAGTCATAAAAAGTCATAAAAAAGTCATAGTACAGTAAGGCATAAAAAGTCATAAAAAGTCATAGTATAGTAAGGCATAAAAAGTCATAGTATAGTGAGGCATAAAAAGTCATAAAAAAGTCATAGTATAGTAAGGCATAAAAAGTCATAAAAACGTCATAGTATACTAAGTCATAAAAAGTCATAATAATGTCATAGTATAGTAAGGCATAAAAAATCATAGTCTAATAAGGAATAAAAACCTCATAAAAACGTCATAGTATAGTAAGGCATTAAAAGTCATAAAAACGTTATAGTATAGTAAGGCATAAAAAGTCATAGTATAGTAAGCATAAAAAGTCATAGTATAGTAAGGCATAAAAAGTCATAAAAAAGTCATAGTATAGTAAGGCATAAAAAAGTCATAAAAAAGTCAGTATAGTAAGGCATGCAAAGTCATAGTATAGTAAGGCATAAAAAGTCATAAAAATGTCACAGTATAGTAAGGCATAAAAAGTCATAAAAATATCTTAGTATAATAAGGCATAAAAAGTCATAGTATAGTAAGGCACAAAAAGTCATCAAAACCTCATAGAATAGTCAGGCATAAAAAGTCACAACAAGTCATAGTATAGTAAGGCATGAAAACATCATATTATACTAAGGAATAAAAAGTCACAAAAACGACATAGGTAAGGCAAGGCAAGTTTTATTTGTATAGCACATTTCAATAACAAGGCAATTCAAAGGGCTTAACATAGAGCATAAAAGGCATCAACACAGAATATTAAAGCAACATAACTAAAAAGACATTTAAAAACAATTAAAAAGTGTTGAATTTGGAAATAAAAAGAAGCTAAAAAGAAACAAGACAGATAAAACAGGAGAATAAAAGTTACACTGCAGTGTAAAATATTAACTCTCAAATTTGGCTTAATAAAAGGCAGTGGCAAATAGAAAATTCTTCAGCTGTGATTTAAAAGACCTGAGAATTGCAGAAGACCTTTAGTTTTCTCGGAGTTCGTTCCAGATATGTGAAGCATAGAAACTGAACGCTGCTTCTCCATGTTGTTTTTACACTGGGGACAGAAAGCAGACCTGTCCCAGATGACCTGAGAGGTATAGATGGTTCATAATGTAACAGCAGATCAGAAATGTATTTTGGCCCAAAACAATTCAGTGCTTTATAAACCAACAGCAGTATTTTAAAATCATTTCACTAACAGACAGGAATCCAGTGTAAAGATCTGAGAACTGGAGTTATATGTTCCACTTTCTGGGTCTTGAGGAGGACTCGAGCAGAAGCGTTCTGAATCAGCTGCAGCTGTCTGATCGATATTGTAGGGAAACCTGTGAAGACACCGTTAAAGTAGTCAAGTCCACTGAAGATAAATGCATGGACCAGTTTTTCCAAATCCTGCACAAACATAAGCCTTGTAATTCTTGATATATTCTTAAGGTGAATAGTAAGTCAAGAAAAGTCATATTATAGTAAGGCATGAAAAGTCATGAAAATGTCATATTATAGTAAGGTTTAAAAGGTCATAGTACAGTGAAGCATAACACGTCATAAAAATGTAGTATACTAACGCATACAAATGTCATAGTGTAGTAACGCATAAAAAGTCATAGTATAGTTAGTTATCAAAAGTCATGGTATAATTAGGCAAAAAATGACATAGTTTAGTAAGGCATAAAAACATCATCGTATAGTGAGGCAGAAAAACATCATAGTATATTAAGGCATAAAAATTCATTAAAACGACATAGTATTAATAAAGCATGAAAAGTCATAAAAACAACATAGTATATAATAAGGCATAATAAGCCATAGTACAGTTAGGCATGAAAACTTCATCAGTCATAGTATGGTAAGGCATAAAAAGTCATGAAAACAACAGGATATTAAGGCACAAAAGTCATAATATAGTAAGACATAAACCGTCAAAAAAAGTCATAACATAGTAAGGCATAATAAGTCATAGTACAGTAAGGGATAAACGTCTTAAAACATCATAGTAAAAAGTCATAAAAACTTCATAGTATAATAAGGCATAAAAATTTATAAAAATGACATTGTATAGTAAGGCAAAAAAATCATAAAAACGACGTAGTATATTAAGGCTTAAAAAGTCATAAAAATTACATTGTATAGTAAGGCATAAAAATTCTTAAAAACAGCATAGTATAGTAAAGCATAAGTCATATTATAGTAAGGCACAAAAAGTCATAAAACTTCATAGTACAGTAAGGCATGAAAAGTCATAGTATAGTAAGACATAAACCGTCAAAAAAAGTCATAATATAGTAAGGCATAATAAGTCATAGTATAGTAAGGCCTCAAAATAGTAACTTCATAGTATAGTAAGGCAATAAGAGTCATAGTCTAGTAAAGCATAAAAAGTCATAAAAACGTCATAGTATAGTAAGTCATAGGATAGTAAGGCATAAAAAATCATAAAAACGACATAGTATATTAAGGCAAAAAAATCATAAAAATGACAGTATATTAAGGCTTAAAAAGTCATAAAAATGACATTGTATAGTAAGGCATGAAATGTCACAGCATAGTTAGGCATAAAAAGTCATCAAAAATGATATAGTATAGTAAGGCATACAAATTCTTAAAAACAGCATAGTATAGTAAAGCATTATAAGTCATATTATAGTAAGGCATAAAAAGTCATAAAACTTCATAGTATAGTAAGGCATGAAATGTCATACTATAGTAAGTTATAGAAAGTCATCAAAACAACATAGTATATTAAGGCAGAAAAGTAATAGTATAGTAAGGCATAAAAAAATCACAATATCCTAAGGCATGAAATGTCACAGTATAGTAAGGCATAAAAACTCATTTTATAGTGAGTTATCAAAAGTCATAGTATAATAAGGCATCAAAATATCCTGGTATAGTAAGGCATAAAAAGTCATTAAAAACTTCATAGTATAGTAAGGCATAAAGAGTCATAGTCTAGTAAAGCATAAAAAGTCATAAAAATGACATAGTATAGTAATGCTTAAAAAAGTCACAGTATTTTAAGGCATCAAAAGTCATTAAAAGTCGTAATATAATAAGGTATAAAAAGCCATAGTATAGTAAAGCATAAAATGTAAAAAAAAAACGTCATAGTATAGTAAGGCATAAAAAGTCATAGTAAAGTAAGGCATTAAAAGTCATAAAAGCGATATAGTATAATAAGGTATAAAAACGTCATAGTATAGTAAGGCATTAATATTCATTAAAGTCATAGTATAGTAGGGCATAAGAAGTCATAAAAAGTCATAGTATAGCAAGGTATAGAAAGTACCACTGTGATATTCTCACATCACATGAGCCTTCAGATAGCCACCACCCTTTCACTCAATCAAATGTTAGCATGCCTAAATAGTTTTTTTTCTTGGAGTCGTAGCCTCTTGGAGGGCACATTTTAATAATGTAATATGACTTCATTCCAAACATAGTGTGAATAAGTTAACTCAAATATTGGTAGGGATAATTCTGTCCTCCCAAAAATATTGGTAGGGACATATCCCTACCATCCACATGCAAATCTACGTCCTTGTTTTCAAAGTACAAATGAATGTGAGAATATTGTTTTAATATTAAGATTTGAAGAAATGTGACCTTTTTCTTTAACCTCTTGAGTTGAGGAGCACACAGTACAGTATTTTAGTGTATTGGTTGCCACTGGTTAAACAGAGACCCCTGTAGCCAAGACAGACACTGAGCTTCATGAAATATTTTTCCAGAGCAGACCAGGACATAGAGGAGGCAGAGGTTAGGCAGAGAGCACTGGTGGGGGAACAGTGTTGGTCCCTTTAATGACTCTACCAGTGAAAGTATGCAGAGCAACTTCTGCTACTGTCGTTAGGGGCCCAGCATCACACAGAGGGAGAGAGCTCACTCTACTTCCTTTAAGTCTGTTTAGGGAAGAAAGAAAAAAAAAGCTATCCAGATTCAAGGAAATTACCAAAACATAAAGAAGTCAAAACGTTTGACTTTTGGGGAAGGACATCATCTTTCAGGATATAAGAATTACATCGCTGAGGAAAACAGTCAACTTCTATTACCAAGAGAGGTTTTGTCATTGATGATGAACAGAAAGCCTCATGGAAGAGAAAAAAAGTAGCTCAAGAGCTACACCCCACTGGCAGATTCTTATTAAGATTAGACTGAGATAACTGACACAGCTTCATTCATAACGTATCGATTATAGAATGTTGACACTGTCAGGTTCAAACCTGGTAGCTTCAGTTCTGTTGAGCATAAATACTGTTAAGCATAAGTTAAATGCAGTGGTGGAAGAAGTGCTCAGATCTTTTACTTAAGTGAAAGTAGCAGTACCACTGTGTACAAATACTGCATTAAAATTAAAAGTCAAGATTATAGAAGTAAAAGTACAGAAGTATCAAAATATAATTAAAATACCAAACTTCAGTGTTGTAGCTGGTAACTTTGAGCTAATTTAAATTACTTTGTACGCCCTTTAGTAGCTTGTGAATTTCCCCTGAAGGATTAACAAGACGTAACCTATAATGGCATAATTTATTTATTCATTGTATGTTTTATTATTCTAAATCTGCAAAGTATCTATATATCTATAGTATGACTATCTACCTTGGTCATTAACTTCTGGGTTCCAACAGACATGAGTCGGTGTGATCAAATCTGGTGTTTTTCAGTATTGTTTGTTCTGTTTCTGGCTATACAACCTCTGTCATGGGATGGACTCCAGCTTGGCGCAGTAATTGATGGTATGTCAGGTCAGGATGTTGCTTTTATTTATGTTTTTGTTCCGAGCTCAAATAACAATGGTGTAGAGTTGCCAGTTAGAACCTACATATGTATTAACATGAAAGAACCCCCACTCTTAATGTGACTGACGGGTATCCTCTACATGTGATTCTGTTGTGTCAACCACAAACACTGCAGGAATTTATACTTTGTTGAAGGAGTTATTCTCAATAGCAAGACCTGTAATTTTATGTCAAATGATTGAGAAAAACTAAACAGCAAGTGAAGAATTCACATCCCTTTACCAAAGTAAAAGTAGTAATAAAACATTGAATTCGCATGAATATAAATATACCATTTAAGTATTGTAAAACGTATGAGCAAAAGTACAGTATTGTCAACATAATTTTCTATCAAACTTGCTCATTATGCAATAGAATGTCCCATGTCAGTGTGACATTATTATACATTTTGTGTTTTGGACTGATTAATTATCATGTAAGCAACATTTTGGTGTTGTAGTTGGGCAGAGTTTTTTTTAACAACTCAGTAAAGTACCTAAAAAATAATGTAAGTAAGTAGTAAATGTAATAATGTGCTCTAGTGTCTAGTGTCTGATAACACACTGAAATGAAACAAATGGTGAAACCAAACAGAAAAAATAAACGAACCGATGAAACAATTTGTTTGGTCATATAAAATGTTCGCTGTTAAGTAAAGTATTTATTGTTGATGACAGATATTGCTAGAGGTTGAGTGAATACCAACCTGATGACCGAAAACTTTCACCTTCTGCATGACATAGTGGAGCTTGTTTAAATCATAACAAAAAAAGGAAACTAATGAAAATCATCACTTTCATAAACAGTCCCATTTGATGTAATTGCACAGATTCTTTGCCCAACATGATTTACCTATCTGGAATCCAGTTGTTGTTTGGCAGAACATGGACTGTGTCTGTTGCCAAGAGACCAAACTTTGTGTATTTGTGTTTGTGTATCCGTTCTCGCTTCTCTCACTTTCCTATCCTCACATCATTACCCCCCACCTCTGTCCTCCTTGTTTATGAAGACATAAAGTCCTTTGATGACCTAAAAAGTGCCATAAACTTGTCCTCACTAAACATAAAGTGAGGACTGTTTCTCTTACCCTGTTTTGCTGAGGCTGGTTCCTCTTCATTCCCTGTCGAAGGTAATGTCTACACATTACAAGCACACTTTACTTTATGTATCCACAAAATGACCCCAATTGAAAGCTAACTTAGCTGCTGACACCAGTCACTGGTCCCTTCACCTGGCCTGGGAACTGAAAGAAGCCTGGAAAGACTGAGGTGTGGCACCAGGTTAAATTCTTCCCCTCCTGGGTGTTCTTTGCCTTGTAATTGACAAGATGAGGTCAGCTAATGAATGTTGTGTGGAAAAACAACAGATCCTGGTGATTACAGGATCTCTAACAGACATGACATGTCTATGTTTTTAGAATCTGCTCCACATCCTCCCTGTCTCTGACTCTTTCTCTAGACTGTGATATTAAATGAATAAGTGCAATACGAAAGGGGTGATCGCACAGAGACTTATCACCCTTCCTATTATCTTTTAGCCGATTGTTTTGGTGTTCTGGCCTGCAGCTGTACTGTTTTGGTTCACACTCTCACTGCTGTTTTAGGCCACATTAGCCAGTTGTTTTCAGTGAAAAAGCTCTAAAAATCCTGTACTCTACCTGCCCAGCACCAAACAGCAGACACAGTTAGCGACTAGTCTGTGAACATAGTGGAGCATTTAGTAGCTAAAAAGCCATACATGGGTGAAGATTGGACTTATATTTGCCAGGCCAGAAACAAAACTTTAAAAGGATGATAATGTTACTCTGTATCTGCTGGATGTATTAAATAACTGTTTGCTGACTGACTTTATGCTCCAACTGAAACAAGGTTTTGATTAATGTTCTTTGGTAAAATGTTTTTATAGTAACATGAGTTAAAAACATTTTTTTAAATATAATCTTCGCTCAGCAATCAGTCTAAAAATCTATATATAAGACTTACACTGTGTGACTGCAGATAGACTGTGAAATAAAATGGCCTCTAATCACACTGCCAGACATGTAACTGTAGCAACTGTAGTAACATTATATAACAAAGTGTAAATGCATAGCTGCACAAGATGTAAAAACCAGGAGCATAATGTTATTTATGAAGGTCTCAGGACTTGTGTTCAAATCCACTTGACATTGGACATTTAAAAAAAAGTAACTCAATGTCCATTTTCAAGTGTTTTCTAAATAAATTGCTTCTTCACATGGTATAAATGTCAACATAAATTAAAAAAATCTAAATTATGTGACAATAAAGAAAGAAAGATTTGTCAAGAATTACTGTAAATGTACATTGACCCTAAAATGTGTTTTATGGTGCTTTATTTATAACATATTTGAAAGCCAGTGTGCTTATTGGATCTACTTTTGTCATGAGCATGCATTGTACACTCTGCATGCAGAGTCATGAAACAGAAACATTCAGGCTGAGAGCAGAGGAAAAGACAAATGCCCAGTTTGCCTCAATCAGCATTGATCTTGAACAGGGGGTCAATTTATTAACACCAGCATTTGTTAGTCAGACCCCCTGACTGTCCCTCTTTCATATGTAGCACTATTTAATAACCACAGCGTGTCATGGTTGTACAATGAGGGTGATAAATTATAGGGATAATAATGTAATCAAAAGACGCTGTGGCACACTGCCAAGAGAGGAGGGAGGAGAGGCAGGGGTGCCCGAGGCCGAGAGGTATAAAAGAGAATGTGAGGGAGTGTGTTGAACCAGAGTGAAGAACAGAGGTGGAGGAGAGACATGTGAGACAGACATATAAAGAAAGAAAAGAGGGTAAAGAAGGACATTCCTAAAAAAAACCCAAAAAAAACAGGATAGTGAAATCAACAAGAAGGTAAGGAAAAAGTAGATTATTAAATAAGTTAATGCGTCTGTGTCAATCTGTTATAACTATATACTTTAAAATGTAAAGGCAGAGGTAGGAATACCGCAATGCGAATGCAACTAGGTTGTTATTGCATGCATGATTAAAAACAATATCAGTAAAATAGTCAACTGCTTTAGTGGTTTAAGTTTAAACTACAGTGAATGAATGGGAAAGTGGTCTCAGTCTTTTGGACCCCACTGTATGTTGCAGAAAGTGGACAGTTCATTCTGATTTCAGAGCCCGTAATTTGAATGGTATTATTTGTCATTTGAATCTTTGTCTTTATTGTCTTTATTTCAGATTACTGTTGATAAATTGCATATCTGCTAATAGTCATTATTATAATTTCACTGTACTCTAATATACTGCATGTAACTCCTCCTGTTCAAACTTAATTAATGTATTCATTATATAATCAATAGTCTTTCACCTTAAAATAAACGGTGACTAATTAGTCTGTCATTTACACTTTTGCCAGTGTACAAATGCAAATGGTGTGTGTGTGTGTGTGTGTGTGTGTGGGGGTGTGTGTGTGTGTGTGTGTGTGTGTGTGTGTGTGTGTGTGTGTGTGTTGGGGGGGGGGGGGGGGGGGGGGGGGGGGGGGGGGGGGGGGGTGCTTTGGATATGGTGATGGCTAACACAGATGTGTAATCTGAGTGGGGGGCTCTGTCCAGCCATGTTTTTTTCACCCTAAAACCTCAGAAAGACAAAAAGCATGGAACAGAATCCTTACAAGCACATTTTTTTTTAGTTCTTGATAGGAACTATTATTTAATTCAGGTTATTAAAGTTTAACACTAAAACTCAATTTAAGTAGTATGTAAGTATATTTTTTGTCTCACATCCACAGGAGTGTACAGTATGTGTTTAAAAACAACATTAAAATGCAATATTGAACATTGGTAACATGGATCATTGGCTCATCTTATGTTTCTTCCCCATGTTTTATCATAATCTTCCCACCAGGAGTTTCTGCTGCTGGACTCTATCTTCTTTGGAGCTCCTGGTGTGAAACGCACACTTACCAGAGGTGAAAGTTCAAGGGCCAGACGTAGCGACAGAGTGTGAAAATGTCACTGAGGCCTCTTCTCCTCATCCTGGGAATCACCGCAGCCTCTGTTGTTACTGCTCAAGGTGGGTCTCTCACCTAGATGACAAGACTCTTGTTAGTGGCACATGTGTACAGAAAGACACCACACCCTTCACATACAACATACACACACAAGTAACAGTCAGATTGAGACATTTGCACATGTAAACACATCAAAATACAGACAGTTGTGCATTGCAGTCTAATGAGATTGGAGGCAGGATGTTAAAACAGACAAATTTAACAATGTAAAGTCAAGGGAAAATTGAAGGTTAATGTATGATTTAGTTAGTTTTTAGTTAGTTTTCTACAAAAATTGGTCTGCAGCTAAAAATATGTTCCTTCTTGCAGATTTATTTAGGTTTTTTCAGTGAGTGTCAAAACTGAATTACAGTTTGCAAATTTTCAAAGGAGTGGCTTCCAAGTCATTAATAATTGCTTTCATGTTTACGTCAAATGCATTTCACAGACGTTAAATTATGTTTTCAAGCAAGCAACATTTGGAATAATAATTAAAGCACATTACCAATATGAATGTTACTTATCGTGTAAGACACAGTTTAGGCATTAATCACACATTATGTTTTGTCTGTTGCAGGATCATGGAGAAAGGACAACAAAGAGTCTGGTCCAGCGGTATATCACTCTGATGGTAACTTATGTTCCAAAATCCTAAACAAAATGAAAAGTGTATGAGGTTTAGTCATATTCCTAACTTGTAGTAGATATGCTGAACACAGAATGAGCTGCTACTCAGGGCATGTCTATTTCTGTGCTCTCTATGTGTCTAGAAAACTATGAGTGGACCACATGGTTCAATGTCGATCACCCCGGAGGCCGGGGGGACTATGAGCAGCTGGAGGCCATTCGTTTCTATTACCGTGCCCGAGTGTGTGAGACTCCCCGGGCAATCGAAGCCAGAACCACTGAATGGGTCCCAGCCCGTGAAACTGGGGAAAAGGTCCATGCAGACCCCACTGTGGGCTTCTGGTGCCTCAATGTGGAGCAAGGTCCTGAACGCAACTGCTCCAACTACGCAGTCCGCTTCTTCTGTCCCAAAGGTTTGGTCTCATAGCACCTTTGATATTCATTCATGGAGTCCTTGAATGCTTTTTAAAAGATTGACTTTTTCCTGCTTCTAACCATTTTCTGCTAATACACATACAAATAATAACACATTTCATTTCAGGATGATGGTTTGAATATTATTAATAATCTATTTTCCAACAGATAACAGTGTGAAAACTCAGGGTACTTGGGGGCCGTGGTCAGACTGGAGCCCATGTCCTGCCCTCTGTGGTCAATTGGGGGTCCAAGTTCGCTCAAGAAACTGCCAGTCTCACTCTGTGCCTTGCAGTGGACCTAAAGTAGAAGGGAAGGCATGCAATGGACATGAGTGTCCAAAAGCAGGTAAGTTAGTGTCAGTTTAGTTTTACAGACCCTGACTTCTTTGATTCAATTCAGTCAGGTCGTGAATTAAAACCTGTGAATCACTCAACTTTGTATTTTTTTTTGTTTTTCTCTTTAGATTGTTCCCTGCAGTGTGTAATGGGGAGGGCGAATGCTGAGTGTGACACATGCATGTGTGAAGAGCACATCCTGTTGGGTTCTGTACGTGGTGCTGGAGGTCTCATTGCTGTAGGGGCTACCATCCTTCGCTATGGCAAGCTTCTTACCCTTACTGACCACAACGGACATTTCCGCATCCCTGGTATCTGCCCTGATGGCAACACCACGCTGACAGTCAGCCTGCAGGGTCATGCCACCCTCAACGTTGTTGTCCCCAACAGTGCTGAACACACCTCAGTCCTCAGTGTCCAACTAAAAAGAACAGGTACAGTAGATGGGGTTTTACAGCAAAATATTTGACTATGGTTCACATTACCATTGGAGCTGTATCAGATTAAGATATGAAAATATTTTTTAGCTACATTTTTACTGACAAGAAGTTTGTAAAGCATGTAAGGAAACGAAAAGGTAATATGTAATTTTATCTCCAACTGTCATATGTCAGAGAAGCTTCATGTGTTGAGCAACCCTGAGAGCAAGGCCAGGAGGCAGGGACAAACTGCTGCCTTCTGCTGCAAAGTAGCAGGAACGCCACAGCCAGACAAGTACCAGTGGTAAGACTTGTTATATTGAAATCATAGTTGACAGAGTCATTCACTGTTGTTTTTTTTAATTTCAAAACTAAACTATTTTATTTCATGCTTTTGCTTCTGCTGTCTTTCCTTCTCTGTGAACTAACAGGTTTCATAACAACAGTCTCATGGAGAAGCAGTCTGAGAACACCTTGGTCCTCAAAGGTCTGCGTCCTGAGCAGGCCGGGGAGTACTACTGCAGAGCAAGTGGCGCATCTGGGGCTATTAAGACCAAACCAGCTACACTCAAAGTCTTAGGTGTGTTCTCGTTAAATTTATAAATATATTTAATACACAGGAATGTGAAAAAACAGACTTTGTGAGCATTAAGCAGAGTAATCGCAATGGGGTACATACTGTATTTAACTCAAGAAAGATGGCAGTATGATAAAACTTAATTAATATTTTGATTTCTGCATCTCAAACACAGGTAGAAATGAGCATTCATGTAACCCAAAGCCTGAATCCCACCTCATCCGTCTTCCACATGACTGCTACCAAAACAGCACAAACTCATTCTACTATGATGTGGGCAAGTGTCCCTCCAGTACATGTACTGGACAGCTGGACAATGGCATCCGGTGCAAAGACAAAGTGGCTTATTGCTGTGGCGTGGAAAAGATGGAGGAGAGGCAGCTAACATGCCAGGGTTACCAGCTGCCCACCATGGTGGTGACTGAGTGTGGCTGCCAGAAATGTGTGGACACCAAGGCTATTGTGCATGGTAGGGCCATTGCTGCAGACAATGGTGAGCCAATGAGGTTTGGCCATATTTTTATGAATGGAGTCAGAATTAGTCGCACAGGCTACAAAGGTACCTTCTCCATCCAGGTCCCTCCAGACACAGAGAGGCTAGTCCTGACATTTGTGGACAACATGCAGAAATTTGTCAACACCACCAAGGTACTTCCATTTAACACCAAAGGAGGGGCTGTTTACCATGAGATCAAACTTTTAAGAAAGAAAGCTCCTGTCACCATCAGCTCCACAGAAACCAGCACTCTGGAGCTTGGGGAGGTGGAGGGCCAGGAGGCCATGGTTCAGCTCCAGATTCCTCCCTATTCCTTCTATAAGGAGAATGGAGAGGTCTATATGGGTAATGTCAATGCTAGTGTAACATTTCTTGACCCAAGAGACGTTTCCACTGTTGCTGCAGCACAAAGTGATCTGAATTTTGTGGGAGATGAAGGAGATACCCTGCCACTGAGAACCTATGGTATGTTCTCAGTTGACTTCAGGGGTGAGGAAAACAATGAGCCCTTGAACGCAGGTGAAGTAAAGGTGCTCCTGGATTCTGCTCAGGTGACAATGCCTGAGCATCTTAACACCATGAAGCTGTGGTCACTGAACCCTGATACTGGGCTCTGGGAGGAGGAGGGAAGTCTACAGGTGGAGAAGAAAAGAAGAGGCAAAAGGGAGGAAAGAACCTTTTTGATTGGTAACATGGAGATCAGAGAGAGACGGCTGTTTAACCTGGACGTCCCAGAGAACCGCAGGTGCTATGTGAAAGTGAGGGCCTTCCGCAGTGAGCGCTTCATGCCCAGTGAGCAGGTGGAGGGAGTTGTGGTGAGTCTCATAAACATGGAGCCCACAGCCGGCTACTCCTCAAACCCACGTGCCTGGGGCCGATTTGATAGTGTCATCACTGGCTCCAATGGTGCCTGTCTTCCTGCCTTCTGTGATGAACAAAAAGCTGATGCCTACTCTGCCTATGTCATGGCCAACCTTGGAGGGGAGGAACTAGAGGCTGTCCCTTCTGCTCCCAAACTCAATCCCAACCTTGTTGGAGTGCCCCAACCTTATCTGGGTAAACTGAACTACAAACGGACTGACCATGAAGACCCCAGGGTGAAGAAAACAGCATTCAGCATTAATGTGGCAAAACCAAGTCCCAACACAGCTGAGGAAGGCAACGGACCAGTGTACGCATTTGAGAAACTGAAAGAATGTGAGGAGGCCCCATTCAGTGCAGCACACTTCCGCTTCTCAAGAGTGGAAGGTGACCGCTATGATTACAACACAGTGCCGTTCAATGAAGATGACCCTATGAGCTGGACAGAGGACTACCTGAGCTGGTGGCCCAAGCCCATGGAATACCGTGCCTGCTACATTAAAGTAAAAATCAACAGCCCACATGAGATCAATGTGCGGTCCCGCAACATGGGTGGCACCCATCCCAAGACAGTGGGCCAGCTCTATGGGCTCCGAGATACTCGCAGCATCCGTGACATGGACCAGACAACTGTATCAGCTGTGTGTTTGGAGTTCAAATGCAGTGGGATGCTGTATGATCAAGAGCGTGTCGATCGTACCCTGGTGAAGGTGATTCCACAAGGAAGCTGCAAGAGAGATCATGTCAACACAATGCTTCAGGAATATCTGGTCAACCACCTGCCCCTAGCTGTCAACAATGACACCAATGAGTTCACCATGCTAGCGCCTCTTGACCCTCTTGGCCATAACTATGGAATTTATACAGTGACAGACCAGGATCCCCGCACAGCTAAAGAGATTGCTCTTGGACGCTGCTTTGATGGCACCTCTGATGGTACATCTCGTGTCATGAAGAGCAACGAGGGTGTGGCACTGACGTTCACCTGTGGAGATCGTGAGGTGTCACGACAGAGTGTCTTCCAGGCACAGCAGAGTTCTCAAGGTCAGACAGTAACAAGTGTGGTGAGAGGAGAAGGCAGGCAGAACCGACGCCGGCAGAGGGCCAATGCACCTCGCAGCAGTCGTAGACGTAGCACCAGAAATCCTACAGGAAGACGCACAGATGCCACAAGCTAAGCAACACTGAAGGTCAACATGGGAGACCAAATGAATACCTACAATGGAGATGAGTGGATAGTGTTAACCACATTTTGATACAAATATTTTATATTGACTTTTTTTCCAAAATCAATGAATATGTAACTGACCAAAGCTAGGCCATCTGATTTTTCTGTCTTACTTACATTTTCAACTGTACTGTCGTAAATATTTACTTGAAACTGTAAATAGAGTATTTATTACACATGCCTTAAAATCTGTAATTGGTTACTTTCAAGGTTCTTTCATTGATGTTGTAAACAAAGACAGAAAGACAACTTATCCTTTTGACCAGTGATTTATTAAATTAGATGCTTATAAAACACTGCAGATGCTGTATTTTCCACGTTATAATGTATCCAATTGTCCATGTAACATTGAAACTGGTCAATTGCTAGAAAAGAAAAGGAGAAATATGCCCCTTTCAACTAACTGTAGCCCATATGAAGACATGGTGGGGTGAAGCCCATAAGCCCCCGCTCCTCATCACACTTGATACAAGCCTGCAGAAGCAATGATTAGGAGACCAGTTGTAGCAAGTTAATCCCCTTGCCTGATCCATACTTTTTCTGCATTAGTACAAATCAAATTAGTAAATTACATTTTTGTCATGCACAAAAAATACCTATAAGCACTCTTTGCTCCAAATTTTCAAGGATATTCCAGAGATGTATCAAGAGAATGGCTGTGAGGTTTTAAAGTCACATTTATTATACTTGTCTATCCCTTTTATCTTACAATGAATGTCATGTGCTCTCTCACAACTACTACTTACATGTTGCATCAGTCTCAAAATCACCTACAATGCAACCTTTCCAGAGATAAAGATGAATAATGTACTGAATAATTGTTCTGCATTTGGCAACCAAAGTTATAGATACTATATACTTTCCTGTAAGAACCATCCACAGGTAAGTGAGACCTATAATATATACATGACATTCTGGTTAAAGAATTTGCATAGAACCTTGTGTTTCTATGTCACTACAGTTATAACTGCAATACTATATCTGCCATTTTGACAGGAGCAACATTTAATTAAAAATGCGCCCCGCAAAATTCAGACAACAGCAGTTACAATGTATTCTCCATTGAAGCTGGGTCACCCAACAGTTACTACATGATTATGTGTGTGTGAGTCGAGGCTGAATGAGACAGAGAAAAGGCAATTCCATATGTATGAACATAAAGAGTTGGTGAGACTGTATGCTCCCTGGTATACTCCCTCTGGTCATTGAAGCAAAATGAAGGGGGCAACACATAGTTCAGATTTTCCAGGATGGCACTGGACAGCATGAGAAGGTACAGCTGCATTTCTGAGGGTTGGGAGGGGTAAAGGGCAGTAGTGATGGAGCCAGTGTCACATGAAGTCCTCATAGTCTTGGGCGTATCCACCATCAAACTCTGCATAGTCAAGGTCATCTCTCAGCTGTGCTTTTAACCCACCTCCAGCTACGACCCCTTTCTTCTTCTTCTTTCCTTTGTTTTGCTGTAAAGGCAAATAAAAAGTCACTTAAAACGATATACATTATATATGAATACACATTTGCAGCAAAACAGCTTTCTAATTTGGCCTGAGAACTCTCTGGTTGAACAATGTAACAGACTAAATTATTCATGTGTATTCAGCTGGTATGTTACATATTACACTTGAATTAACAAATATATCACTGTTTATTTAAATTCAGTATAGACACCAGATGAATATTAAAAGGATAAAACCAGTATATTTCAACTATGAGCAGACATGAAGTGACTAGGCAAGCTAAACAGCACCCCCTACTGAATACTACAGATCTAAATTTATCTGAAAAAATACCAAAATACAAGGATGCAGTCACTCACTTTTTCTTGTTTCTGTTTTTCACTAAGTAGGACTGACAGGGAATTACTGATTTTCTTCAAGTCATCTACTTCCACTGTAAGAGGAAAAAAAAAAACAGTTATTGGTCAAGCCTGCTTTGACTGACATGGTAAATATGGGTATTAATCAATATTGTTCAGTAAAAATTAGTGTAAAAGATACTTACATGAAATACAGAGTTCCCGAAACAATGACTCCAAGAAACTTGAATAATGCACAGATTTTTCAAACTGGGATATCTTTTCTTTCAGCAATTTTTCAAACTCTGTGAAGTCTTCTTTGGAAGATGGACACATGGCATCGATCCCAGTAACACTGTTCGAAGTGCTGCTAACACCTGAAAAAAATGTAAAAAGCAGTTTGATGTATATGCTTTTATATTGGACCTCAAGTGTGTTTACACCAACAATTTTGCTTAAGGGGGAAAATTTGAGCTGATATTTTTCAGGTTGCTGAGATTACAGCAATATCAAAACATTTACAGCACAGGAATGATAAAATGGGTTTGTGGTAATTTAAAAACAGTAGAGGTGGAGCATGGGCCAGGGAAGAACCCATTAAATTTAGGTGCCGATCCATCATAAAGGGGAGTGTTTTTTTTTCCTTAACCTTGCAAGAAAGGCCATTTTTCTATATTTTCCTTAATTTCTCAAGAAGTAATCTATGGATCTTAATGTAAAACAAACAAAAACTGACTGACCTCTCACCATATTAATGATGTTGAGATCTATGAATGTACAGTTTGGTGCATATACAGATAATTATCGATCTGACAGACATGTATGAGATTGTTTGCCATGCGTTCTACTGAGTACCACTCTAGTTACCTATAATATGAGAGACTGGAATAATTCAAGTGAAAAATGTCATATGGTGTTTATTATTTCTAAAAAAGCAAATTTTGGGAACACTATGCACTTCTTTAAACATACATTAATTACAAAAACTAAAACTGTTTTAAAAAAAAAAAATTTCTTACTTCATGATGCTTCTGCTTTTAGTAAAACCACATACAAGAGACAGGCTAAGTAAATACTGGTGAGGGTTCAGAAATGCTTATATGTTATGACAAACTGGTTACAAAGAGGGTTTTGTTGGTGAATGAAAAAGCCTATAATATCTCAGAAAGCATACATTTTTGTAGGTTCTGAACACACATTCCAAGTCTACATACATGACACAGCTAAGCATGAGTATATGAACAGGTTAAAATTAAAATGATTCGTGAGTTACAGTATGTTGCATCTACAGTATGAATAAGAGGGTATCCGTTTTTGAAAAGTAGAGGAAATTCCATGGTAACAATCTAGCAAAGACTTATGCAAGCCAAGCAAACTAAACATGAAATATACATTCACTGGCCACTTCATTAGGTACACCTGTTCAACTGCCCGTTAACGCAAATATCTAATAGGCCGATCACATGGCAGCAACTCAATGCATTTAGGTATGTAGACATAGTCAGACGATCTGCTGATGTTCAAACCGAGCATCAGAATTGGGAAGAAAGGTGATTTAAGTGACTTTGAACGTGACATGGTTGTTGGTGCCAGACAGGCTGGTCTGTGTATTTCAGAAACTGCTGATCTACTGGGATTTCCACACACAACCATCTCTAGGGTTTACAGAGAATGATCTGAAAAAAAGAAAATATCCAGTGAGCGGCAGTTCTCTGGCAAAAATGCCTTGTTGATGCCAGAGGTCAGAGGACAATGGCCAGACTGGTTCGAGCTGATAGAAAGTCAACAGTAACTCAAACAACCACTCGTTACAACCGAGGTATGCAGAAGAGCATCTCTGAACGCACAAAATGTCAAACCTTGAAGTAGATGTGCTACAGCAGCAGAAGACCACACTAGGTGCCACTCCTGTCAGCTAAGAACAGGAATTACAATTCGCACAGGCTCACCAAAATTGGACAATAGAAGATTCGAAAAACGCTGCCTGGTCTGATGAGTCTCAATTTCTGCTGCGACATTCAGATGGCAGGGTCAGAATTTGGTGTAAACAACATGAAAGCATGGATCCATCCTGCCTTGTATCAACGGTTCAGGCAGGTGGAGGTGGTGTAATTATATGAGGGTTATTTTCTTGGCACACTTTGGGCCCCTAAGTATCACTTGAGCAATGTTTAAACGCCACAGCCTACTTGAGTAGTGTTGCTGACCATGTCCATCCCTTTATGACCACAGTGTACCCATCTTTTAATGGCTATTTCCAGCAGGATAGCGCGCCATGTCACAAAGCTGAAATCATCTCAAACTTCTTTCTTGAACATGACAATGAGTTCACTGTACTCAAATGGCCTCCACAGTCACCAGATCTCAATCAAACAGAGCACCATTGGGATGTGTTGGAACAGGAGATTTGCATCATGGATGTGCAGCTGACAAACCTGTAGCAACTGCGTGATGCTATCATGTCAATATGGACACAAACCTCTGAGGAATGTTTCCAGCACCTAGTTGAATCTATGTCACAAAGAATTAAAGCAGTTCTGAAGGCAAAAGGGGTTCCAACCCAGTACTACCAAGGTTTACCAAATAAAGTGGCAGGTGAGTGTAAATTGCATTCTCTCTTAAAAAGGTATGCATTAGTTTTGCAGTTGGATGTACACAAATTGAAGTATTGTGTATTGTGGAAAACTACTTATATTTTTTTTCTTTGTTAACTGAAAGGTAGTGCTGTCTTACCAAAAGCATCTTTTGCTAGCTCCAAGTCTGCGTCTTCCTGTAATTTCTTCACTCTTAACTTCTCTTCGAGTTGTTCTTCAGGAGTGAGCTCCTCTTGCTGTATTAATAGATACCACAAAGTCAAAATTAAAACATTAGAGATGACAGAGGGGACAATAGTTTTGTGCATTATAGTTACTATAATGCTATACTATAACCGTTAGACATAAAACATTAAAAAAAAGAAAAAAAAGAAAAAAAAAAGACTCACTTTATTCTCCAGCTCTTTCTCCTTCAGCTCCTGTTGTTTCTTCTTTAACCGGTTTTCTTTCTCTTTGATCTTCTCAATCAATTTTTTCTTTTCAGAAACTTTTGTCTCTGAAAATTAAAAATAATGGAATATAGGCAAAATGTAAATTTCAGAAAAAGCAGACAATTTAGCCCCTGATTAACATACAGTACAATGCATCAAGTTCTTGTGAAAAATACAAACCTGTTTTTTTCACCTCTCCTTTTTTCTCCTCATCTTCCTCCTCATCATCCCAGTTGTCCTGTAAATAAAAAAAAAGGTGGGATAGTTATCATTTATTATTCAGGCTACATAAGCAAGTAGTGGAAAAATCATTAATTGAGACAAATGTAAATTTCTTTATAAATTATAAAATAAATGAGTGTATTGAAAGTTTTATATAATACATCTGAATAATGAGGACATAAAGACCATCTAACACACAAACAGTATTACAGTTAGTTACAATATAGGCAAGGGAATGTAGGCAACAAAAGTATGTAATGCTGGATAAATCCAAGTCTATCCAGAGCAATAAATATCTTAATACTACGGATGGGTCATATTTCAATAACCTTATTTGTAAGATTTCAGTGAAATCAGTTGATCTCAAATTATATTTTGTTGTTCTACAAATATCTGTTGTCAGATACTAAAAAACAAACAAAATTGGTTGTTAGTTTTTGATTGACACATTTAAGGACTTTGAATCTTACCAGGGGTGTGCGGCTCATTGATTTTTTTATTATGTTATGGGTGATTTTGGGTACACCTTCCATATTGGGATATTGTTATTGGAAAACCTCAACATTAATATTGAGGAAATAATTTAAAATACACATGCCCTACTTAATGCTGCCATGAGAAAGCACTAGTTGGGGACTGATCCAAAAACCAAGTACAAATACACAGTTCAAGATCTGCCAAGTAGTGCACTCCAATAATATCTACATAGTTGTTGTTAAACATTTAAATCCTATCCTTTAATTTCATTTAGGAATTAAAGGCCTATCCCACATAGTCTTTATCAGAAAAAGTTAGTGCTTCACAAACTGTTAGCAGGATAACTAACTCTACTTTAAAACACAGAGATATATACATTACTATTTGACCTATTTATAGCCTGGGTTTCCACAAGCTGCTGTTATATTTGAGCATACTGTACATATAAGAATAACTCAACACAATCCACTTGAGATTACACATTCTTTTCATTTGTTTTATTGACTGTTAGACCCTGGTTTGCTACAAACATTTTACCCTGCTTGCTGAATAAAACTAGAGTTTGTACTACGGAGGACATGAAATCATCAGTTTCTTTAGTTTGGGCACCATATGTGACGGAAACCTGAACAATTGAAGAGGCCTCTACCAGCACTTTCCCAGGGTCAATTATCTGAGGTTTCTGGACAGCGACAATGTCAGCATTCAGGTAATAACCACCTGTAATGCACCATCGACTGAAAACCAGTCTCCTACAAAACGCCTGTTGTAAAGTCGGAAACTTCCAGGCCTAGTTCTTGGCTCAGTTGAGTCATCAACCCAGATGATGATTTCATGTGATTGTGGCTAAAGTTGGTTAGCAAGCTAACGCTGCCTCATGTTAAACGAAACTCAACCTGTGGGTATTCAGGACAAGACACGATTACTAACCTCACACAATCATTTAATGCAACCAGCCTTGGGCAATGATGAGATAACCGTCTATATTAACCAAATATTCCAAACCACTTAGGTTAACGACGCTATCGTCGAGGTTACCTAACGGTAAAGCTCATTTTAGACGCAAGCTGACAGGGGAGCTAGCGAGTTTGCTAGCTAAGTGGCCCGGGAAGAGCTTAGCTTCAAGCTACGTTATCCAAATTACGCCCGGCTACCCAAAAATTACATCCGTGGCTGTCCACTTCAAACTAAAAACAAACAATATAAGCGTTCAGAAAGTAAGTTTAATCCAAACCCTTTATTGGTGCGTTAACATTCATTGTGTTAACGGTACGTTACGACAGTTGAAAACCGAGTAGAGCCTACCGTTAGCTAAACTGGAGTTACTACAGCATGCCTGATAGAGCCACACGAGTTAGCCGTCAGCTAACACAAAGCTAACACAGACACGGGGGTTGGGACTGACAGGCAGCCAGAGATTGCGGTGGAGCATGGCACCACAGCCGGGGCTAGAGTGCTTCTACCCAACGTTAGCTTCACATTCATCGGACCGGCTAACCGCTCGATTAACGTTCAACTGACAAACGTTGGCTGCGTAAAGTACTGACCGTGTGAGTGTTTGTCATGTAAATTTACCTTAACATCTTCATCTTCGTCTTCGCCTTCCCATTTGTCCATCGCTGCCGCCTTTTTAATCGGCTCCTCCGGCTCGAAGTTGTCAGCGTCTGTAAAAACGACAACATGAGATTCGTTAGTCCAATCCACATCTAACGAGCAAGTTTGACAATAAGGGAGTGTTAGCCTCCTAAAACAAAGCCTGTGTCGTAGCGGATGGTGTACAGATAGCTATCCTTCCCAACTAAGTTTCTCACCCCAGTCCGCCATGTCGGCTGTGTTGGTTGTGTTTGACAGGCTCGCGGTGGAGTCAGTGCTG
Source organism: Seriola dumerili (assembly GCF_002260705.1). Classification (NCBI taxonomy): domain Eukaryota; kingdom Metazoa; phylum Chordata; class Actinopteri; order Carangiformes; family Carangidae; genus Seriola; species Seriola dumerili. The sequence goes on from NW_019175554.1 coordinate 3,061,350, forward strand.
CAGCCCGCTGGCCACGTTCAGAAACAGCTCCCACCTCCTGGACGTCACTGTCGGCTTATCTAACGTCCTCACTGCCCTGGACTACTTCAGGCAACATGACACTGATCAGGCTCCCCGGATATTTTTATTTAAATAGTAAACACAAGGAGGGTGCTTGATACGGTATATACAATATGTCGACATGTTGTCATGTCTGCCTTTTTATTGGCAGTTTGTAAATAAAAAGTATAAGTTGGTAAGATTTTCATAATTTTTGTATCAGACCCTTGAATTAGACTACGATCTAAAATTTTTCAATTTTCAATACTTCAAAACCCGCTATGTGTACAGCATGTGAGGATGCTTTCAAAAATAATGCCATGAATAGTTCAATTAACTTCTTACAATTTGCAGTAAACAGAAAGAAATGTAAAATTAGTATTTGTTGTGACCACACTTTGCCTTTAAAACAGCACCAATTCTCATCAGGACACTTGTCCGCAGTTTTTCAAGGGTACTTGGCAGATAGGCTGTGCCAAGCATCTTGGAGACTTGGGAACATGCCACAGTTTTTCTACGATTTTGTCTGTCTCAGTGTCCTGTCTCTTCATGTGATCCCAGACTGACTCCATGATGTTGAGATCAGAGCTCTCTGGGTCCACACCATCTGTTGCAGGACTCCTTGTTCTTCTTGTTGCTGAAGATAGTTCTTTTTGGCTCTGGCTGTATGTTTGGGGTCATTATCACACTGCAAAATGAATTTGGGACCGGGCAGACACCTCCCTGGTGGTATTGTATAATGGTTAAGAATCTAAGTATCTTAAGTAATATACAGTACATAACCTTACAATGTCTTACAGATAGCACATTAGGATTTAGGGTAAATGCTGCTGCAGCACTTTGCTGTCCTGAGTCAGATACTTGACCATTTTTCATACAGTCTATAAATAAGTCCATAATTATAATATTTAACTTACAATCCCATAATGTTGACTTAAAGAGTAAATAAACTGACTTTTGTATGAAATCTACTGTACATCTCACAATTTACACAAAGTACATCAAAGTTATTATAAATATGTTTATATATATATATATATATATATATATACACACATAGTTAATAACTCAGATAAAAGAAGCCCACTATAGCGCCCTTTAATATTTGGGAGCTGTACGCCTCCATACTCATGTTGTCATAGCTAAACATCAAACATTATACACAGTCTTACTGCCAATGTGAGATATTAATGAGTACTGTAAGAAGATCATTTTGAACAATTCTATTTCATGTGCATGAGTGCTAAAAACAGACAGAGTCAGTCAGTGAGAGTGCTTCACTTTAATAATTTAGGTCTATATTTATCACACCAGAAAGTGTGCACAACAATACAAAACTCACAGCAAAATAGACTGAAGTTGACCAATACTAATAAATCAGGTCTTATTGGGTATTACGTAATCAACTGACAATCGATATATAAATGTAGCAAAGATTAACGCTCTTACTCTGACCAAAATATTATATAATTTCACAAAAATATATATAACTTTGTAGGTTTGCAAGACAACTTTGATTTGTTAATAATGACTTAATAATAACTTTAATATTTTAAGTGTTTGGGTTGCTTTTCTGGGTATGGCGTCACATCCCTGAGAAGGATACATCAGGACAGTAGGGTTCATACAGGTTTATCAAAATATAATATAAATAAATAAAATAATCCTATGGATGTTGGTAAGACTTGATGGATTTATTGTTTATACTGTGAAAATGTTTTTTTTCTTTGAATTAAACTTTTAATTTGGTTTGTTTTGTGCTCAATGTTGATATGTTAAAGTGAAAACTGCACAAAAGTCTTCCTGGACACAGTATAGAAATCCTGAAGTGCTGCCTATTTCAAAGAGGTATGTTATTGCACAGATCAATGAGATCATCTTGGTTCTGTGGCCGAGGAGGTGTCTCCTGATCCAGCAGGGGTGAGTGGGGTCATGTGCCAGGGCAGATCAGGTCATGGTAGGGCAGGACAATCAGCAGCATCAGCAGTCCCAGTATGAGACACACAGGACTGTGGCTCAGCGCCAGCCCCAGTGACTTCCCTATATGAACACAGTGAAACCAATACAAATGTAGAGCCATGCAAAATATGATCCCTGCGGCTTATCTGTCTTTGTATATTATCACAAAAAACTCAGTGAAACAAATTTTAGAGTTTTTGACTACACTTTGAGTTTTTCAGTTAGCAATAAACACTGTCACAGGATCTAAAATGACATTCCAATATAAGTAATATAATACAGTAAATAGAAGAATATTCAAGTGAACCATTTGTTCGTTTTTTTTTTTTTTAATAAAATGTACAACGATGACACCATAGAAAGCACATATGAATTTCACAATTACTTTCAATGTGACTGTCATCCGTTTCTCAAAGGCTGCACTGTGTCCCAATTCTACACTACATACTACTCTAACCACGTTTTTGAGTATGAACTGTGTTTACATTTAATAAATAATTTCAAGAGGCATATGTGTAGGTTTTGCAAAAAAAAAAACCATTGGTACGAAGAGAATAAAGTGCTAAAATATCAAATAGACCACCAATTTTCACAAGGATTGTCTATCTTTTCTATGAACAAAAAGTTATGCCATCAGAATAATTTTTCATCAAAATAAGATTCTACAATTATATAAAAATTCTACATAGAGGGGATTTAAGTACACTAGAAGATGTCTATAGGCATTCTGTTCTTTGAGTATGCTGCTGATAAACAAAGGAAATAGAGGAGCTACTTACAGCTGATAAGCGAAATTAAAACAAATTGCAGATGATGCTGAGACAGCTCCAGGATGATCTCAGACAAGAAAACAAAAAATAAATTATTACATCTTTGAAAAAACATTTTAGCTTTTTCTTTGTAAATTTCATGTGGCAATAGCTTTCCACAGTAGTAGTTGGAATGATATGTGTCAGTGCACATCTTGCGCCATTTCCCTTTGGAGCAAACATTAAGTACTTTATTTCTTGTATACAGACGTAAAATACACTATAATGGGAATATTAGTTTATAATACAGTATACTATAGTGTATAGTATTAGTATGGAATTGGGACACAACTTTGGTTAGAGCTTTGAGGGAGGTGTTCACCAGATAAACTGAATTAGGCAATTCTGAAAAATTAAGTGTGTTTCTGAGAATGACCCGTCTTTACAATTTCTAACAGAGTTTCAAATGGTTTCAGTGGTTTACCTCTGAAGTCTACAGGCCTGTTCTCCCAGGGTGTCAGCACCATAGCCAGGGCTGTCCTCTGAACATCTGACAGAACAGACAGCTGCTCATTTGTTACTGCAGTCGCCTGCTCATAGGAGAACATGCTTATCTGTCTGTGGTTTAATGCCACCTTGAGGAAATGACAAAACAGAGAGGCACATAGAAACAGAGAAACTGATGAGCAGGGATAAGATGAGACAACATAAGGACTTGTTAAAATAAATGGTCTCGAAAAGTCAAAACAAGGCTGTAGAATGTTTTAATTAGTCTTAATTTACAAAAAAAAAAAAAAAAATTGTCTTGAATATTTACTGCCTTACCGAAACAATTAAGTTGAGAAAAAAGGGTTTAAAGTTTCTGTGTAACAGACAGAAAGTTATACCAGATAATGCCCTCATTCTGTGACTTTTAAGGCAGCGTAACCTTTTAAAATACACTGTCTCTACCGTGAGAAGCTTTGGCCTTGATAGTGCTACTATAGGTGTGTTTTGGTCTGCACTGGACTCAATCTTTACATAACCTTGACAAATTATGCATTGTTTGAAAGTAATCCCCCCAGCTAGCTTTCATTTGATATACTTATAGCTCTCTTGCTTTAGCATCCTAGATGGCTTTCTGTGACAGCTGTGGTTTATTTTATTTCTAAGGCATAATTATTTTAATATGGTAAAACAGATGCAAAGAATAATGCAAATTTTACACAGTGACTTCTCAGAAAATACACATTTTAAAATTGTAATATTTTTCATATGACAGAAGGACAAATTCTGGTCTTAACTTTGACCCAATAAGTATTTGCAGCATTTTGGCATTTTACAGCAGTAAAGGCAGTAATGTTAAAACTGTAGGTTGTTAGGAGAGGTTGTGGGATGGTTCAACAGTGTCTGTATACACAAGAGGCTGCTCAATCCTCTTTTGTGCAGTTTCAATCACCACCATCTGGCCTGTAGTAATCACTGTCACTACTGCTGGTTACTGAAGCTAGAATTGACTCGTAAAGAAAGTGTCAATTTTAGCAAAAACTTAAATCAACTTAAAGACCAGGTCACATTAATTTAATTAATTATGTCCTTAGGAATCATTGTTATCTAACTCTGGGAAGTGCTGAAAAAATTTTATAATCATAAATAATTCAAGATCATATTGTCCCTAATGGTTTTCCATCGTGCACTCATCCTTTGGCCTGTTTGACTAGGTATTAAATTTTATTCTGTGTAGTATTAAAAATGTCTTAAAAAGTCTTGAATTCAACTTGCTGAACCATACAGAATCCATGATAAATATACCAACATGAACATAGATCAAACCAGAGGACAAAATGAATAAAAAGCTCTGAAATCCTCTTAAATCACAAGAGCCTGTGAATATTGTTTTGTTGTTTTATTAAGAGTCAACTTACATAAAACCGTGCAGGTGGTATCATTGAAATAGCCATAGGTGTGATTCCTTCGATTTGCTCTTTCACCAAAGCTGACATGGGGAAGTCTGGGAGACCAGCTGTAGAGAGTGGAAAATGTTTCAAAGACAGTGAAGTAGTGCAAAGGTCGCCTGAGTCCAGCTACAAGACACACAAGACATTTAGAGGGTGCCAAGAAAACAAAGATGACTTTGACTCGAGGTTGTGAGCACACATTGCATGAGGCTGAGCTACAAATGTTCAGGCAAAGACAGTGAGTGAATCATACCTGCTAGAACCCCGATCTCAATGAAGACATCAGTTCCCCATGAGCTTATAGGTCCAAAAGCAAGGCTGTGGGTCAGCAGCCCAACAAGCGCCTCCAGCTGCTCCTCTGAGCAGGACAGTGTCAGCTGACCCAGCCAGAGCACCGCCTTACTGCAGCCACCAGGGGGAGACACAGCATGAGAAGAGAGTAAATTCAAATGTCAAACACCAGGGGCATCAACACCAACATCTTAAAATGCCTGTTGTTATTTGCTCACCTGAATTCTACGGCATTGAAAGAGTTCATCTCTGCGGTTTTGGCTCCACACACAATATACCCCATGGCCACCAGTGTGCTGGAGTCAAGCTGGCTCGGACTCTGTTTGGTGGAGTTTAACACGGTGGTAAAGAGTGCAGCCAGCTAGGATGAAAACAAGAGTTATGATCTAGACATGATCTTTTAATGTACACTCAGTATATTAGGTACACCCAGCTGAAACTAATGCAGTCTAATACAACAGCCCTGCAAAAAGTCCTGGTGTTTTTAGAGTAGTAGTAGTTGATTCAACTTTATGGTCATTTTGAAAGCTTTGTTTGTGCTATTGTGCTGTTGAACTAGATTGGGTTATACTGACAAGTGTTTCTAACATTTAGTCTACTCTCATTGGTTTGAATAGGATAAACAAACTATTACAAAAAGAGGTTTGTCATCCTCTGCTTTGTGCCGTGTTGTACTTTGCATCTATTTGCCTCTGTTATCCCACTTTATTCAAATTAAATGTATCATTCTTTCATTTACGTATCGGACTGATTTCTGTTACAATGAAACAGGTCTTGATTAAATTTTTGTGGTTCTCACTAGGGTTGAATACTGGTGCATTAATTTACAAGGGCAAACAAACACCCACACCAGAGGTGTCTAACTATACTGTCTGACTACTGGAAATTAATTGACATCTGCCTCTTAATCAGAATCAAGAATTCACAGTGAAAAAATTCACACTTTACACACTGTGAAATACACATTTTAAAGCATAATATCTTATAGGGTAAAACAAACATTTTTTTGGTATTAACTGACCAAATTTGTCCAGTAGGTAATGCAAGCAGTATAGTAAATTGATGTAACCATGTTAACTGTTGTGGCCAAAGCAGTTACCTGTCTGTTGCTCCAAGCGCTGACAGCACCCAGAGCAGCGAGGCTCCTCCGCTCAGTCAATCGGAGGCTACTCAGCTCCTCTACTGTCAGTTCTATCGCTATTCCACCCAGCTGAGAGATCACAGACTGGGAGAAGGAGGAAACGGGGCCGTATATCTTCATGTACAGATGTCATTCCAGAGGGAACCAGCAAAGACAGAGTAGACACGCACTATTAAGACCTGTGACTGAGGACGGGAAACTACGCTGTCCAGCCTTAAATTAAACACGTCGAATGAATTAGACTACAGATGAATCTCACCTGTTTGACCTTCTTGAGCACCTGGTTGCGTTGGTAGGATGCAAGAAACGGGTCATGACCCATTAGCTCCAGACAGTTGGAGAAAGCAGATGGAGACATGCTCGTCAGACTGCTGGAGGTCCAGGCAGCGGGAGCTATTGTATGTAGAATCTCACAGGAAGGAACCATAGGAGTCGCTGGTCAAGGACACAGACACAAATATCTGATCAGAAGATGCTGATGACTTGATACAGCATATCACTTCATGTGAAGCATGTGACGTCAACAACTTCTATTATAAGGAAAAAAATATTGTTTTATTTATTTTTTTATTTTTTAATTAAGTGTACTTGGCTTAAACAACAATGCTCACGTGACAGAGGATTTATTTTGAGGAAGCCCAGGAAAAACTGAAGGACAAACTGCTGCTTTTGAAAAAATTCCATCTTCTCGTTCTCGTTCAAACAGTGGCTCCCCACATCGCCACGTTCCCACTGACGCTGGTTCATGAACAGTTTCTCTATATGCCCCACGGTCATCAACGCCTGTGGGAACACAAGCAACAACACACATTTAGAGACACAGATACACACTTATGGTTTACGGGAAAACAGGAACTCCACCACCTGATCCTGACACCTACTGGAGATGTGACACCTGAGGGATTTATTTACATGCCTTCATGGGCCTGTCCTGGAATAGGAATCAAGTAACAATCCCAACGCCTCACTGTGGATTTCTGGACATCGAATGAATCTGTTACAGGGGCGAGCTTCAGATTTTATTCAATCTGAGGATCAGTTAAGATGTAATACCAAAATGAATCAAAGCACAGCTTTGAACTCACCATGGAAATCTCCTGCAGACTGCTCTCTGGCAGGAAGAAGAGAAAGCGGTCCACCTGACTGAGTGTTGTCTGGTTCCAGTTCTTGACCAAGCTGAGAGGAAACATTGGAGCACTTCATCATCTTCCCTCAATTTCCTGCTATTTGATTAGTTGGTATGCAAACAGCTTTTTGTCACATGAAACCGCTCCCATATAATTTTGATATTATACTTAAATGTAAACTTACACATCTCACTCTATAGGTTGACAAAGTCCCACATACTTTAAAGCCCTATTCTATTAGATAAACTCTAAAATGGACATCATTACGAGGCTGATTTCTTAAGTTTACTTAGTTGTATTTTCTCACAAGAGAAACTGGAAAATTTGCTGATTAACTCAGAATAGTAAAATATAATATAAATAAACCTAAATTCACTAAAACTCACCCAAGCTGAATGCTTTCTATAATAAATTTTAGTTGAGCTGCAAATTTTAAAGCTGTAAAAGAAATGTTAACATGTAAAATTGCACAAATTCAAAGAATAAAAACAGCCTGACTATTAACCTTTTAATTTAAACCAAAGACAAATTATGTTATTTAATTTTTATCTATTTAATATTATTTCATTATTTTTACTGTGTGTTTATTTTATTATTTTTTGTTTATGTATTTAATGTAATTTTCTTTTTTGATATTTTCTTTTTATAATGGAATTATTATGCTTTTTTTTTTTTTTTTTTGACTAACCAGACACATGCCCAGCATATGTAATGGCATGGTTATACTGCTTTGCTGTTTGTAAATTCATTGTTCAATTAAACAAAAAACAAGTATTTTGTAGCCCCTTTCAGTTTGAGGTGATAATTTTACCCAAAGGCAGCAGGTTCTTGCAGGATACGAGCCACTATGTCCATCTTGCTCCTGGTGTAGCAGAGCCCCAGAAGAAAATAAAGGTTGTCAATGAAGAAGCTGCGGTCCACCTGAATGAAAACCTCATCCACCACGAACGGTGCCATAACGCCCAGTGAACAAAACTCCTCCTCAGTGAACACCCCTGTGTACATGCCCTGTAGAGAGGAAGCCCACATGTCACTGATCACACTGCAAACATAACAAATGACTAAAACTCTGCACTGTTCAACACAAATCTTCCTGTTTTCAAACTTGGCTCTCCATCTGCTTGTTTCTTTGCCTTTTTTACTTTTTAAAATAGAGTAGAGGGATCTGAAAAGCAACACAGTGTAGCTGAACTGACCATCCCCTGCACCACTTTGTCCACCAGCAGCTCCTGTTTTGTTCTAGCCAGCAAGAGAAAGTGACGAGGGTCCTGAATAATCATCTTCCTCAGAGTGTCCATCATATCTGCAGGAAACTTCTTAATAGTGCTCACACTGCACGTAACCACACAAACACACAGGAACAAAATTAACAACAATATTTTTCATTTTATTTTTCTCATCTTTGAGTGAAGGGTTTTGACATATTCTTATCTACTCATTAGATGAAGAAATATTTCAAAGTTATGTCACCACATTAACAGTGGAGTGATTAACTTGTGACTTACGGCATGGACAGGGCAATCTCAGCGCCAAGATCTTTAAGCAGCTCAGAGAAGAACTCCAGCTGATACAGCTCCTCAATCACACACTTTTTCTGTCCAGAAGAACAAAGACAAATGACAATGAACGTTTAGATATAAATATATATCACATGCACTATACTGTAAAAGAATGAAGTCAAATATCTTATAAAAAGCAGAATGGCAAATTTACCAGTGAGGTGTGAAGAGGACCAGGCTGCTGTCTGAGGACGGCCAGGATTCTTATGACTGCGGACGGTGACGAATCAGCCTGAAACCGTTCCTTTAAGACCTTGCAGTTCACACCTTGACCCAGTGTTCCCAGACTCCTAATTACATAAAATAATGCTGAAATAATGCTACAACGAACCAACACAGTTAAAAGACACTAAGAAAAATAAAATCGGCTGCCAATAGTTTTCAAAGGAATGAGCACATTTATCACAGATATGAACTGTACTTACAGAAAATGTTGTTTGACCATGTTTGGTTTATTATCAAGCACCTCTCTGAAAATTGCTTTGGCCTGAGGAAGAAAATGTAAAGAAATGTTATGTTTTGTAGTTGCTGTAACATGTTGTTTTATGCAGGTTCTGAGCTGCTTTCTTTCCCAGTTTTCATCATCAGAGACGAGAGGGCAATCTGATATTAGCACCGTATTTGTCTGTGCTGTTTGTATTCACAGGCAAGTCCATTCACAGTGTCAGTGTTGATGACGTCTCCACTTAATAATTTAGCAGCTCATCAAGATACTGTCATATGCACCCTCTCATGACAAACAGAGGAAGCACGAAGAGATCATCACAGAGTAAAAGTCGCAGGGTCAGGGTAAGATGCTTTCACATATTCACACACTGTAAGCGACACTGTGTTTGTGGCCAGTGGGGCCAATTATTAATTCATCGCTGTTAATCTCTATATTAAAGCTTTTCTATTTTTGCATGAACAAGCAAAATTCTAGTGTACAAGCAAAACAAAGTTTACTGAGGTCAAAAGATAAATCTATCACGCACATTTTTACAGGATAGTGCAAAATATAACTGTTAAATATAACTGTACCACTTTGCATATGCACCCTGTGATGGGGTCTCATAAATACATTCTTTAAAAGGCACTGAGCACAACAGGTTTAATATCATGGTTTTTACAACGTGTGCTGATGCATGATGGGCTGTGCAATACCTGCTGTGTATTCCAGGGTTTTGTGGATAGATTGATGCTGTTGTTCACCAGCAGACGGGTCCTGGCCAGGACACTGAGCAGAGGCGTGCAATATAGCAAAGGCTCCACATCATCCAACCAACTAACCACTTCTGGGAAGCCCTGGTCAAAACAGAGGTAAGACACCACAAGGAACAGTTTTACAGTTTGTCCTCTACAGAACAAAAAAAAAAAACTAACTATATATAATAACTATAAGTCTGATAGCTCAAATATGAAATCTACCAAGAGAAAGTCACAAGCTTTACTCTTTTATTTGCATTATATAAAATACCCAGTGTTTGAAGTGAGGGAAATTACTGCAGGTTCATTATTCCAATTTCTCTTTCATTTTATTTTTCTTTCCTCTCCCTACGTATTCATACCCATAGTTTGGTGGAGATAGCGTTGGCTTGTGGTGGGCTGAGGCCTGGTGTGTGCTGGGCCATGGCGGGCAGAGATGACAGCAGCCTGTCAGAGGTGAGGGTCAACAAGGTCTCTGTCTTCATTCCCATGATAAGGGAGCCGAGCTCCTGCAGCTGGCCTGGAGCGGTCAGCTGGGCAGAGGGGAGGAAGGTGTGTGGGACAGGGTGTAAAAATGCAGAGAGGATCTCTGTACTAAATTCACATTGTGATGCGTTTACAAAATAACTCACTGTGGTAGTCGAAGACAGTTTGTCTACAATTACAGAAGCCTGAAAAACATACAGAATGACAGCAAATGAATAAAAATAAATTACCTTTCAAGTAGTGATTTTTACTCCAACTCTGTTTATATTAGGTGAAATATTCATATCATATCTTCACCATTTACTAAAATATAAAATAAACTTCTGTGGGCTTCAACAGCTGTGGTCCACACAGCATGTTTGTCATGATGGAGTTGACAAACTATTTGTAAGTCTGAAGAGATAAATCCTCTCAAGACGCCCTATGAAATATAAAAGCAAGACAACAGCTGTGAGGCTGAGGTAAAAGCAAAAGGCTCTAGTTCAGATAATAGTTGAGGGTGGAGTAAAGCTCAGGTCTTCGCCTCATGAGCCACTTCACCTCAGGGGTCACTGTGCTGAAGACCCACTGCCTGTCAGCTGTTCCTCAGCAGCTACAAGCTCCACCAGCTGCCAGGAAACTTAACCATGTACAACAATCAAGGACTTGTGCAGTGAAAGGGACTGAGTAAATCCCCACTCACTGACACCTGATCTTTGTTTTGTACAAAAGACTCAGTTCACTATTTAAAAAAAAAAAACTTTATATGGCAAAAGAAATTGAGCTATAGATGATGTGTGTGTGTGTTTGCCACTTCCTACATCGTCCACTCTACATTACAGGTGGAGTGCGCTCCTCTACCTGTGCAGGGCTGAAGGACACAGAGTTGAGGGCAGGGAGGACAGCATGCAGCTGTGATGGTGTGAGGCCCTGCAGGAAAGTCACACCCAGCAAGGGCAGGAGGTGTGCGAGCTCTGCCAGTTGAGCAGGACTGAGCGAGGAGGGGGCCTTCAATTCTGTGCTGTTCAGTAACAAACTGGAAATCTACACAAGCACAGAGACAGTATATATATAATTATTAATTATCAAAAATAACAAAGAAATGCTTATTAACTTTTCTGTTCTTACCAGATGGTTGGACAGGTTGAGTCCCTCACGTGTGCAGTTCATAACGATGTCCTGGATGACACTGGAAGCCTCAGTGCCTTTGTACACAAGGAGGTCCTTTGGGTCTGCCAGGCATGAGAGTTTACCCAGCCTAAAATTACAAACAATGTTTAACAAACACCAACCAGGGAACAGACAGCTTTCCCTTCAAAAAGCTAAGTGCACATTTTCTTAAAAAAATTAAAATACAAAAGAAAATGGTTAAGCTCATCAGCAGCATTTATCGGGTCAAGTCTGCAGAGGTACTTTCATTTGATTCAGTGATTGTTTTGCCTATAGCACAAATGACCACTGCATAACTGTCTGATATTTAAATGTTAAGTCCACAAATGCAGAAGAGAAAGATGTTGGCAGTATAATAGTTCAGTTTAGTTATTTGTTTACATTTTTTATAAAAATGTATTTCTGACTGTTATTTCAGTCCATAACAGGCTACAGCAAATTACTTATTCTATATGTTTTCTTATTCTGTGATCTATCATCCCCAATGTCATTTACCCTTTAAAAAAAAAAAAAAAAAACCTTTAACACTACTGCCCACCAGACACTATATTTTTAAGGTTCTAGTTAGATTCATGTCTAATAATATATATTATATATTCACGTCTGTGGTTATTCCAAACCTGGTAAAATCCTGAGCTGTCAGGTTTGTGAAGGTGCTGATGAGGCTGTGAGCGATGAATTCCTGCTTTAGAGAAGTGAGGTTGTTTCTCTGCAACACATCCAGCCCGTCCAACAGCTGTGGATAAACACGGTGAAATATATAGAATTTTTGGGAGTGTCCATTAATTAATTATAACAAAACAAGGTCACATTCATCTGGGGGGGAAACAGCTCAGCTAGGTCTGTTCAAAGGTAACACAATCTGTCCAAAGCTCACTCATTAGCATTTTATCTTGTTTATCTCATACAAAAACCAAATACGTCAACATGTAGTTATTCTGTATGTTTTAGCCAAGCTAAGCTAAGCTAAGCTGACTAGCTGCCTTTAAAACAATTAAAACTATTCCTTCTTTTACATTCATGTTTTAGTGCTGAGAGATCAGTAGCAGACTATTTTCCGGTCATTGTTAATTCATGTGTTCCTATCTTTACTTATTGAACATTAGTGACAAGCATATGACACACATTGGTGGTGACAGAGAAAGAAGATGCTGTCTGAGCTTTCTTTTGACCAGTATGTGACAAGTAGTCCTGCTGTGCCCTGGGGCTAATCGAACTCACAGAGTCCTGGTTTCTCGGGTTTCCCAGCCAGGTGTCAGAGCTCAGAGGTGCTGTTACCTGAGCAGATGAGAGGTGTTGGAAGTTGCGGAAGGGCAGGTAGGTGATCAGGTTTCCAGTGTCCCTGATGAGTGACTGATGACCTCTGCTGATGTTGGATGGAGACATAACTTTGCTGTACCACAAGCCAAATGCCTCCCGCTGGTCCAGAGTCATGTGCTCCAAGTTTCTGTTAATGGTCTCCCTGCTAGAAAAAAAAATATATGTATATGTTATAAATAAATAATATATGAGAAGATTGATACCCCTTTAATGAATCTACAGCCAGGATGCAATAAGCTTGCCTTATGCTTGCAGCCTAAAGACTGGAAACAGGGGGAAACAAACAAACAAAACAAACAAAACAAAACAAAAACCTACATGTAAAAAAAAAAGCAATTGTGGTTCTGTTTTTTTATGTTTGGACAGAGCCAAGTGACCTATTTTCCCTTATTTCCAGTCTTAATTGTAAGCTTAGCTTATTGCCTGCTGACTCCATGCTACATACAATATTTAGCCTATAGATGTCATAGTTGTACCTAACTCTCAGCAGGAAAGTGAATAAGTGGGATGTCGCAAGGAAGGTCAGCGGTAGTCATGGACAGTTGTACTGCTGATCTACTGTTCTATTGTTTGCAGCATCAAATAAAAAAAACTAAATTGATGATTATGTAGAATTTCAGGAACATTGTGATTTTCCACATTTAATGATCCATGAATCAACATAAAACACCTACATACACTTTAGAAGCTCTTTCTAGATTGAAATCGAGTCAGTGAACTAGTTTCCTTTACTTGCTATGTATAATGCATGTTCCTGGCACCTCAGGGTGCAATGACACATCACTTCTCACCGAAGCCCGACACCAGGCCAGTGAACAGATGGGAGCAATAACGTATGTAGGAAAGTGAGACTGCATGATTGTGCACCAGTGAAATAAATCAGGGTGTTCATCACATATTCTCTGCAGATGTAACAAGGAGACAAACTCAGTAATCACTTTGTTGCTAGAATAAACTATATGCACCGTTAAGGTGAACATAGTGTAACATAGTGCATTCTCCAACAGAATTGTCCATTTGGCATGCTACAGTGAATGAATGCACCCTGTCAACATGGAATACTCTCAGCCAGCTTTTAGGCACAGGTTTAGCCGAGAGGTTTATACTCGTGACTGTCATGCCTCGTGTACAACAGATCCAAACATGTATTCTTAATCACACAGTTTCCCACTTGGGTTAATTAATTGGATTCTGGTACAACTTCTCCTACTGGCAAAGTGCATAGAGAAAACAATCTTGGAGACACAAAGTCCAGCAACAGAAAAACAATTAATTTAAATTGTGACCCGAAAAAATATTTATCTGTTAATATTCCAGAGTACAAAATTAAACAGCATCACAAATGAAAAAGTTCAGTCTAAGTATTCACACGCAGGTGCATCAGAGAAATAATACTGCTGTTACAATAATCACTGATAATAGTTTCATAATAGTGGGTATTGGGTCATTAGAGACAACAAGCTGACACCATCACTTACACAATGATGTTGTTCTGCAGTGAGGGCAAAGATTGGATGTCAGCTGGGCTAGCTGAGGCCAGCAGGGGAGCCAGCTCAGGGAAGAGACTACCATCTTTCACCACGTGGGTCTGGAGCAGCACTGACACCATGGTGGACAGGTACTTATCTGGTAACTGGAAAAACAGAAGCAAATACCAGTTTTGTATCAGCAAGAATGTGGACTGTGTAATCAACTGGACTAAACAGACTCTATGCGTGAAGCACAGACGCAAGAATCCTAGGAAGAGAGAACCAAATGTGGTTAGTGTATAGGTTTCACATGGACATCAAAGGGTGTGCTTATTCACCTGCAGTCTCTCCTTGTTTCTGCTGTAGTACTGGAGGATCAGTCTGACGGTGGAGATGTGAGCTGTACTGAGCACTGACCTCAGGCGGCTCAGCGGTATAGTGAAATACTCCTGGAAACATAGACACGAGGGAATTAGTCCAAATAAACATACGTTTTACAACTTTACATTATCATTTAGGTGATGATAGTATATCTTACGTTAATGACAAAGACTCCATCACTGGTCACATCTCTTGCCGTCTGCATCAAGCTGGTTAGTACTGTCTACAGAAGAAAAAAAAACACACACACACATTCAGTTTAAACACTATATGAAGAGACATTAATGGCAACATATGATCTGGGAGTCTGTTTTGACACATTATGTGAGCCTGTAGTGACTACACGCAAAGGAAGAGATTCATCATGTCGATATCGATGACAGGAGTGCAACAGTACACCAGCTGTAGGCTGCCTGTACACTGGGGGTCAACTGCTATACAGTGACACTAATTGTAACTGATATGGATGAATAATTAGATAAACTATAAAGTCAATGAATTGTTCTACGCAGAAACTGATTGAGTCCGTATGAATAAAAGATGAGGGAGAATCTCTATTCTCACTCTGCTCTGATTAACCTGCAGAGTGAATTTGCAAGAGAAGTGCTGAAACGCAGTATTCTCCATTAGTTCTCACTTATCAACCGATTCTTGTCCATTCTCACAGTATAAGAAGTAAAAATGGCAAAAAGTTAAAATCCCCAACCTCAGACAACTAAAACAGTAAAATGCTACTTAGACATTATTGAATGAGAGATTATAACCCAGTATAATAATAGTATAGTATAGTATAATATAACCAGTGGTCAGTGGAAAGTAACTCAAGACAGTTACACAAATACTGTACTTTTTACTCCTCTACATCTCTGGCTCATAACATTAGTCACTAGTTACTTTACAGATTCAGACTATTAATATAAAACATAATCAACTAATACATTATGATACACCATTATTGATTCAGCTACCCAGCAGTGTGTCATGTAGGTAAAATTAGCTGCACCTTTACCAGTAATATATATCATTTTGAAATGGGCCAATATCCATAAAGAGTACTTTCACTTTTGGTAATTTAAATACATTTTGATGCTACTACTTGTGTACTTTTGAAAGCTTGAACTTTACTTGTAGAGTATTTCAACATTGTGGTAGTGGTACATTTACTTCAGTAAAAAGACCGTAGTACTTCTTCCTCCACTAAGAGAAACCCTAACACTTCTGAGTAATGAATACTTTTTACTTTTGATAGTTTTAGAAAATTTTGCTGG
This sequence comes from Seriola dumerili, assembly GCF_002260705.1. Lineage (NCBI taxonomy): Eukaryota > Metazoa > Chordata > Actinopteri > Carangiformes > Carangidae > Seriola > Seriola dumerili. The sequence goes on from NW_019175554.1 coordinate 3,077,410, forward strand.
TAATACTTTTACTTAAGTGAAATTTTTAATGCATGATTAGTAAATGCAGCAGAGTAATAGAGTATTTCTATATTGCAGTAATGCTACTAGAATGTGAATACTTCTTTCATGGCTGATGATTTTCTTTTCAAACGTTTACTGCACAATCAAACTACCTACCCCGAAGCACTGCAGCAAGACCCTCTTTTTGTCAAAGTTGTTTTCCCTCTCGAGATAGCGAACTACAGACGCTAACACACTGAGTCTTATGTTTTCTGTGACATGCAGCGAGGTGTTCTGGACCTCCTCAAGAGCCAATAGGATCACTACAGTAGTGCTGACTGCCTGCTCCAGCACTGTAGCCACACGTGGAGTCAGCAGATCCTCCACCCTGGACCTCAGACTCTCCACCCAGCAGCGCACTATCATCTGCAGGGCCATACTGGGACTGGCCCCGGGCTGGCAGGCTGAGGCGAAGTCGGCTGAGCAGGTCCAGTTGAATCGCTTCACCAGGTTTCTGGCCAGACAAGAGTTAGGGTCTAGAGTGGTGCTGTTCTTGGTAGTAGTGTAGTTGGTGTAGGCGGTACATATGCTGCTCACCCAAACACTGGACGGCTCCCGGGACAGCAAAAAAAGAAGAATAGTGTTATGGCAGATAGAGGAGACAAAATTGGCCTGGTCATGCTCCCAGCAGAGAGTCAGGAGGGCTGCATCTGGAAGAGATACACTCCAGCTGGAGTACTGGCACTGCTCAGCAGGGTCGAATCCAGTCAGGTCACCTCCTTGTCCCACACCACCATCAGGAGACACCCCAGTATTTGAATGGTTAGCACAGTGCTGTATCAACCAGGTGTTGTCCTGATTGGTCAACAAGTTCTGGAGGATGGTATCATTGTTGCAGACTTTGGAGGTGAAGTTGGACGGGTCACTCTCAGCGCAGAGAGCTAGTTCAGTCATGTCCACGATGATGGGACGGGTCCACTCAGAGTACTTGCACACCTAAAGTACAGATGATGTGAATACATGGTCAACATACAAATTCAGCACAATGGCATTTTAACTTGTTTTCTGTAGCAGTTTTCTGTTGCCCCTCTAGTGATTAATACTGCTGCCTTTAGTTCTCTATGTGCATATACAGAAGAGCTCATACAGAGTTCAAGACTTGTATATGGGGACGAATGTGTGTATGCGGACACATATAGTACAAGTACTGCCTTGTATTCATTCTGGTTTCCTTGTAGCAGAGGTGTGTGACCACACCAGCTGAAACTGCTGAACAACCAGCTGTTGATCCAATCACCTATTTATGTCTCTAGAATTACATGGTCTGTATGTTGTGCTGATGCTGGCCTTTTGACTGAAATGTTCACTTTTGGTCACATTTCTTTTTTTTCGCACATGGAAAGAATTTAATCTTTCTGCATCTTAAGAGCCTCTCCTACTGTGGAGGCAATGTTTCTATGAAACAGGACTTAAAATAACATTTGTCATTCTTTTTTTGTGTATACAAGTTGATTAGACTTTGGATAAACAGAGCCATGTCATCCAGGTAAAATACCCACCTGTGGTAACACCTTTATGTCCTCTATGTCTGTGCAGACTGAAACCAGCCATTTGTTCTGAGGGTTTTCTAACAGCTTTTCAAACACAGGCGCCTTGCAGCAGACGTTCTTCTGAAAAGCCAGCTGATCATTGTGCCAACAGAAGCCAACCACCGAATCGTCCACCTGCCGTTCTCCCCACGTGTGGTAGTCACACCAGTCTGCGATGTTGAAGGGCAGGGTCGGCTCAGGGATTGGAATGGTAAGGGATGTTTCGCAGTGATTCTCGAGCCAAGCGTTTTCCTGATTACTCAGCAGGCTGTTTAGAAATGTTTTGTTAGAGCAAACCTCTTTAGCGAAACCACTCTGATCAAGGCGGATGCATTGTAACAAAACATCTGGGGCGATTTGCATCAGATCATGCCACTCGGAGTACTGACAAGACTCTAACATTAAGGAATCTGGGTTAGGGAGTGGTAGGGGAGGAGGGACGTTTGTGCAGTTTGGCATGAACTGGAAATTGTCAGGGTTGGAGAATAAAAGCATGAAGAATCCGGTGTGCTCACAGATTAGTTTGGTAAGTCTGGAACTGTCCAGGCTCATGCAGAACTCCAGTAAGAGGGGGTCCACCGGCATTGTGGGCTGGTCAATCCACTGCTCATAGGTGCAGAAATGACTCACCATGTACCCAAGGTCTGCAGAGGAGTTGGAACAGTATGCATACAGCCAGCTGTTCATCCGGTCTGAGAGCAACTTCCTCATCAACAAGGCACTGTTACACACCTGCTTCACAAACTCCTCACGCTCATTATCACTGCACAGTGTCACAAGGACGGCATCCACCATCTTGTTTTCCAACCAGCTGTTGTAGTTACAGGCGAGCAGTTTGAGGTTGGGGGCTTCTCTAGCTACTCGATGAGGCGTGAATTGAGGGAGGGAAAGAGTCTTAGAGGGAGGGGTGATGGCAGGGGAGGGCTGCGTGTCCCCAACACTGCAGTCAGGTGACCTGCTGAGGAGTGGAGACACCAGTGCTTGAATAATATAACACGTGGTGCTCCACACCTGCTCTATCTGGTTAGGGCGGAGGGAGTTTAGCGCCTGGCAAAAGGTGAGCACAGATGTAGACGACCCCACTCTTGAACCCGTGAGGATGTCAGCGCACAGTGTGTCATTGAGCCTGGCCAGATTGTGGCGATCACACTTGAGAAGGATGTCGTGGCTGTTTTCTATTGCCTCTGAGACGCTGCGCTGGAAGGGGACCCTGAGAGGACTCCGGCACTCTGGCCCTGGATATGTGCACAGAGACTGCTCTGGAGGCAGGAAGATGTCCAGGAGGATGTCAGTGATGGAGTCAGTGAAAGACCAGCTCACATTGTGGTTCATCCCCCTAAACAAAACACATTTAATAATTAATTTTCAATAACCCTTTTTTAAATTTTATAGTTTATATCCATGTCTACTGGCTAGTATCCTTCTTCACTGCCTTTGTTGGTGGGTTGCTCTGCTTCTGAGCATGCATTTCTCCCCATTTTGTATTCCCATGTCAATTTCTTGCCAAAAGGCACCATGGGTGTAATGGTTAATTTCTGTACACAGGCCTGTACCTGTGACTTTTTACTAACATGTTTGTAAATTGTTAGAATTTCATGCTGATAGAGCCATAGGACTGCTCCAACTCTGAGTCACCAAACAATGTCTATGTGAAAGATGAATGGGACGTTTACTTTTAGGACCAGGAGTGCCAGAAATAACAGCAGGAATGTGTGCACGCACAACACAAACATAACAGACACCCAGTCCTAAATTCATGGCTCCACAGTGCTATTAGTGTTCAAAAGCTTCAGCGACTTACCACATAATGAGCTGCTTGAGATCTCCTGCAAAACAAGTGGGAAACCAATTTAAGCAGCATAAAGAATTTGTAATAAATGTACAGTTTAGAAAAAAATGACATGGCGCTACTCAAATGATGTTTTACCTTGCTTACAGGTCTCTTGTCCGTCTAAAGATGGTATTCTTATTCCAAACTGTAAAGCTATTTTGATGTAGTCCATTGGTACTTGGAGTAACGTTGCCATGAACTTTGAGACATTTGTCACAGCTGCATCCATGAAGCCACTCACAGAGCTCATCAGATTCCCAGAAAGAGAGATACTTGACAGTATATTTATAAAGGTTTGCTGAAGACCATTTAGTGCTGTCGCCACTGACTCCTCCATCCTGAGGTAGGCCCTGGAGAAGCTGAATGACTCTGCATCCCTGTTCAGAGGAGAGCATGTCTGGGATCTCAGAGACGACACAAACGCCAGCAGTGGCTTCCCTAACTCCAGGGACACAGTCTTTGTTAACTCTGCCTCCAGTCCACAGTCCTGCTTCCCAGACAAAATACAGACTAAAATTTTGGGAAGGTCATCTAAGAATCTCTCTCTCAGCAGCGGTTGGAAGAGAGCGTACAGGTTACTCAGTACACCATAGTATGCATCTAATGAAACTGTCTCCTCTGTGGGAGAGAAGACGAAGCTGCGTGTGTTTTCATTTTCACCGGACAAAGAGTGGATCTGGTTAATAACTTTCTGGATGTCTTCCTCTAATTTGGTGGCCTCCTCAGGAGCCTGGTCAGTATGTCTTTGTATTACTTTGGGTTGAGAATGCACTTGCTTGGCATCACATATGATCCCTGTAGATAATGAGAAAACAAACCAAAAAAAACAAAAAAACAACACAATTGTTCATCTACTCTCTGCTATTGTGAAAACTGGAAAGTCAAAACAAATTTAACATATCAAGCACTGTGTGATATTTCTTTTTAATTCTTATTTAACCATTTAATTCCCCATGAGGTTTGAAATGTCTTTGTTTCCTTTTGTTTCCAGACTTGATAAGAAAACAAAACACTGCTCCTTTCTACTAGACTAAAAGTTTCTATTTTGAACTTACCAAACAGGATGCACACCATGTACGCAGCTGGTGTCGACCACATTGTAAGTCTCCTGAGTCAGACGCAAGCAGGCAACCAATCCAGATAGTAACAAATATATTCCGCTTGGTTTTATCCTGTAGATGAGACAGAGCTGTTCAGCTGAGGCAGAAGAGCCGGGTTAAGAACAGGCGTCATACTGGTCTAACTGCACAGACTCAGTGTTCACACAAAAACGCATTGAACCAGCTTGTCGTCCATCCATCAAAGTTCACCTGCGCCCATCATCAGGCCGAGGTGACGCTCCCTCCTCTTACATGCCACTCGACTCAGAGGCCGCAGCCTCTTCACCTCCGCGTCTGCCTGCAACTCTACACCTGCCCTGAAAGCTGCGTAATTAAGGACTCCGGTAAAGGGCGCAGAGGTAGGTGCGAAGCTCAGGCTGTGAAACGCAGAGGGGATTTCGGCAACAAGCTCGGCCATCGCTGCTGAATTATTAACCGGGTGTGTTGATTAACTCCTCCGACTGAAACCCGAGTCCCGTCAGAGCAGCCAGAAGACACCAGACTGACGGCCGGAGGATTTACATGACATGTGCGCAGACTCTGGTAGACAAACTCTAATCCCCATGTACAACCTGATGTTGTCTGAGGGGTGTGATGCAGACATACACGTGAAGCAAAACAAACTGAAATGGCATCAATTAATCCCTCAGAAAAGTTCTATTCGGGGTAAATTATATTACTTTCAACGGTTTTTTTTTTGTACATATTAACGCAATTCAATTGTGAATTCAATTGAGGTGCCAATTTAGAAAACCTCATTCAGGCTTTACAAGATCAAATTTGTACCATAAATGAAAAAAGCCTCTAAGTTAAAAGTTCAGGGGTGGCTTAAATGTTTTCTGCCGAGCTTTACTGTTTTTAAAAACTCTTTGGGAGAACCCCGTTCAAATGAAATCCATTAATTGTTCATTTCAAATCTAAATTTAACAAGTTAATTAAATCAGTAGTCATGTGAAAACAAACCACTCCTCAAAATGAAATGTCTATGTCTACTTTGGTTACTGAGCAAATTCTAAAAGACTATAAATTAAAATTACAGTGCAAACCCTGCTGACATAAATACTCATCAGTTGGACCATTTGAATTGAATAAATCAAAAAGGCACAGGGCCTAAGGTTTGAGTCTGTACATTTAAAGCTTGTACAATCAATAGTCTGTCCCTAATGTTTTAGTCAAAGATGGAGAAATAAACTTAGTGCTACAACTATCTGAGTGTGAGTGTAATGCAACTGTTCCATTAAAATGCATTATTCCTCCTTCGTCCCATCAATTGTCCTTCAGCATCATCGCAGACAGTCGAGAGAAATAAAAACAAAGGGCATGCAAGAGGTTTTAACTTTAAAACTTTGTTTCAGAAATTCAATGTAACTGTATATACACTTTACAATAGCATAGCCTGACGGCTAACAAAGATGTCTTAAAACATTTTTAAATACATCTTCAGCACAAATAGCAGTTCTTGCAAGTAAAATGGCTTAACGGATAAAGAAAAAAAAAATCATTAACACGATTGCTTTTTTTCTGCAGAAAAAGTGCCATGAATAAAATTTAATTCAGGACTCTCCCACAAAGCAAGCTGTATTCTCTACATGCTAAATTTAACAGTTCAGTGACATAGCGCTAAACTAAACATACAGATATTTTTAAGAAAAAAAAAAACACTCCATTTGATGTAAAGTTAAATCTTCATTAATACATTTAAAAAGTAGATATGACATGCCTTTTGAAATCAAAAATACAAAATTTTTTCCTTACTTTAAGGATTTTTTTAAACATGAAGCTGCATGTATTGTACAACACTCAAGTGTACAATAAACTGGTAATGCACATAAAAACGAGCTGGATTAAAAGTATCAAATGCCTCCCACCCATCCTTCACAAACAAGCCATGAGTGATAATCACACATGATCACACCGCCCACTGAGGAGACGAGCACACCTGGGCTACATCACACACTCCAGGTGAGGCTTGCATACTAAAAAGGTGGCAGTTGGGATGGTGAGAGGTCATGGGGGGCAGGGAGGGGACTACCATGTTGGGACCTCAAGACATGTTTCCTCTTCCATGCAACATTGTTCTTGCCTCCTCTTCAACATCTGACTGGCAGATGTGAGCTGGCACCTCTCCTCATCTATTTGCTCTACTTGATGAGGAGAGAACACAACAAGGAATTCGGGAAGACACTTAAAACTTCACCCCATGTACAATTTACATTCATAGTCTGGACATGTGTACTCGTAACATTACGTCAGAGTAAACAATTGTGCCCTGTAACAATTTTACTTGAACACAAACTAATTCTAATTTCTGGAGAGCTACTGACTTCTGGTTAGAAAAGGCAAAGACAGGCGGGAAACCATCTCTGAACAGAACCTGTGTTAAGTGAGCAGCAGGCGTCCTTTGGGCAGGGCACAACAGGAATTACCTGGCAATTTTACTCATGGGGGTGGGGGTGGGGGGTTCTGATGCAATGGAATCACAGTACACAACACCTACTGCACACTGAAAAAAAAATAGGGGAAGGGTGGGTGTATCCAGGTTTCAGTATCGGCAGAGCTTCGAGGTCTGATTGTCTCTTTCCATCTAAGCAATGGGGTGGGGGGGGGGCTTGTGAGGAGCGGAATCGTATGGCACTGTACAAGCAACCCAGACAAATCCAAACACTCACTTTTGCTTTAACATAAAATGCACTTTGATTCAAACTGAACGAGAACTGTAAAAAGTTCAACAATGCATGCCAAATTGTCACAAAGGTTCAAGTTGACTCTTAAGAGTTTGGCCTTTTTTTCGACTGACAGGCATTTGATCTTTCTGTCTTTACCTCGCAGGTTTAGGCTTGTAGGGATGCCAATACAACATCAACATATCTGCCTACTGTTTGTCTCACTATTAAATAAATTAAGTTGAAACAACAGTGGAGTAAAATGTCAGTTTGGCTTGAATGTCCAGGCTGAAGTCAGGCAGAAACACATTCATATAGTTACCATTCTTAAACACAATGCTTTAAACTGTGCTATACAAAAAAAAAGAAAAAAAAAGAAAAAGCTTAAAAGTAAAAAGTATGAAACAGACAGGTAGAGGGGCAGTCAATGAAGCTGACAGTTAAAACAGTATGTTGCTGGTGCCAGATATGGCTGGTACAGGGTCTGGCCATAGATTACTACTATGGCTTGACGTCATGACACACTGGCAGAGATGTGCTACATTAGTCATAATGCTACTGACATAGCCATCAAATTACACACCACAACTAAAAGAAACAGAACTCTGATTTCGCCAGAATACTTGATTAGGAGTAAAAGACAATACTGATTATAGACAAATGAAATACTATTATTAAAGAAAGGCTAACGTTGACACATATCACTTTGAAAATGAATGCCCTCAGACCTTTACAATATGTCAGATTTACAGGTAACAAGATTCTTAATCCTAACATTTAATTAGGGAGCCATGTTGTGTCCAGAGTGAAGCCAACACACTGATTTAAACCTCTAGTTGTTAGAACGAGAACAAACTATACTTAAAAGTCCTGGATTAATTCCATTTCATCTTACTATGCAGTGGACTCATCAATCATTAATATGCAACCATGTTCTCCTATTGGAATAAGGCTTACAATAAAACTTACATGACCCCTTTTAAAACATCATATCTTACAAACAGAAGTAAAACATTTTGAATATGTTACTTTTTTTTTTTTTTTTTTTTTTTTTTTTTAAACAATGAAACACCAGTTTTACCAGAAAAAAACTGCAACCAACAATAGAAACTTGACTCAGCTACGGAGGAATGCATATGATTTTAAAGGCTACAGATTGTAGGTTTGCCAAACACCAAATCAGTGAGTGTGTGTGTGTGTGTGGCTAGGAGTAAACATACACACATGCACAGATTGATTTACAGGCCAGTCATTCCCGCTGAAAACCGTCTGTAGCCACAGAGTGTCGTTATTCATCAGTGTCAACAGCGTGAGCACCAGGGGTCGGTTTGGGTTCAGGGACTCGGTCGGGGTGGAGTTCCTCTTTACCAGGTGGCATTTTCATATCCACTAAACCAGCACCAAGACTTCAGAATTTAGTGTGGAGACGGTATCCGGCTCCACAGCTGGAGAGTCAGTCAAAAAGAGGAGTCTACCTGGGCTTGTTCATAGTGTGTGTAGTTTCATCTATACATTTAGATAATTAGAAAATGTCACCAGGATCTTTAAAAATGTTTTTCTTTTGGAGTTTTTTTTAAAAAGCAATGGTGGATTTAAAAAAAAAGAAAAAGAAAAAGAAAAAAAGAAACAAAAAAAAGGGAAAAAGGCTAAAATTTTAACAGTAATGGCAATGTTGTAGTTTGTAATCCAAAGAAGGGCTTTTTACACGCATGTTGTTTTCAGTTTTTTCATGTTGTCCCGTTCTGAGAGACTGTGATCCAGTTCAATCAGGGGGCAACAAGTCGTGAAGCCGGAACCGTTCTCGAACGTGCGGCCGCACATCCTCATTCTGACGAGTTCAGCAGGCAGGAGAGAGATTAAAGAACCAATTAGATTAATAAAATTAATAGATTACTCAAATGGTAAAACATTACTCTGATGGAGCTGCTGCAATAGGTCCTACATTAACTTCTGAGGAGTAAGATGTCTTACCATCTCAACCAACTTCTCCAGGAAGGGAACCAGCTTCAGCAGCTCATTGTCATTCTTGTCCATGAACCAGCTCTCTATTGGAATCCCATTGGACAACTGTCAAGACAAACAAACAAGACGACAAAAAATAAAAAATAAAAAACATGTCACTTGCCATCACATGATTAACTTCTTTCTAGAATTGAAACCACAATTCCAAATTAAAAAAAAAAAAAAAAAATCACCTCAAAGTTAATAACAGGGTATGATTGGACAGTCGACTCAAATATAACACCTTAACGTGCAATTTCTAAGAATAAATTATTGCACTTTAATGAGATATTATGTTAACCTTCATGGAAAACAAGGTGAAGAGTTGTATCACACAGGAAATGCCACATATCTAGTAGGGTCTTGTTTAGAGAGTCATCTGGTAAATAATTTAATGTAAGCTGCAGCTGATTCAGTTCAGCAGGTTACAATGACTGATCAACATCCTATGTTTGCTTTGGGGTAATTAATCAGAGCAGCACATGACAATATCAGGAAAAAACATTCTGGGTCTTTACAATGTGGAAAACTTGGAACCAAACAACTGAGCACTTTCTGGTCAGACACCAGGCTGAAGTTAGTCTGATAATCACCAACAGAATCTGCAGTTGTACCAAGTTTAAAAGTTTTGCTCCATTTTAAGACTGTCATAAAAAATGACAATTGCCGATATTTGTTGTTAACCAGATAAAACGAAACCGCTAGTGTTATTTTTTTTTGTTTAGGTGTTCACCTGATATGCAAAGGCTTGTGGTGAATTGTCGATGATGATGGTCTTTGACAGATCTCTGCCTAAGATGTTGAGGTCCTTGATGTAGTTTCCTTGGACGCAAACACAATGTTCACGAAACAACCTGTGTCTACAGTTTCAGTGGGGGATGAAAGGAAAGACACAGGAGAAGAAAAAATAAAATCAATCCGTGACAAGGTCAGTGCAATCAATAATTCAGACAAACCACAACACTGACACCTCAACGGTGGCTCTCTTCATTCAGGCTTGCTTCAGCTTTTGAGTTTGTTGTGTAACTATAAAAGACTGACACAAAAGACACCATACCTCACTAGCTGCTTTTTAGGATCCAAGATGTTGAGCAGTTTGTCTGCATACACCTTTTTAGAGGCTGTAAAAAGGATGATCTAGAAAAGGAAGAAGACAAAGGTCAAGGTTTTCTAATCTGATGCAATTAGGACTTATAAAGGGGAGTAGCCAGGTTATATTTACCTCATAGATTTGAGACATGCGTTCCAGAAACTCTCTAAAGAAAGGCCGCAGGCGCACATACACCTGCACATGAAAACAGACCACAGGTAAGCAAACATTTATGATCAAAAATATAACAAGGTTAACTGCAGGCCATCACCGTGAGAGACTAGAAGTGAATCAAAGATTATAACCTCTTAATCTTGACAAAAAAAGTATTCCTTTTGGCATCTGTTAATCGAATGGTTCCTCTATGACAAGTGTGTCTTTATTCAAGTACACTTTCCTCAACATGAGGTTTTTTTTCAAATATAACTTTAGCCCCCTCTAGTGGAAGAAACTACAGGAAACATTCCTGTGAGGCATCACTTACCTGGTAAATGACATCCTGAAAGAGAACAGGGAAGGTAAGTGCTGCGTCCTCCAGCTCATTCAAACTACAGTGAACCAATGTTTCATCCTACAGAAGAAAACAGACACAATATTGGGAACCTTTCCAAATATCTGCAGTGTTTCAAATATGACAGCAATAAAACAAATAAAGAAAATATTTGTTGTACACTATAACTGACCAGGTCTAGGACCAGAGAGAATTCAGGTGTGCTGCGTGTCTTCAGTGGCAAGGCTGGTTTACGAGTGAGCTGCTCTTCTGTCAGTGGAGGGACGTGCTTGATGAAGAAATACCTAGGTATCAAAACATCCCATAAATCTCATCAATGTAAAACCACGGTAGTTAACACAGGCACAAGACAACAGTGAATATGAGAACAACTACGACGACTTGTTAGCTATTATGTTAGAGTGTCCAAAAATGTTTAATACAAAGTTTTTATTCTATAATAATATTAGTTCAGATTCCCACTTATGTCTCTCAAAGTATCTATGGCATAGGTAAATATAAACCAAAGGCAATGATCAAAGTAATTTAATTAATCTGCTAGGAATAAAGGACACGCAACTGTACAACACGATCAATCAATGTTAAATCATAAATCAGCAATGTGTCACCATTGTTATTAACTTGGGAAAGATTATTTTTAATTTACCCAAAGGCATCACACCTGGTGCCTCTGGATTGTACACACAATTCAAAGCCTGCTGTCACAAACAAATGTCCTGTTTATATATTGCCAAATGCACAAAACTGTAACAGATGGGTCAAACTAGTTGCATTATTGTAGGTTAGGGTGTCAGGTTGGTGGTCCAGATATCGTTTGCCTTAATTTTAACATTGACTTGGCCGAATCAAATGCCTGGCTGTACTACAATCAGTCCCTTGCTTCTCCCAAAAGCTTGGTTAAACTACCTCACCACACTTCCCATTCCAAATATCCTCATTTGGGTTTTGTTGTAAATTTTGTTCAACGAGGTTTCGCTATAGGACTATGCATTTTATCATGATGCTGTGTTTAACTCACGGGTCAAAGACTTCCCAGTCTTCCTCATAGGATGCCTCTGGTGGTACTGCAGTGGGCGGAGAGTCCACATATGCCATATCTGGACTGGAACCTGGAGCTTCGACCACAACAAGAACAAGTTGCTAAATGAACTTACTTTATTATTGTTACCTCAACATGAAGGAAAACTCCTAATGTTTCAGAATCATGTTTTCTTAGCTGTAGTATCTCTACCTGTAAGCGGTGGAAGGTCGGCATCTGCATCAAGCTCCGCCTCCTCCGCTGTGGGAGATGCCTCTGGGATGTGGGGAGGTCGCAGAGGTGGCAGCTGTGATACACTGGAGTAAAAGTTAGTGGTGGCACACAGTTCCTGTGCAGATGTGGCTGTGCTGGTGGGTGTCTCCACAGCTTGCTCCATGTCCAGCTGCTTGACTATCTCCTCTGCTTCCAGTGCCTGGTCTGGAGAGTCAGAACCAGAGGAGGCTGAAACACAAATACAACAAAGAGGCGTTAGAGCTGCACAGTATACTATATTATACAGTGGAGGAACATTAACATATTAGTATGAATGTGATCAAGCACTTACAAAAAGACATTTAATGACACCATGAGTAATATTGTGGTTACAGTGTCAACTGCATCCAAAAACTAGAGAGCAGCATGGCAGCACATTGTTGTTGCTATAGTGAGATAGTAAAAGATGGTGCTTAATGAAAAGGAAAAACAGTGCAACACTGTATGCCTTCATACAGTGTGTGCTGCAGACTTTCACTAATACACTTTTTAATGTGATTTGTACAAATTCAGTCAACCATATTTTATTTGATATATATAATCATATTCACAATTTTCCGTGTATATTGTATGTTGGGGGGCAGGGGTATATATATCTTTAAGCACCTTAAACATCTCTCCCCAAAATATTCCCAATTCAGGGCATGGCTAGAATATGTGGGTATGGTTACCAATTTGTGTGCCACAATTTGACCTGTTGGACCCATTTTAGCCATTTTTTCGGGTGTCCATGTGTTTGAGGGTGTTACTAAATGAAAAAACAGGAAGTTAATGTAACCTATAGGACTATTTATCTCTATCCTACGGTCTCTCAATCATTATAACATGTACAGCAAAACACACACATAGACATGGACACATGTAGACGCAGATGCTGTGGTCTCTGTTTATGATGCTCTCCATGAATCAAACAGGCTTCCTGAGGGTCTGCTTACCATTTTTAGCTGGTGAGAAGAAGTTGAAAACAGGGGAGAAGATGGTCCCAAGTAGGGTTGTTCTGGGAGGGCTGGTGGGCACCTCAACGGCCGTCGTCTCCTCAAGGCTGCCATTGGGCTTCTCCTTACTCCTGTCATGATTGGTTGCCTCTGTTGAGAAGAAGAGACAGGTTTGAGAGAGTTAACAGAGACAAGTGGAATACTCTGCAGGCAGGTATCAACGATGTCCTAGTGCTGTTGTGCAGCGGTCAGCACTGTCGCCTCACAGCAAGAAGAGTGCTGCTTTGCATGCATCGTCCCCAGCCCACACAGGCCTGGAACTCAAATAAAGACCGATGATTAGGTCCCCCCCCCCAACTCACGTCCATTGATGGAGCCTCTCCTTCCAACCCTGCTGATAGTCCTGCGGGGGGTGTTGGTGTTTGGGGTTGTAGAGGTGATCAAGTTGTTGTCCACATCACAGTGGAGGCGTGTCTTCTTGGCTGGGCTTTCCTGCTCCACCTACAGGAGACAAGACAAAATACAGTAAACAGTTGTAATCAGTCACTAAAAACAGTCACATCTGATGGTGATCTAAACTTAGGGACCTATGACTACAAATCAAATCAGAATGTGGCAAGACATGACACAGAACCTTGTAACACACCAACTTTGTTGTTTTTTTTTTTCTTTAATTAACAAGTGTAACACGAGTGGTGTGTTGTCCTGTTGACATCATAGCACTACAATTCACCAGAAATCAATCGCACAATCCGACGTGCTACAACATTGACAGTGTGTAGTTTGACTCAAATTACAACCTTATTACACCCATCTTGCATGGTACGAAATGCAATGAACGTTCAAGATCACTGTTGTCACACAGTTTACAGGTGACTTAAGATATCAATGGTCAAAAAGGCAGACTAGTGGAAACATAAAAGATTTTTCTTCAATTGACTTGTGAGTGAGTTAAACAATAAATAAAGATAGGCAGTAAAAACAAAGAATATGATAAAAGTCTTAATTAAGACTTAATGAGGAAATACGTGGCAGACCATGAAATAACAATAATGAGTAAAAACATGAAAAATCCCCCTCGCCTTTCAAGAGGAAAAGCTCCTTTTAGCCGAGTTGACTTTTCCACTTGTTACTACCTCCTGTCCCTGCACACCAACTCTGTGAGCCAAAAGCTAAAATTAGACCCGAGTCCGAGTTCTCAGACAAGCTGCTGCATTCCTCCAGACATTTCTTTGGGAAACATGACACTCTGCACCAAGAAACACTGTATTTAACTCAACAGACCTGGAAAGCACAGACTAAATAGAGTTTTAAAACAGAGAAGTGACAAAAAGCTTAGGTAACACTTGTAAGCAAAACACACTGACAGGAAAAGGACAACTTCTTTTTCAGGTACAATTTTTCAATGCCTCCAGAAGGGGCACCACACTCATTTGCATTGAATTCAATTAAACAGCAAGGTCATGCGATGTGATCATAGAGGTAGTTACCTTAACAGCATTTCCTCTGATGAACTTTTTGATGGTCGAGAACAAGCCCCTCCCTCCACTAGTAGGAGTGTCCTCTTCTACTTCTGAATGCCTCCGCTTGGTCCGGGACGGGCGGCTTGCCACACTGGGGTTCGGCTGCTGAGACGCCTTACGCATTCTCAGCCTCATTGTTTTAGCAGTCACATGTAAGGCTGTTTCAGAAAATCAGAAATTGGGAAAGACAGAAGGAAGAGAAACAGGGGAAATTAATTAAACTATGCACAGTCAAGGAAATAAATCTAAGCAAATACTGAGTTAACAGTGGACCAACAGGTTGTTCTAACAATCTCAACTGTTGGATAAGTCTGTGGGATGTATCTATGTGTACTGGAGTAATACTGGTGCATTTTCTGCCAACATCTGGATGCATTCAAGATCCCATTTCACTTACATCACAGTGGATCACGGCAGCCACAGCTGGCTTTACTTCCATCATTCTACGAACACTCCCTACTATTAACTACATGCATGCAAGATTAATGTTTAAAATACAGAAATTGAAATAATTTTATGGACCGACAAAGATGTAAAATGTGGCTAATTTGACCCAAAACTTATCTGACAGAAATACATTACTTATTTTCCAGAGTTGAGGGATTTAATTGGTCAGCGTTGTCCTCAAGTTTGTACAGGAAAAACGAAAAACTATTCACAGTCAACACAAATTGTCAGTCAAGCATGCCAGCCCTTTGCGCTTACGTAACAGCAGCTGGCTGAAAATGTGTCCGGACATATCCACAACCTGTCAGGAACCCAAAAAACACAATAGCACCTTCTCAATACATATTATACATCTCACATACTGTAAATGCCCTTCACTACATCTGCTTTACATTTACACAGGGGTGTATCCATGAATGCACAAGAGGTGTGGGCCTACGTACTATTGCTCAATCACATGGACACAAAAATACAAACAGGCACTAACAGCATCAGAGTACATGGTTACGTTAAATTAAAAGCCACAGGCAGGAAAAGTGGAACAAGCCTCAAAGTTGTGACAGCCCAGAGTACTAAATAAATTAACAGATCAAGAAAGTGAAATGACATGAATGTCAATGCCAAACACCAGCCACACAAACATTTTTGAGAAGACACAATATAGCTTTTAAATTAATGTCATTTTTCAAGATTTAATATTCAAGATTTTAATATTCTGAGATCATTTTGGAAAATATAAACAGTGCAAGTTTACTTTTGTGAGATAAAAAGCTGATTAAACCAGAGAGTAGTGTCAATCTTTTATCCACCTCTCTAAAAAAGTCAAGATCAGAAAGATCAGATCTACAGACAAACTATCAGTGCCTCTTTGGAAAGCAATTGCTCATTTCCATCATGTCTTATCTATCCACCAAACAATTCTTTCACGTTGTATACACTGTGAAGACCTCTCTTAATGCCTCTGTGATTTTGGAAGTCATCTATCCCCTAACATAAAACCAAAACAATTTCTAATTTGGGTAGACTTCACAGCACTGACACCTTCCTTAATAAATTAATTGTGTCCGTAACATGCAACTCTGGTAAGATCATATTACTTATGCAATTCAATGCTGCACTAATCACAATACTTTTATACAGGCTAGACAGTTTATGTTTACCTCCCTTGTCCAATCCAGAATTGGTTCAAAAGCTACTTGACAAACTACTTTGTCTAATACCCTACCAATTCTCTAATGCTTCCCATAGACTATGTAATACAAAAAAAACACAATGCTACAATATTGCTCATTTGTTTAATTTTCACAGTGAACTGTCTACATAGCAGTAACGCTTTACAGTAACACTTCCAATAAACATGTCAGTGAAGCTCGTCTTTGTTTTTTTTGCTAAGACCATCAGAGATGCTAACTCAATGACACGGACACTTAAAGCTGCAAAATTAAGGGTTGAACATATCCCCATATTCCACAGGTTAGTCTGCATCAATATATCTGAAAGTCTTTTTATGATCATTGCTTGTTTATGCCAATGCAATATATCTGTGTGTTTGATAAATATCCCCATAATTTTTTAACACTTTCCCCTCATCACATTCCAGTTTTTTTTTTAAATAACCAAAGCACCAATAGTTCAAGCTGTAACTATTTGGCCCCATGTAGTATTAAATGTGTAAACCTAATATGTTAAAAACTGACAGATGCTGCAAACTGTTATTCTTCCTGACTTTCTAATGTATGAGACTGTCCCTGTAATGTATAAAGTCTCTCATACAGATGTTGATCTTATAGATATTACTACATCATGCCATTCACTTGCACTTCATGCTATTCTTGAAGTCTTTTCATTCTTTCCTTACATACTCTCGGGATTTGTAAACGATAGTATATACACAACACATTTCGGTTTTTCTCTTGCTGCTATATAAAATCAAAATTAAGTGCCTATCAAATTTAGTTGCTGTGTGATCAAACCTCGCATGATAGCAACATCATAGCTGCTAAACATCTACCTTACTGAGAAATCTCCCACTACCCAAGGATCATGCACATAGCTAGGTACGAGCAAGTGAGCGGGAAATAAGAACATGCATGCCACTGAGACTGTATGAGCCAGCTAGCAGACGCAGTGGAGAGACAAGTGAGGCCCTTTCTACAACCCCGTCCACTCTGCAAAAACTACTCCGATAAGGATAGCTAACAGACTTAAGAGGTGGCTAATGCATGTACCATAATGGACGAAATTAAAGTTAAAGCACATGACACGTCTGGCCAAGCTGCCTCACTAGTGCCCAAAACAACGTTAGTAAAAGTTGCACTTTATAATCACGACTGCCAAGCATTTGAGCTAATCGAGCAGCTAGCTCGTTTGAGCTAACGCTACCTAAAAGAACTACAAGAGGTCGTGTGTAACGCGTCAGAAGTTATGAAGGTGTGCAAAGTACAGTTTCTTTTAACACTCTCAGATTTTAAGTGGCACCTATAGGTAACGTTACACTGTTCATACAATACCAGTCGGCACTTAGTAATGTTAACGTTTCAACAAGGCGAGCCCAAGCAGGCTAACTTACCGTTAGCAAGCCAGTGCGGCATCGTTAGTTGAGCGAATTAAGGTTAAAACAATGAGATAAGGTAAGGGACATCAGTTAGATGACCAATGTGAAGTTTCCTGTGCAGTTTGACTCAACTGTCTCCACGAATTTTGTACAGTGTTAACGTTTACGCCGTTTTGACAGTAAAACTCATCAGGCATCGTTAATCAAAACAGCTAACAGACAGTAACGTTATCCAAATGCTCCGTTGATCCAGTCAGCGTTATCTTTGCCGAAGAGTGCAATTGATGAGATTTCATTTAGCAATTGTGGTATACGAGCATATACAACTCAGCACCCGCTGGAAGGATATTAAATGTGGAGGATAACGTTGGCTAGCTAATGTAAAGCTAGCAAAGTTCAGTTGTGGAATGCCAGTTTGGACGAGGTTAGCCTCGATGCAAGCTAGGAGACTCAACCTGGCGTTAGTTCGCGTTAACTATTCATTATTTAACAACATGTAGACAGCTCCGCTTTGTATGTATATTCTAGCAGGCGTCTGTAGACTGGTTTAGTTACAAAGAGCACAATGAACCTAAATTTTGATCGAGTCGACCAGGAATTAGCCAGGTCCGAAGTAGGCCGTGTTTTAGCTGCACTTAGCTATGTAACCTAGCTTAGCACAGATAGCTTAGCGTTAACCTAACCTAGCCTTCTACAAAAACTGCTTCGGGCTAACAGATGTGCACAGGCAGGGAAGGAAAATATTTATCCTGTCGTTAGCCAACATTACATAAACCGCAAGCCAAAGAAGACAAATGCACGACGAGGGTTGGTTAACGTTACCGACTTACTTTACAGTGATCCGCAGTGTCTGGAGATAACGACTCAAGACCGATTAACCATCACAACTGAGGAGGTGGTTGTTTTCGTGATCTGTTCCGACTTTTTCTGTGTCTACTCAAGGGCCGTCTCCGAAATGACACACCGTTGTGTTACCAGGCGCCATTTCCCGCCTCTGCTCAGTCTCTCCGAGGCAGATACCCGTATGGGACACAGACACACCCCCTTACCTCTCAAAAACACCAGCCACAGTCCGCAGCGAAGAGTATCACTAGTCTTTTCTTCTTCCAGCTTCGTTAAAGGTGGATTGACCATGTTTGTTGTTTCTCTTTTACAAATATTCGAACATTCATAAAATATGTTGTATATACTCAACAGATATGGTAACATTACTGAAAAGCACAGGACAGTACATTTATGAAGTAAAGGCTCTCAGGTGCTGGACACCTATGACAGTCTTTGCAATTAGAAAGCAGATTACTTATTTTTAACATTGAAAAGTTGGGTCATCAGGGTAATCTTTTCGCCACTATCGTTTTTTCATCTACATTGACTCTAAAGCATTATCACAACTGACAAGTGACATGAAGCATCACCTTTAATAAAATTAAATTACATTCAATCTGCCTTTCCATGAGAAATCAATTTTCCGGGCTGCACAAACACAACTGATTTCATGTTAACGGATTTTCCTAAAGGTGAGGAATTGGGTTTCCTCAGTACAAATGGTAACAGTTCAACTACATTATGTACAAGAGACCTCATTAATGGAAGCATGTGTACAGTATGTCAGTTCCATGTGCTTAGTTCATCTTTGCACACTGTGGAGGATCCTAACATTGCTCTAAGTATTGCTTAAGCATCAGTATTTTGCTCAATTTGATTATTAATAAAAATGTTTTAAATGCATGCAATGGCATCATTAAGAAAAAAAACAATGAGGAGCACTTTTTAGTGTCTGTCATAAAGAAAAAAAATTGATTTAATAGGCCATAAGAAGTGTCCTTGGCATTTGTAATGTATTCCCATTCCTGTAAACAAAAAAAAAGGTCTTCCATGTAAGAGTCCCAAAACAACGTTGGAAAGACAGAATGCCGAAATAGTGTCTTTGATAAACATCTCGAGTGAAGAGTTTGTTTATATGAAGCAACAGCAATCTGAAAAGAAAAGTAGCAAAAACAAAACACAGTTCGACCTTGGAGTTCAGATGTGGGTCAACAGAGCTTATTTGGACCACTCTGTTATGAACTGAGGCAGTTATCAAATAACAAATCTCAACAGTCAATGTACAGTATATCATCTCTACTCCCTTGGAACCATTAGCAAATCAAGAGCAGCTCAGGACAATGCCATGATATTTTTTTCTTTGTATTTTGTTGTTATTCAGAATTAATTCATTAGTTGCAATGTCTGTTCAGTCCATGACATTGAGGATGCACCATATAAATTCTTAAACATACTGATGTTCAAACTATTTCTCAAGAAAGACCTTGGCTGTAGAGGAAGGTCTGAATATTTTTTATGAGTTACGGCTGTACAAGTTCCAATTCAAAGAATGTCAATGGCTTGATGTCTTTTTCCATAATCCACAGCCCGATCTCCCTGCATGTCCCGATCATCATCATCTGGAAAAAAAGAAAGCAACACAAAAATTAGAGCTTAAATAATAGATAATACCCAATGAAGTGCTGCAAACATACTCCATTACCACATAACTTATATTATTGCATAACGTTATTGCATATGAATGAATATTTTGGATATGATTCTGCACAACTGGATTCCAGGTTAAACTGCTGACTTTCAGCCTTAGTATGGGCCATTTTTGTACATAGTTCTCCTGATTTAGCAACAATGTATTTATCTAGAAGAAATTTATTGAGAGGATACATATAATTTTGGAAGGAAATATTTCCTACAACCTACAATATTATCTTTGTTGTTGGTCACTGCAATCCTATACGTTTTAAAAAATCATACAGTATACAAACTGAACAGTTAAAACTCATAATAAATAAAAATGACAAATCTTTACCATACTCTTATCACCGGGCAGACAGACTGAAATTGTTTTTGTTTTCTTTTTTAGATGGACGAAAACAAAAATAGCTCTCTCCAAATGCAGTATTGTTGCACTCTAATCAATTATTGAAATTCTAATCTAATAGGTAATCAGATATTCATGGCAGGAAACAATCACAGCAAAGAAAAAAAAAAACACTCCAGCATGCATTTCAATATATCAAGGAGAACACAGACACATTCACGAACACAGTGAGCTATATTTATCTACTGGTCTAGATGTGGGTCAGATTTTTGGTGGGCACAGACAGGTGTTATAGCTAAAAAGAAGCACAGGCAGGAGAGAAGAAAATACTAGATGGCAACTGATTTACTCTCACAGAACCGTAAGTTCCTGGGTCAAGTTTTCACTTTATAGGAGAACTTGGTGCCAAGATTGTTATTGTGTCTATACAATACAAAATGCATAACACAATTCAGTCACTCAACCTGAACTGCATATATAGCAGTCCTGCTTTGACCCTAAAGGTGTTCATAATAATTCTTGAATATCTATAGTTTATGATGGATTCAAGGACCAAACTCAGGGTACTGTGAGCTACTGTAACTCTTGGGACAAATGCAAGGGGCGGCAGCAGGACAGGGGTGGAGGGAAGGAGCAAGGGAGGAATGGTGGATACACATCTGAACAGGCAGTCCAGTCCCCGGGCCTGGCTCACCTTGAACGTCTTCCTCCCCACCATCACCATCCTCTTCCTCATTGTAGGCCAGCTCAGCCTGCTTGTCGGCCTCATACTCACCCACGTTCCCATCATCCCCATTGTAGTCCGCTAGCTTAGAGCCGTGTTGCGGATCTACTGGGGACTCGTTCTCATCAAAGAACCGGCCTGCAGGAGGCAGAGAAGGGCCTCATCAGGAAGGGAGGGAAGCGGAGGCAGTTGAAGGGAGACAGGGAGGAATGGGTGGAATACTGCATAATGAATGCATGAAGGAATAGGTGATCGCATGGAGAGTATGATTGAAGATAAGGAAGATGAGGTGAATGGATACACAGTGGCAGATTTTAATTTGAAGAAGTGCTTCTGAAGAGTAAAGGAAAGTCAATCATGGACTTGAAAGCAGAGACTGAAAACAAATGGGGTTCCCTTGTAATGAGGGCGTGTTAAAAGTGTGGAAAGCACTGAGCACCAACTGAGTTACTGGTTTAGTCATCTGTACAATGCAATCAATCAACAGAATACAATAGCCCTGGGGTAAATCCCATCATATGTTTACTTTTTGTTGGTACTGTGAGGAGTGTCGATTCAACTCAGGGGTATTTATAAGGCCACAGATACAGTAAGTGTGGTGTTTTATTGAACTGCATTATATACAAAAAGTGTTTCAAACATGTTGTCCACCTCTATGAATATATGTGATGAAGACAGGTTATTACAAACAGCTGCAGCTTCAGATACAGAAGCCTGTTTGGAATGGCCATTCAACTTTGAATGTTGGAAGAGGATGACTGTCTTTCTATATGCTATAAACCAATAGTCAATATGTATAGGATGCTTTTTACTGTCGTTTTACTGGATATGAACAAGTCACAGTGGAAGAGTGATGCATTTTCCAACCTTGCAATTTCCAATATTTTTCATTGTTTCAACTGCTTTAAGATTGAACAGTGAGCATTTCGTTATTACAGCTGATCATATTGGAGACAATTAAATTGAACTAGCACCAACAGGGCAATTCAAAATGACTTTAGAGAGTTCTAAAATTGCCAATCAGAAAAACTGATTATAAAATATGTACAATGTATAAATAAACACTCAAATAGCATTTTTACTGCCTGATCTATAATAGCTGCCTGGTATCTATCACACAAGCGTCTGCAGCAGCTTATGTTCGTGTGTAGCACCGCACAGATTTGAGATGGCACCGTTGATCGCGACAGGACTGGGTGGGACTCGAGTTGCACTGAGCCAGACAGTATCTTCAGACTGCTCATGCCTAGTAACTACCAGACACTGCCAAAAATGAGACATCTGGTGGGTGTCGGGTGTTAATTTGCCATAAAAGGATTCAAGTATGAAGAGATCATAGGAAAGATTAGAGGAAAAATAAAATGAAGACGTGAACTGAATACAGTGAGAATTTTCAGCAGCAGGACTGCAGAGGGTGAGATGGATGTGTAAGGGAGATGAAAGAACAGAACATTTGAAAACAGGCAGAAAATGCAGCAGAGCAGAGCAGAAGCCAGGCAGCAGGAAAGGATCATCTGGGAGCCAGGTGTGTGTCATTTGTCTCCTCTCCTCTGCAACTGAGCCTTCTCTCTACCCCTTGACAGTGTTCCTACCCATATTCAGACAAGACTTACATTCAAACACATACTCACAAATTCTAACTTTCATGAAAATGTGTTAATTATAAGTACAGGTGTCACCAGTTAGCAATGGGCAAAATTCACAAAGATGGCACAACACCAAATTGCGTTTTACTCTCTGCGTTGACACATTACAGAGAGCTGGGAGGCAGCAGCTAAGCACAAAGGCAGAGCTAACAAGAAGAGCTGTGATTATGCTTCTTTGTTATTTTCCCCCATCCCTTCAAAAACAATCACAAGTCAACGAGTTAATAAAGAAATGCACCCCCTCCGACCACTACCAGCCTTGCCAATTACAGTATTCCCTTTGTCAGAGTGTGGAAGAACTCACTTTGGCGGTGGTGTACTGGCTCTGCAGGGACTTGGTCTTTGGCGTGGTGAGGCTGGATGGGGTTGGGCACCTGGGCAGGGTTGGGGGGCAGAGGAATCCCCTTCAAGTGTTCATTGTCACCCTTGACGTTATCTGGAGCTGACATTAACAAAGAGACTTAGGTGCGGTTGTATATATGATGAATCAAATATCAAAGATCAAAATGAGCAAACCACCCCCTCACCTGCTATGACTAAATCTCCTGAGTTACAACATGACTGTATTTCACAATAAAAGGCAAATCAATGACTGTTAAACACTCTTAAATATTCATGTCATATCCATGAAGCTCAGTGTGGTAAACCTACGTTTGTTCTTTAATACAGGACCTGAGGTTTTGAAAGATGTTACACATTACACAATTCATTGAAAACTATAGACAATAGATAACAGTTTGCTGCTTCACCTAACTAAAGATTCTGTCAATGAAAGAAACATAATTAAAAGCATTAAATCAGTAAAGCTATATTTCAATGAATTTTGAGAACTAATTATCCCATATCTAAAAGCTCAAAAGACAGACTATTATATCTTTTATAATTCTTATAGTTATATGGATGTGGTGCATTCTCTACCTCGAAGTTGTCTTTGCTGTTCTCCCAGCTCGTCTGCCTTGATACCTGCCTTGTTGTCTTCTTCAAACACTATCGGCTTGTCTGCCTGTTTGATGATGGCTGGAGGTGCAACCACTGCTGCTCGGCCCTCCACTCTGTCCTGCTGTAGCCTGGGCTGGTCCAGGGACAGGCCCTGGCCCCCCGGGCCATCAGCTGCCCCGACTCCAGGTCCAGCACCAGCTCCCACAACCACATCAGGGGCCTCGTCATGTTTCTGAGTGATGGCTGGTTTCTTCAAGGCTGTAAATAAATGGAGTGACAAAGTGAGAAAGCAAGTCCAAGTAAGTCCATTTTGATGACTTTGTGTTTTATTTGCCACAAGGACAGAATTACTGTAGGCATCTGAAGCCACAACCTAAGAAAAGCTGTTCAGTGACATATAAGAGACCCTGACACAACTCTCAGAACAATAGTAATTGATTGTGAGTCACATCTATATTTCGTTTGGCCAATCATTTTTCTCTGGTGTTGGTTTAAATTTCAAAGTTTGTACACACAGGGGTTCACTTCTCTCATCAGTGTCTCTTTATAATTCCCTAACCTAGTCGCAGGTTAAAATTCATTAGGCAGCAAATTTGTATGAGTCTATATCTAAAACTTAATTGGCCAATACACTGGGATCGCGATTACTGTTTAATTTAACATTGTATGTCAACATAAAAATTGCTCTTGAAATTTTAGGTCCACTACTTACCGAATTGCACATCATCGATTTTTCCCACCTCACTGTCTTCAATACCAGGCATGCCAGCATCACTGCCAGGCTTACCCATCTCTTCTGTAACAGAGCAGAAGGAATGTCACTTAGGTAGCTGATAGGTTGACATTAAAATTGTCTGAAGAGTAGTGACATAAACAGGAACATATGCAGGAAACTAAAAGACTAATTACCATGTAAATGACATTTGTGCAAGATTTATATGAGCATTTGTTGCATGTGTATTTTCTCCTAGTAATTAAATATTGCATTTACTGTGTAAGCACATAGCAAGAGAGGAAAAACAGTCAAGACGTATAGGCCTTGGTTGACTTATCCACATCCACTCTACCCTTTAAATCTGCAGTGTTGTGTCGGTGAGTGGCCACTGTATGGCGCTCTCCAACCATCTCCACACCAGGTGCTCCATCTGCATGTCTACCTGCCACTACACCCTTTTGGCCGTCCAATACACTCTGCAGAATTGTCAAAGGTGAATCAGAAAAAGAAGGATATGGAAAATAGAAAAAAGAAAACAGTGTAATGAAGAGGAGAGCTTTAACATGAACAGAAACAGAGGAGAATTAATTGAGGTTAGCTGCTACCATCATAACATTTGTGTGAAAAATGTGAGAGTAGTGAATACATGCTGCAGTTCTGAATAAATGCAATGTGTACCAAAGGCATAGGGCTCCTTGACACAACCTTTCACTATTTACTTATGAGCCACAAGAATGTTCACTATTGTGTTTGTCAAAACTAACCTGTCTTAGCTTTGATGCTTCTTCCTCCAGGGTCTTTTTTGATTCTTCATACTCGTCTTTCAGTTGTGCAATCTGACGTCCACACTGTAAACTAGTTAACACATATTCCTCCTAAGTTCCACCCACATCATCTACGATTTTTTTTTCACCAGACTATAAAATATGTAATTTTTGCAAACAGGCAAAAAATTAATTCTTGAAAAACTGCAATAGTGAGAGCTATAACTAAAATCGTTAAACCTCCTAGTAAAAATGAAATAAACGTGAGATTAGATCAGACAAAGAAATAAGAAACAAAGATAACCAATGACCTAATATCACCTGATTATAGTGGAGATACAATTGAAAAATCAATAACTGTCGTAATAATGAGTAATTTAAGATGTAAAAATTCAGATATTAAGAAGTGACTTCATGTCCCTTTTCATCATGTCATTTAACATACCTCTCATACTCCAGTTTTCTTTCCAATGTAGTGCTATTTTTCTTCACTTCTCTTAGCTGCTCCTCCTGTTTCATGAACTCCTGCTTCAGCTCCTTTAGCTGCTCTGTTTGCCCCAACACAAGCATGCACCCCCATCACACACACACACACACACACACACACACACAAAATATTGGAGAGGTTTAATTTTTGTCTGTTAAAAGCACCACATTTAACTACCTGATAAGTGAGAGACTTTCTATCATTACAGATATCTACAGATAACTATGACCTGGACGAATGAGAACATTCACAGACAGATATCATTACAGATCCTCTATTGAGAGTTTTTGAAAGTGTGTCTTAGAGTGCCCCCTGCTGGCCACGCAAGGCTCACGTCCTACCTTTGAGCCTCTGGATTTCTGTCATTTGGGCAGTGACATCACCCTGCAGCTTCATCTGTACAGAAGAGCGAAAAACAAGGTTCAGGAATCATGAGCGAGAGCTGCAGAATGCTTTGACTTTTATATTGCTAAAACCAGTTCAATAAAGAGTTTGATGACTAACTGGTCAAACAGGATCTCTAATTTGTATGTCACCAGTAACACCAGGAAGCCCAGGTGCAACAGGTTTGTCCTGTTTCCATGTGTAAGGAAGCTTCAAAGCACAAATAGATGGCACCCAGTGTGACATTTCATTTAGTTACTACTAGAAGACATTATGTTCCTGACAATCAAAACCATTCATGTGGATTAGACGTTAAGCCAATGCCTCATTACAGATATCATGCTGGGAAATAAAGTTTTAGGATTTACATGGGAGATTGAAAAATGAAGTATCTCCCTAAACGTTACTCCACAAGTGCCTTGGTAACATGCAGAAAAAATACCAGTACAGATAATGATAACTCATATATAGCTGGTTTATGATCTTTTCGACAGGCTTTTCTTTTCTTTAGCAGTTTACTTAACCTGAGTGACCAAGAAAACTGAAACCCCTGTACATCGGGATGCAATCCAATACTACAGCTCTGTAATAAACAGTGTGATGTGAAACTCTACCTGCATCCCACTCTGATGCTCACTGTGATATTAATTTAATCTGTTGGCTGCTCTTTATTCTGTGTTTTAATAAAACACAGTGTTATGTACATAAACTCTTGAAGGGAGGGAGATGGGAGGGAAACTTCAACTTGATGACCGAAATCAATTCCTGTAGGTTTGAATTGTGGCTGCTTTAAAGATATAGTTTTAAAGAAAAAAACAAAAAACAAAACAGCACCTGTGGTTATCTTTTACATTACAGTGGTGACAGGTTTTATAGCTCACAAAAAACATCTAAAAGCCCACAAAAACTTGCATCATCATTATGTTAAAAAGCATTATTGTTTTATTAAAATACAGATGAAGATGTTTTGCCATATTTTGGCAAAACAATTACTGTTTTTAATATACTGCACAGCTGTGAAGTGAATTATGCCACATTAGGGGTTTGAGAGATTTTCTATAGTTATACTTTATTCCTTTCCCAAAAGGTTATCATCTTTGGAATCCACTGCGACTGTATAAGTTATAATTGACTGCAAGAGAAGACAGTGTGGAGAGAGTGGACAGGAAATACAGCATCACTGTGCAATGTGGTCAAGACTAAAGCTTCAACATGTCATACCCACACAGGCGGTTAAAGGCTTTCCCCTGCAGCCTGCTGAAAGTGGCTGTATCGACAATAACAGCGCCAGACTGTTTACAGAGTGCATGAGAACTATAGGCTTGTATACTTCATTCTTGAACCTAATGGGTACTAGACTATATATACTGTACTGTCTGGAAGCCATTTAAGACACCATGTCACCATTTACTCTGTATTGCAGGCCTCTCACTGTATCCAGCATGCGTCTGTTGAAATAGGGTTGGGCTGTTAACAAAAGAAAGGAGTGGAACAGCTGCTTTTCAACACATACCTTTATCTTGATATTGAAACAAGGAACCGGATACCAGAGTTACTACCAGTACACTCCACCATCTATATTCACTCAAAAAATAAAATCTCTAATCTCTACATTTTTTAAATATCTTCCACAAAGACAAACCATTTAGCTGCAAAGAGGGATTTTCATGTAAAAAAAATTATGAATACAAACATCGAAGAAAAACAAGTTTGTGAGTAAAATATGTCAGTTTGTAGAAGATTATACAGCTCTAGCATAGCAGGCAACTAAACAGAAGGCAAACTCTGATTTGATTTGGCCACTGAATATGGGATTTGGCTCACAAACACAGTGTGTGATGGTTGATGATGTGTGTGTGAAGGAGACACGTTTCAAAATGGGAAATCGTTTGAAAAATTTCTCCATACGGCTGGCAGGATGATAAAAATTTATTATAAATGGGCTAATCTCAGACTTGTTTGCTGAGCATGCATATATATACACATACATTTATGGCTCATTACAAGCAGTGTTATCTTTCTGTTCAATGAGTAACTACCTCCACGTAGATAGGTGATGTGTTGTAGTCAATGATAGCTTGTCAGCAAATGTTGTGCAAAACAAAAAATTGTTACTCAAGACCTTCTGCCAACCTGATATTCCTGCAGATTACCTTGCAAATATGCTTGAGGATTTCCTGTAGAAGTAAGTTTGACAATTTACAATCTAACCTTGCTTGTGATGTCATAAGTCATCTTCTCTTTCTAGTTAGGAAGTAAGGAAGTCAAGACTGGATGCAAATTACAGGAAAACGTCATCCTCATGTGTTGTCTAAATGTCTGCCAGGGCAACTGAATACACACCAATCAATGTTCAGAGGGTGCTTGGACACAAAAGGCACTGAATTGTTGGCTTGGCCACTGTGCAGGACAAAAGGTAGAAACGGCCTTGTGGAGCATAGAGACGGGCTACTCTCAGTGAATACATAAAACCCACCAAATGTGTAAAAAAGTTCTGATTAAAGGAATCAATGAAATATCAATACAGTATAAGAAAGATGAGTTAAGTTTGCTTTTCCTCGCAAATGCAAACATGTCTTTTGTTTAGCCTAATAAGTATTAGAAGATAGGAATGCAGAGAAATGTGGGTTTTAAACAATTAAACTCAGACTAACAGAGGAAAGCAAAACAACCTAGCAAACGGAGTGATTTTTAGTTGACAAAAAAAAAAAATCAGGTGTGTGGAATGAATGTGGACCGCCTAAGCTCATCTCATAATTTAGAAGAGAGCGTCAAACCTATAATGTATAGAGCAAGAAGTAGGTAGGTGCTTAGATGCATAGGGACAGTGAAACGACACCATTACATCTTTTTCTTCATTACACCTACATGGATATTAAAACACTTGAGGTGTGAGCTGTGAAAAATAGAAAAATACTGTGTTAGTGGAGCAGACTTCAGGTGAAAGCAGTGGAGAGGTGGATAAAATTGTGTGGATGAATGAGTTTCCAACCGAGTCGCATTTGTCATCTGCCACTTGGTACCATAGACTACTCAAGACAATCCATTGTCCCATTCATAAAAACTCAATCATCTTGCTTCTGTCTCAGATAACTAACAGCTGATACCCTCCATCTATCATGAGTTATCCAGGTTTTTCAAGTATATGTTCCTTCTGATATAGAGTGGGGAGATTAGAGCATACAATGCAGATATCCTGACGAGAGTATTTATGATATGATGATTTAGGTTATTAGAGAACATGGCCCCCACCCCTACATCAAATATTGTATGAGAGCTTTACGCACTTTCTGCAGGGTTCACTAAGTTAAAGACTTTTTAGGACATTTGTAATACCACATAGAACATAACCTCTTTTTATGGTCATACCAGTCAAAGCATGAAAGTGATTATTTATCATAGTTCTAATGCACACTAGTAAGTAACTCTACTTACCAATTTCTTTTCTAAGCACTTCCCAGTTGTATTTAACAATATCTTTTTATAATATAATTATTAAATCAATAAACATGTCCTGGACTTCGATAAGCAGCAGAAAATGGATGATGGATTATTCAATTAAAAATTAATTCATGTAAGGTCCACATATGAATATTACACAAGGGCAGAGGTCTGGAACAGTAGTGCTTGAGATTTTTTCAGCCGGTTTTGCTAAAATCACATGCAAACACATTTTACAGCTAACATCAAGACATCAAATTTAAGACTTTTTAAAACCTTCAAAGGCCTTTTTGAGGAAACTGAATTTAGTATTTTCAAGATCTGGAGACACCTTGCATTACCCATAACACTACCCAATATACAGACCACTGAATCAAAAACTACTGTGATACTTGAATTTGCCATTGCCACCTTGCTTTGCCTGGGAATGGTTTGGTCAAAGAGCTTATACCAGTCTGTGAAAACTTTGGTTTCCTCGTATAGCATAAGGTGTACCCTCTTTGTGCTATATTTCTGTAAATACTGTACGAGTGATATTAAACTAAACTCCACCGGACACAGGTTGTGATCAAACATCGCCTCTGTACCTTTTCATCAGTGCACTTTTTGATGAGCGCCTCTCGGGCCTGCAGCTTGCCCTCCAGGACGCTGTAGTCTCCATCCTTCTGGTCGATCTGCTTCCTGTGCGTGTCCACCTGCACCATCAGCTCCGAGTTTCGCTTCTCCAGCCGGCTCCGCGCCGCGTCCGTGCGCTTCACCTGCGTCTGTACCTCCGCCAGCTCATCCAGCAAGCGGCCGTGCTTGTTGGACACTGTCCAGTAGTTGAAAGACAGTATGGCGATGATCACCATCAAGAAGATGAGGATGAAAGACGGGAGGCGGCCTCCCCGCCGGTTTGCACCAAACCCAACCATTTCCTCAAAGTATAACGTTACTTCGGATTGTTACCGCAACCTACAGAGCTCAGTGAGAGTATTCTCCCGGTGTAAAACACATCTGTCTACGTGACATGCCGTGTATATGCGGCAACCGCTCCGAAATGCAAACACTACACAGATTCACAGTCATGAATGTTCAAGACTTTCACATTTCTAGTGATCCTTACTCTCCTTCCTCCTTCCGCACACTAGGCATCTTCTCTGCAATTCGTCCTATGTCAGTAGATGAAATACGCCCGCAGGGACGTGGCCTAGCTCAGCTGGCAACGTTAAACACAGCAGACGAGACTAGACGTGGACAGTTGCACGGCTCCGTGGCACCGAGGACTGCAAATACAAATCACAAAGCTAGCTATAGAAAACGCTAGCCTCCCGCTACTCCTTTTCTTTTGGTGGCTCCTTGTGTGTCCTGTAGGACGCTGTTTATACTGAACCCTGGAGCTCCTTTAATCACAGAATACCCGTAAAAACAAGACCACTGATGATGTTAGCTCCAACTAACGTTACCATGTTCAGCTAACCACTTCTCATTAGCTAGCAACAGTAGATGCGAAAGCACAACCAGCAACGGTCAGACAAAAAAAGTATCGTCTCTTCTTGCGTAGGGCGGATGTAATCTCTGTAATACAACTAACCAAAGCCTATCACAGACTAAGGTACAGGTTTTGTATTATAATCTCCACGAACCGCGGCACACCAAACGTGATTTCTGCGCTGTGTGAAACTACCTGCAATCAGTCTGCGCCATATCCGCTACTGAAGTGCAACAACATTTCAAAATAAAAGTGCAAATTGAGCATTCAGCAGCACAAAGAAAGTGTGGCTTTTTGCTTCTTGTTTCTAGCTTTGGTTGGCGCCTATGGGCAAGTTTGTAGACTGTATGCCAAATGTCTAAACTTAGATCTTAAATGATGGACGAAAACCAACGGCCTCACTGTGAAAATAATAAACCCATTTGAAAACATAACTTCAATATAGCGAATAGTGCCCTAAGGCCGGAAGCACGCGGCCGAATGGAAGAGCACTTTACAATTATAATTAAATCAGGGTCCTGATTTAATTATTTATTCATATTTTGGATATTAAATGTTGCGGGACAGTCTTGAAATAAAAGCCTACAAATGCATTATTACAACATTAATGAACAACATTAATTGAACATCCGTTCAAACCTGGTGCACATACCTTGCTTCTCATTAACAGGTTTCCCTTGTGTGTTGCAAAAAGAAATGGTTTTTTAAATGGAAAAGCAGCACTACGAGGCTTTTTGGTGCCTATAATCTAATACTGAAACTGATCTTGTCTTCATACAATCTTATGCCATTTATTCTAAGATTACTAGCGGTATGACTTTTTATTCTATTTTGAATAATTATTAATACCTCTCCCCAAATTAATGCCAGTGGCTTAAACACATTCTGTGCATTGACTAACTGGTGCTGAATACCAATACCAGATAGGCCTATGCCACAAACAGATTAGGTAAGGACTACCTGGATTCTTTCCACTTCTGTAAATTACTTAGAAACTTACCTGTGAGTGAAATATATACAAATCCTTATAAATGCTCAAATTAGTTAAGTTAATTAGTATTGATATTTCCAACCAACTTAAATTAACCCACTTAACATTACTCATGCTGCCTTTGCAACTTTGGTCTAGTTGCTGAAAGTTGACCAGCCTTGGTTGGGACCGGATGCTGACTAGATGATCGAAACACTTGCACACGGACACACATGATCCACAAACATTCATTGAAATGAGTACACAAACCACAGGATACAAACTCAGATTTTATTGTAACACTGATAAGAATTGTAACACAATGAGGTAAGTTAAATAATCCACATCTGTGATGTTTTTGAACCAGCGACACCACAAAATATTCAACACCTTATCAGTAACAGTTCCACAAAGTCTGCAAATAATGGCTAGTAATGCCCAGTCGGTTCTGTTCACAGTTTAATACAAACATATTTCTCTCTCTTTCTTATGAGGACAAGAGGAATACTGAAAACATAATCTCCTTTGTCTTTCAGTCACAGATTCAAACTTACCAGTTGTATATTTGTTTGTTGTTTTTTTTTCAGAGATGAAACTCAGTAGAAAAGATCCCCTGAGGGAGAAACATTCTTTTGTTTTTCTGATGAGAAAGAAGCCACTACAGTCACTGGCAGGCTCAGTCTGAGTTTGCTACCATTTCTGCTGATGACTTGGCACGGTCTCACAGGGCACTAGGAGATGCAGCATGAGAGTACTTCAGTTTGCCTATATTGCAGTCACACTGTACAAATAAATGATCTCCCAATGAAGAGTTATTAATTACTCTACAGACACCGCACAGCGTGTCTGCAACTCCAGCACCCTGAAATGCCCTCAGAGTTTTGACCCGAGTCCTTGCTGGAAGAGTGGTCAGAGAATAGTTTCTCTGCACTCAAGGCTTTGATCAGAGGAAGGGGAGTCCAGTGGGTTGGTGGAGGTGCTGGTTGTTTGTGGGAGGTGTTTTGGACGGCGCATGGAAGGGGACGGGGATGAACTCAAAGCGCCGCAGCTCTGGAGGTGAAGATCCTGGTAGTCTCGCTTCCTCGGACTACCTATGATGCGCTGGGTCATCACCTGGGCAGCAGAAAATTGCCAAGAATCAAAGAGAGACACATGTTGCCACTCATCTGTTTTCTTTTTTTTTTTTTACATATCACTCATACAAGCTGAAATATTCCTTATTCAATCCAACTCCCAGATATGCAAAAATCCAGTTAAATGCATTTAGTTGTAATATGTCTAAGTGCCACACTTTGCTGCAGAACGATGTTAATCTAAAGGAGTGTGAAATATATCTCACTGCTACTATAGCTTTGATCCTGTCATGATGCCATGCTGTTTTATTTTCCATAAAAGAAACTAGCTATACTGTGAATTTTAAATTCATAATCAGAAAAATAAAGAAACCTACAAGTGCACATCATCACCCTAACCACCTCAATTTACAAGCTTTAGTTGTTAACAGCTATGTTATCCAATAATTGTGCAACATGCATGTTAACATGCTATTATTGGTATGTCATGCGGCTCAAAGTACAGCATGTTTAGACAAGTGAAAGCTGAGTCAAGTCTGACAATGCAGGCAGAACCAGCAGAAGGCTCACACTTTTCCAATTTGCATTGAACTATCATGGGCTATTATATACTGTTTAATCCGGTTACCTGATCTATGACATTGGCACTGAAAATGGCCTCCTCCATGTGTTTCTCATCTGACTTGATGACACACTTGATGTTGTTGACAACCTGCTGGACTTCAGGAGGTAGACTGCAGCTTGAATGCTCCAGGAACTTGGCCACCAGTATCTTGGTGTCTTTGTACATCTTCAGGTCAGCCAGGGAGTGCGGGCGTTCGTGGGACGAGTGTGTGTGCAGCGAGCGTGCTTTAAGGTGGATGTCAACTTTCCTGTCGTCCTTCTGCTGCTTCCTGACACATAAGTGACTGGGTTTAGCTCCAACTGCCTCTGTTGAAATGTCTCTTGGCTCTGAAGATAAAACAGAGAAACACTTTCAAAACATTAAATTAATTAAATCACATACAGTTCAAGGCTAATGCCAGTGGAATTAGTGCTTTAGTTAAAGTGAATTCACAGTTCTCGTGTCACTGATGTAGGCTAACACATTTTCATTATCAGCTCACTGTTGCAGCTCAGTTAAAATTGGCTAAGGAGTCTTTCCCCATATGAATGTCTGCATATCACATAGGCAGCTTTCCATAAGATAAGAAACACAGCTCTGTTTTCAGCTTTTATTTTTTTAATGAAGCATTTTTTTTTTAGATAACCCAGTGGGGTTTTAAATGGTTTCTTTATGAAGCATGACAACTTTGCTTAACCCATTAATCCTCTATCTGAGGATTCAAAATCTTTAGTGATGATAAAATAAAAACTTAGATCGTTATGTTGCCAGAAGAACAGTTTGTCTTTGTCAAAATAGGATGTGGTTGTTGTTCAGCAGCAGATGTGTAATATCTGATTACCTCCTCTTCACATGAATTCAAAATGTGTGTGTTCATACCTTGATCTGGTGATGTATGAGCTGAAGTTTCAGTATCAGGGTTATTTGCAGAGGCACAGCCATTATTTTCTCCTGCAGAGGGAGACAAAAAACCAACAGAGCAGGCAATAGCTGGTTACTGGTTAGTGATCCAATATTGCTTGTTGACAAAGGCTGTAGGACTCCCACTAATGATTCACTTCATTATCAGCTTGTCTTCCACTTATTGCCTTGATAAATCAATTCTTTGTTTGGTTCATAAAATGTCAGAAAAAAAGGGTAGGTTTCCAGAGTCAAGGTGATGTCTTCACACGTGTCATTTTCTCAGATTAACAGTCAAAAACTCAGTGATAGTCTATTAACAATCATACAAAACAGAGAAAAGGAGCAAATTCTCACATTGGAGAATCTGGAACAAAAGAATGGTTGGAGTTTATTGCTTGAAAAATGACTCAAAATAATTGATTAGTTGACTAATAGTTTAAACATTAAACAACTGATCATTCTAGTCACACACTTACGTCCTATTGTAGAGGAGCAGGAGATAGGGTCACTGGTGGAGCGGACAATGCGTGCCAGCTTGCGGTACCTCCTGGCTGCTCGGAGCACCCGAGGCCTCTCTGAGGGCGAGTAGCCACTTTGGACTGAGGTAGAGGGGGGTTGTGATGTAGAAGAGGGTGACCAAACACTGAAACACAGCCTGGGGCCACGTGGCCTGCTAGGTGGAGAAGGAGAAGGAGAAGGAGCCAAAGGGCTAATGGCTGAAGTTCCACCAGAGGAGGCCACAGAGGTGGGGGAACAAGGCTGAGGTGGTGGGGGGATACTGACAGGGAGCGTGAGCTTCCGGCTCATCATTCGTGCTTTAATGAGGGAGTGTGGCGACGCTTTAGGTGGCTCCTCTGGTAAATGTTTGGCTGATGCAAGCTCGTCACATATGTGCATTGCAGCCCTGAGTTCTTCACATGGGTGTGTGTTGTCTGTGGAATCCTCCTGGTCCAGATTGCTAAAATTTTCTGAGGACCAGTCAGGAGAGCGTTCCAGAGACTCCTGGGTGTGTGACGACTCACTGTATCCAGTATCACTGGGGCGTGCATCCATGTTAGGCAGGCCACGACGCAAGCGGGAGGAGTCACGTGTACAAAGTTCCAGGCTGGTGCAGCTTCCATCAGTGGGGGCAGTGTGGAGTGTGCCATAGGGAGAAGAGTCAGAGCCCTGGACCTCCAGGGAACACAAGTCCTCTGAGGAGCAAGTCTGGTCCTGATCAGCCACCTCTGACACCATCAGTGATGCACTGTCCACCGAGGCTAAAAATAGGGGAGGGGGCATCATCAGTATGACTACTAGCAGACAAAAATATTGAACAATCCTCTGCAGTATTCACTGCAATGTTGCAACTGTCTTTACCCTGAGTGCTGAGACCTGCAGTGGTGTTTCTGTCGCATAAACTGGACTCAGTAGCCTGTTGCTCAATGCTGGTGGTAACCTGTAAAGAGGAAATTATTAGTGGAGATGCAGATCATAACAATAAAATGCTTTGACTAGAAAGAGAAGATGGAGAGACATGTAGATCACACAGGATCCTTTGTATGGACTGTATTGCATAATAACAACTGTGTGGGACAGAACCTTCAATACCACTTCCTGGTCTGTAGAGGGCTCTGTAAGACCACAACACATTAACACAAATGTCTTAGTTTAAATAACAGGTGTACCAGGGGAGGAAGCTACTCCGTCATGTAGAGTTCAATAAGAAACTCTAATTAGCTTCAATAATGTGCTTTTCAAGGTGCAGTGCATTACAAATATATGCTCATATAACATGGTTTGCCAAATCATATGGGGTCTTCTGCCTATTGTCTGTTCTCTCACTCAATCAATCGATCACTGCCTGCCTCCATTAGCTATTTACAGCTACCACTGCTTATCTATTCCAGGTGAGAAACTCATCTTCTGCTTCCTCTTTGAAGGACACCATTCGAAGTGGATGTGAATAGAACTATGGATTAAACAGGTATAATGGTTATAAGGGATTAAAAGCCTAAAGTGTTAAATGATTTTGGGAATATAATAGAAGATGAAAGAATTTGCTTGCACATGAGACAGTTATTTTTAACTGTTAACTATGAGATGCAGTGAAGCCTGAGATTGAAAAACGTTCTGAACAGTTCAACATGACGGTCATGGGACACCGCCTCAGTAAGGCTGAAACAGCAGATGATACTCAGATTAAATCTGATTTACAGACCTAACAGTCAACATCTCAAGATGCAGATGCTAGAATTTTTCTCCAAAAATGAAATGCATGTATAGTAGCAATACCATTTTAACACATAATTAAAAACAACATTTAGGTCATTTAGCACAGAACATTTGAGAAATCACATCAGTTGGTCAAATTCACTTTTATACTCACATCATCATTTGCTGGCAAGGTTTTTATTGCTCCTGCTCATATGCAATTATATATTATCATTATGTATGGTTAAAATTAAAAAGATGTCATTATTTGTCATATTTTCCTTGGAAACAAAGGGAGGTGATGAGCTGCCCTATGCTCCGTTGCCTTTATGTATTTCCCTCACCTGGCTGGCAGGGGTCTGCCCCACCACGGACTCATATGGAGGTGGCAGGTCAGTAGGGTACAGGGTCCCTGGGCTGTTGATGGGCACCCCATAGATGGCACTGAAGGGAGAATGGGGAAAGTCCAGGTGCAGGCCTCTGCCAGGGACATTAAAGCAGAGATTCAACTTAACAATAAACAAAAAACCCTAAAAATCCAAATCATATCACGAATAACAGAATACAGAGCACAGAGAGACAGGCACAGAGTATTTAAGAAACTGTATATAGCCTATTAAAAACATTAAGAAAGAAAGGAAGGATGAAAAATATAATCTTGTCCAGATGATATATACTGGCACTGTAACTCTATGTGCACCACCACGGTTTGATATGGTGCCAATTAAGAATACACAGCCATGCTCACAGTAATATCTTTTAATTACAACCCCATTCTCCTCTAAAGTGGCAGAGCATGAAATACATCCTGAGAGTTTCCACCAATCATCTGAGGCATGATGATGTCATGACACATCCCTAGCCCTGGGCAGGGACACCATAAATGCTTCCTCTGCCTTGTTTATATTTATGGCGTAACTGACACACAGATATGGCTTCCTGCCAAATGGCTACATCAGCAGCACTCTCTCTGGCAAGACCAAGAGAAAATGGAGGGAGTGATGAGGGAGGGGTCAACCGATCTTTCACAACAACTGAGAATCACGTATGTCACAGCTGCTTAATAGACGGGAAAGGCTCCAAACTGGCCATGGCTGATAATACCACATGTGACGGTTAGACAGTTAGACAGTAGACAGAGCCATGTCACGGCTGCTTAATATGATGGACTTGGATTTGTGTCTGGATGCAAATGTTGCTTTTGAAATCTGTATATTCACCTTCTCGTGGTAAATTCTAGGGTGATTTACATTAAATAAAGATGATAGACCTGTTTTTTAACCTGACAAAATCCCTTAACTTAACAGACACAGACGCACAATACCAACAAGATGTAACAGACCTCATCCTTTTAGCTCCTCCCAAACTAAACATCCTGTTTCTTCGATGTGTGCCCTCTTGAGGGCTTTGTACCCCCAAAGACTTCCCCCCAGTGCCTGACCTATGATCAATTTCTCTAATAACTGTGCAATCATTTTTTCTCCTTGCTTAATTTATGACTACTTTTCTGTCATAGTCTGTGTATGGATAAGGATAGAGATCTGCAAGAAACAGTTATAGGTTCCAATACCTGAATCCTGAATAATCCTAAATATCTAGTAGCCTATGTGTGCTATTGTGCCACTGGGCCAGGTGCAGTATCCTGAACTACTGATCCCTTGTGACAAACCAGTAGAATTCATTAGCCTAACCTCAATTAACCTGTAGTTTTTGTTCCACTTAATATAACAAATGCTAGGGTTGTCTTGAATGCACTGCACTTTGCAAATAGTCATTTATCATTTTCAGTTATTTGGCTGTGCACATTGTTTTAATGTCACAAATGTTTTATGGGATATCATTAACGTGTTAATTTCTACCATGGTGGACAATAAAGCTGATTTGTAGTGTTTTGTATTGTACTGTAATAAGCAGCAACAACCAAAGTTTTGGCTTTTCCACTACATAAATGAAGTGATACAGTGTGAAGTGATACTGAGGATTTAAGAGTTGGGGCTGTGCCAAGTATTTTGGGCTATGAGGCACTTATACATTTTTAAAGGGGGTTCTGATTTACAAGTAGACTATTGTGTATAATTAAATTGTCTTGTATCAGTTGGACTATATTCATTAGGAAATTTGCAAATGACAATTTTTATTGTGTTCTGTTCTGACAGTATCCCCATATCCCAGAACTTACATTTGCAACAGAGTTCAGGGAGCACTGAGAAAAGATGTGAGTAATACCTCACCTCTGTCCATCCATCGAGGGGGTGCAGGTGTACTCTGGGGGGTAGTAGGGCGGAGGGGGAATGGGAGGAATAAACTCATCAAAGTCCAATGTTTGGTGGAGGATGGTTCCATGGGGGGTCATACAGTCGGCATTTAAGGCTCGCGCTCTGTGTGGCATAAACTGAAACACAGCAGAAAAAGAGCCGTTGTCAGGTCTTTATTACACATGAGTCCTTATTCACTATTTTAACCCATACTTTTCCCAGGGGCAAATTACTATGCAAATGTGATCTTGTTACAGCACCTCCCTGCTGTTATTACAAGCAGTTACACATATTTACATCTGTGCTGTTGGTCACTCAACAAGCTCCACTGCAGCAACTACAAGTCAAGCGCCTTGCTCAGGGGCAATTCAACAGCTGTTTTTAAAGAGCTGCACAATCACTCTACTCACTCAGACTTTTCTAAGTGGGACAACTTTTCCAGTCACAGCCAACCTGCTTTTCTAATCTCCAGGCTGCCACTGCTGATATTGACTTGGCTAAATTTACTGAGCTAACACGTCTTTTGGTAAATGGGAAACAAGGCCACTCGGTAAGACTGTCAGGGACAAGACACAATGCTTTTGTCCTTTACTCCTCTGTGAATCAATAGTTGGATGCAACCGTGTTCAGCCGCTTCACCTGATAGGGGTTCTCCTGCTGCATGTGCATGTCTGCCTTGGCGATTACCTTTACCAAATACTGTAATTTCCTAACTTCATGTGAGTCTAGTGTCTTCATGGCATGTCTGTTCATTCAAATACACTCTGCTTTACATAAAATAATATGCAAAAATACTCGTATGTATGTATTTATACCTGCAGGTGTCCACAGTAAGGATGCTGTGAGAATGATCTGTCTACATCTCAGATAATCTGTGCTGGGCACTGAAGCACAGACTGCTGTGAATTAAGGCCTTATGTCAAGATGAGAACGATTTCCCATTTCCATTTTAATTGCTGTGCAATACAAACAGCTTCTGATGAATTCATCTTTGCCCTCTTATCATTATATGCATCTTCTTTAAAAGGAATAGATTTTGTGTGAAAGAGTATTAAAACACAATGGTCTGTTTTATTTCTATGACCCTTCCCCAGGGTTCAAGAAAGTTATTATCCAAATGTCTATCCCAGTTTAAAGAATAACAGAACATAACTAACTAAATTAATGTCAGAATTATATATAGTTGCTTAATATGTTTTTATAACGGCAATCAGATTTGATCGTGTTCTTTTTATCATTGCCTTCAGTTGCCTCAAAAATTACAGACTTCACATCAGTTAGCAGCAGTCACATAAAACTATAGATCTTCAATGATGTGTAACTTGCATGAAGATGACACTAACAGTATACTCCATACTCTAAGTTCAACTTAGTTTATTGCATTGGCTAATAGCTGAGATCAACTGAGGATTTCCCGTTTCTTCAAAACTCACATCAAGCCCCGAGTGCCAATTTTATCATCCACACTCATTTCAGCATGGACAAACTTTACAGCATAGTTCATAAAATGTGTAAAATCTTCTTGCACCGCATTTTTACAGCAAAGCAATTTCATATCTGGTATGGTGTTGGCAGTGTTGCCCTACCTCTCCAGTTGTTGATGTGTTTAGAGGCATGCTTGGCCATGCTAATTTCCCTCATGACTGAAAGCATTTAGCTGCTGGTAATAGTTTCATTGTTTCACATAAAATGACAAAAGAGGGTCATACTGAGGATGGTGTACCTCTGAGGAAGGAAATCCATTGAGATGTTAAGCTGTTTTCTTCGATTCCAACATATTGTTGAGATGCGGGGGGACACTGAGGAGGGAGGTCCTGATGGCAATTGACCTTCACTGTGTGTGTTTATATTAAGTTGTATTTACCAAGCAGGATGATTCAACCAAAAAATTCAAACATTACTCTCCCACCATCTTAAAAAAAAACGGATAAAGGCTGGCACATCATTCCTGACCCTGCATGTGTTTACCTAACCTGATGATGGTGATCTTCAGACTTCAGGGTGGTCACTGAAAAGAAAATAAAGTCAGCTACTGTCGTCGCCATCCCCTCCATCACCACTCACCATCTGCAGCACATCAGTTGAGACCATTTGCATACAGCACATGGCAGTGGCCAGAGCACACACAATGGTGGAGATGACGTTAAGGGCACATACGCTGAACAGCAGCTCCTAAAGTAGAGCGGGGAGAGGAGGAGACTATTAGAGGAGCAGGGAACAAAAGAAGAGGAGGAAGAGTGTGGAGAGACGACGGGGGTGTGAGAGAGAAGGTGAGGAGAGGAGAGAGGGAGAGAAGACAGTTGATATTGTGAACTTATTAAATATGAGGGATATTAGAACAAAGACAAGTGAATACGGGATATAAGGCAATAAAAACACACAAAAGATTGAAGGTGACACAAACGGCACTGACGTCGTCAGTAAGGTAACTAAGTTTAGAACAGCAGGGCGACAAAACGGTGAGAGAACACCTCTACAGATAACTGGTTTAGTAAGATAAGCAAACAGCAGTAAAAAGAGTCCAATCTATATGGTTAACATATTTAAAATACATTCAAAAACTGTTTAAAAGAAATATGATGTCTGTGTACATGATTGCCTAACAAAAAAAAACTCAATTATATAGGGAAAACAACCTCATAATTATCCAAGGTTAAGCACGAGCATATACATGTTCACACTCTGGCAGTGCAGTGAACAGCAAGAGGACAAACCACTATTGAATCTGTCAGCAAAAATAAATGTGCATGTTGGTGAAATACTAGCCTAGCAACCCGAATCAGAGAAAAGACTTATGACTGCAGTGCCATTATGCTGCTGTTTGTGCTATTTGTCTAAAAGGTAGAAAATAATGTTTAAGTGGGTCCATTTTTAAACCACATTGCGTTTTGAATGTCCTAACAAATCAACCTATAATAACCGTTCTGTATGAATCCTGTTCCTGAAGCAGCGCACAGGAACAACAATCCCACTTGCCTGGAAATTGACTATGGGAATAGCAACTGTCTGGCACACAGATCGAGAGGAGAGGATGGCAGCAGCTTCTATTGCTGCTTCAAAATGAGAAAAAATAAATATCATGTACATATGTGTTTAAAATTGTTCTCTGTGATCAAGAGTCCTCTTATATGTTTGAATACAATTACATAACATACGCTCCTCTTCTTAGTAAAGTTCACCAGGTTCATATGTGAAAATAAAATTCACTTAAACAAATGTGTGATGCATGATAATATTATTATCAGTGCTATTATTATCAAACATTATAAGACCATCAAATGATGAGAAGGCTGAGGAGAGAAAGCCAAAGCAGTGGTGAATATGTGGCAAACTTTTACTTTGTGATATATTATGTATATATGAATTATATTAGATTGAACAAAGCTGTCCCAGAATATCTATAAATATAACAATATTACTCCTTAAACACAAGAATAAGAAATACATTCAGCACTGGCATTAAAATCCCACTACATGTACACTTTTCTTTTTTTGTAGGTACAGGTTCATTAAGGAAACACCCAAAAAACATTATTTTCCAGCCTGTCGCACAGATTATTGACTAGATTCAGGAGGCACAAAATTACCAGTGACATTAAAAACACCACTTGTGTTAGCCTTCTGAAAATCTGCAGTGAGGACAGCCGTCCCCCCTTGCTGAGGTCTGTATGAAGTAATGGTTTGTTTTCAGGGTGCAGGTACCTTGATTTCCAAAAGGAAGTCCCACCCAGATCCAATGATTCACTTCCCTTCCCTTTAAAGTACTTGATGTTAAATGGATTAAATTGGCAAGTGAGAAATTCAGAATTACCAGCCCTGCAACTGTTTTTCAAACATGTTTGATATCCAGTAACTAGCTGCCAAAGATCAAGTCTGAGTGAGCTGGAGGTTAAAGCAGAGATGATGCCAGTTGGAACCAGTGAGGTTGAAGTTGTGCAGTGCCAAACATAAAATACAACCAACTCATGTTTGTCTTGGACGCTAACAGTTTTGGAACATGTTTTGTGTTGGAGGAAAGTCTGGAGGATTTGTGGACGAAGCACAAGTCTTTCTGACATTTTAAACTGAAAATCACAACCAGTCGTTAAGTAGAGCTGGTGAAAGGAGACCTGCTTTTAGCTTAGTGAGAATTACAGTGTTTTACACGACTGGTGTGAAGACTGACAAGGGTGAAAGTGAAGATTCAACCTTTTAACATATTGAGGCTTCAAGATTGAAATACCGTGTTTTGTACTGTAAAGTTTTGTGTAATTGCCCAAAGGCAAAATATATGAAAGCACTGGAGGGAATAAAGCATCATACATTGGAGATGAGTGGTGCCACTTTTAATGTCGCTCTATTCCAATGGTGCCTGACGTCCACCTTTGCTCCCGTCATAATTACCATGGCCACTAGAGGACTTTGTCACTTCAATGTAAGAATGTCATTATGGGGCAATTGCTGAGAAGACAGATGCTGTGTGACACGACTGCTGGATGTTGCTTAGCAATAAAACGTAACTACAAGTCTTAATAAGCTGCTTGCACAAAAAACCCATAGGGCGTGATTTAAGGGAGGATGGTGTCTTGTGATGACCAAGTGGCTATTGGTTTGAGTTCATCTCAGCACATTTAACATCAGATGTCAGTCTGCCCCTAAAAATGCATTACGACACAATTATAACATTTTTTTTTATTTTTTTAATTGATTACAATAAAAGAGTCGTGATGTTTAATAAAAGAAGTTATGATGTTCACCCTAAAGTCCCAAGCTGCTGTAAGTCAATTTCTGCCTTAAAAAGGCAGGGACACCAACTGAAAAAACTTTCAAAAATGGCTGACATTTATATCAATGAGATTTGTAGGAGCTAAAACATAACAAAATACTATATGGTGATTTGATTCCACATTGGCAGTGAGACCTGTATTCAAGACAGCTACTACTAACTCCCTACAAGAGTGGCACCTGCTGCCCAGTTTGACCACAACCTTACAGTGGCAGATTGCATAGCACTATGCCTTCCACAGAGCTTAATTGTTTTTTTCAAATCACTGATGCTCATCTGTTATCTCTCGAACCGTGACGTTCTTGACCAGAAACAAACTACACACATGCCTCCAAGTAGCTGCTCCCTCTAGCCCCCCCTCACAGCAAAGAGAAGCACGCTGCTTTTCTCCAGCCAACATGGAGTTTCTGTTGATAGTCTCAGTGCAGGTCACAGCACTGACCTCCTGCTTTCCTCGGCATCCCCAAGCAGCTCTTTACAGTGTCTGACAGAAAACCCAGGACATCCCCCAGGAAGCCCTATAGCAGTTTCAGGGAGGGCAGTCCAGTCTGTTGGCAAAGCCCCTCAGAGATTTTCTAACATCCAATGGCAATGGCAGGAAGCAGCAGTTGTTGTAGCTCTGTGATGCCACTTCCCATTAAGTATTAAATTCACAGTCTCAGTAGTAAAGGAAAAGCTGTTTTCATACTAAGAGTCTTGCCCCTCCACACAAGTTCACCTCTGATCTACAGAGCATAGTGCTGTGGTAGCCCATACAAATGTGATCTTATTGATTCTTTTTTGCCGCGTGGAGCTGGAAAGCTTTTGCTCTGGAGTGCAGGTGGATCACACCCTGAACTCCTAGATGGACAGGAAGTGTAGAAAATAACATCTTATCCACTGATGCCCAAAAGAAATAGATGTTGTTTTTTTGTATTTCTGCCTAAAAGTTATTATGGAAGGTTAATAGTTCCTCAAATACTGAGACCAATGTTTTTCAACTCAGGTACAGCTTAATCAGTTTTATAGGGTCCTGACACACCACCCACCCTCTACTAGTCTACAAGTAGTGCTGACAAACATAGACTGGTGATCCTCATGTCACCTCATATCCATGGTAAAAATGTGAATTTACCTCAAAGACTAGATCTCCAGCTGGCTGCTGACATGCATGCCTGTCCTGCACCTCTATGAGAGGAAATATAGTAACTAACCCTACTGCTGAACACCAGGGACAAAGATGCAAATAAATCTGGAACTTCAGTCTATGTGCATGTGAGTCA
Source organism: Seriola dumerili (assembly GCF_002260705.1). Classification (NCBI taxonomy): domain Eukaryota; kingdom Metazoa; phylum Chordata; class Actinopteri; order Carangiformes; family Carangidae; genus Seriola; species Seriola dumerili. The sequence continues at coordinate 3,122,389 of NW_019175554.1, forward strand.
GTTTACTGAAATATGTTCACTGTCAATCATTTATCTGTGTCTATGACAGTAAATGTAGTTTTTCCAAACAAATCCTCTGACAGCAAAGCTGGAGATCATAAGTTTCAAACTGCAAACATCTTGTAAAACAAGAAATATTCAGGATGGCTTCATCTGAGTATTTTTTTTGTTATGGTAATCAATCTGCCTTGCAGATATGAGACGGTGCATTTCTGTGATTTCCCTTGTGACCACAATGTACATAATGACGTAATAAATCCTACAAGGCAAATGTAATGATACCCCTAGAGAAACTGCTTAACATGCCTGCTCACCTGATATTTAACCCCTAGAAGATACCTTGCCCCGAGCCAGTCAGTTACACAGAAAGGTTACACATCCGCCCCCTTGCAGGAAATCACAAATTATCTCAGTACTCCCTCCCACTGATTATTTACAGCCTTAGGCAGTGTAACGAACAGAAAGAGAGCAGGGAAATTAAATGTGCTGGCAAAAGGTAGAATGACACATATCAGCAGCAATGTGGATAAGTCTAATTGCCTTTTTAAAAACAAAACTTTTACATGTAGAAGAGCTGCTGTCAAAAATGAGTTAATAAGCAAGGGAGGGTGGTCTGGTGTACTACTTAGTCTACCTGCTGTGATAATTCAGTACCCCCCATGTTCTGTGTATTTTCATGACAAAGGAACTATATGGCAGCTGCGGGCGAGTTCATTAGGATCAACGAAAGCCTAACAGCCATCTGAAATGGCCGAGGACTCTGGGGACTTGGGCGTGACAGCTTCCTCTTAAACATAATTCAACACATCTGACCACTTTGGCACTTAATAAAGGTTTATAGCACCAATTCCCATATCTCTTTTAATGAGCTATGATCACAATGACAAATGTGCTTGATCTTTCCTCTTTTCATAAGCATGCTTCATCCTAAGAAGTCTTTTATTTGGTTATCAATGTTTTATAATCAATCAGGGACATAAAATGAATGGATATGATTATCGTTATCCAATAAAGGCACAGTAGCACATACTGTATATCATTCCTGCAGACACACTGAGTCAAGATAATCTACTGAGATCATGCACCAGCCCAGGCTGGATACACACTGCATACTAAAAAGACTGCCTCTTGGGGAAAGACAAATGCTGTTGCCATTCTCCACTTCCTGCTCAATTAATCTGAGACTGAACACTTTGTTTGGTATTTTATGTCATTTGACTGTTCTCACAAGGGATATTTTACACAGCGAGAGATGGACACTTGGAGACATCAGATCGAACAACTACTGACTGCTACCCAAGTTATATTGTATAATATGGTATTATCAGAGAAGTAACAAGACGAGTCTGTGGTCATTCCAATGGCTCTGTGAGGCTGCACTAAGTTACATCATTGCTTTGAGCTAAATGCTAATGTCAGCATGCTATCATGCTCACAACAGCTATTCAAATGTGCTGCTGTTTAGCAGGTATAATGTTATCCATTTTAGTGACTTAGCATGCTAATGCTAATCAGCATTATAAACACATTGGACAAATGTCCAAAAGTGAGCTGTGTTAAACACTTGCACTCACAATTAAGGGCCTATAGGTGACAATAACTGTGAGTGCATGTTGAAAGGTAAAATTTACAGTCAGTTGCAACTTCTCAGTTTCAGTTTGTGCTTTTGAATGTGCACATTTCTGACTTACGTAAAAGCAACTCTACTGGCAGTTTTTATCAGTGTGGTCTCTATGATATAGATAGTAATTTTCTACTGAGAGAAAAGAATAGGGGATATTTGGAGTTATCCATGACTCAGAAACTGCCATGATATGTGTGTCTGACTGCACAAGCATAACCCAATTTGTCCATTTTGGGAGCAGGACTTTAAGACATATACTTACATGGCAAATTTTAAAACTTCGAGTTCTACCAAGCTGAGACAGAGCAGATGGATTTTTTCTAATTCCTATGCCCCTGCGCGCAAGAAAACTTTGAATGTTAATATCGTCTCTTTGATTTTTTTCCGCACTTGAGCCATAGCCTCCAGAGTATTGTTTAGAAGCAGAGAGCATATTAAGAAGTGTTGTCTTGGATACTGGTACCTGATCGTTTGATATGATTCTTTCTGTGGAAAGCAAACAGTCTGAATGATGATAAAAAAATGAACTCTCATGTGAATAGTGAAGGGGTAGTTAGGTTGGCTATTATTCATAATTACTGAGATATTAAAACCAGGGGGAGTATCATAAAAATGCATCTGACTCATGACACCTGGGTCCGATCCATTTTTATGATGCGGTTTTTGCAGTTATCTCTCAGTCTGGCTACCCCATTGGATTCACCAACACCAACAATAGTGACATCACAGAGTGCGACTGAAACATGGCTGCAGCCTGTATACATCAGCACATACCCTTCTTACTGGGTGCAACACATGAATTAATACAGTGAGAAGACACTGTCTGGCTACAATGATGCACTGTGTTCTACAAATGTACTCAGTGTACATATGATGTTGTTACCATAGCTACCAGTGTAGACAGGTTAGATGCCACAACACCAATCCAATATGCAGTTTGATCTGCACTCAGTTAAAGACTGGATTTGAGAAATTAATCCAATTTCACTGAGTCCAAACACATTCCAACATGACAGAATGTATTTTTTTTTTTACATGTGAAAATACCAAAGCTCTCACATCCAGCGCTATGTAAACACATGCAGGCTCCCACGCACCTTGAGACGGAGGCGTATGGTATTGCAGTCCCTCAGTGGATTCAGTTTCAGTGTCTCTCCCAGGTTGTTGCAGCTCGAACTCTGCTGCTGTAGCTCGCAGCATACACACACTCCATCGCTGTCAAACTTGAGCTGGTGGGGAGGAGGGGGGAACACACATCCGCACTCATGCATGAAAGCCACATACACAAACACACACACACACACACACACACACACACATGCACAGAGACAAACAAACAAACAAACACACAGGCACAGATCAGACCTAAGCTTAGTGTTCTGAAGTATTTTCTCCAAAAATAACATTGTGTATGTTATAAACAAGGTTGTATATGAGCTGTATTTTCAATAAAAGTATGTTGTCAAAAAGACAAAATACACATGAGAATAATAATATATTGTGACGGAGAAAGGCAGCTGCACTTCAAGTGTACAACAAGACAAAGACTGTAAGATATGAGGAGCTACCCAGGGAGGAATGGAGGTAGAGCATACCTCTGCTATGTGTCCCAGATAGAGAGAAAGCAGGACATGAACCCAACAAGTATGGGTTAATTACATTGGGGAGAGGAGATGAGGAATGTTAATATTTCAGTCACAACTGGGGGACGGTCTCTCGGGAACCACACAAAGCAGTGAAGTTGGTCTACTCAGCTTGTGTAAGGAGAAAAGCTGCTGCTAATGTGGAAGTGGTTGGGTTAGTGGGTTGGGTGCTGGATGAGTCACAAGGGACTTCTTCAGTTTTGAAAAAGATCAGAACCCCTGGTGCTGTAAATTCGACTTAAAAAAAAAAAAAAAATCAGCTTTGCATCTCATTATGAAAATGTGAAGCTGATCACCAGCTACAAGCAGAAAAAGCTTAGTAAGCCTTATTTTGAAGTGTGCTGGATTCTCCTGTTTTCCATGGTGTTAACACCACTGCTGGAAACACCAGAGTGGAGAGCATCTGGTTGAAACCACTTGTGAAAAACTTCACTTCATTTAAGGGTGAATTCCACCATTTTTACGCATGAATCTCAGTTTACCAGTCACAGGGAGCAATACTCAGTGAGTCTGAGACAATAAGATGATATTATCTCCTGTCTTTGGCTTGGTAACAAAAACTTACAGTGCATTACACTTCATCAATACTGGTACACTGGAGGTGTAATATCTAATGTCTGGAGTATTCCTTCAAAGTTGTTTATCTGTTTTTTCGCAAGCTTCAGTTCTGGCGAAGATGGAGGTGACAATCATGAGCCATTAGTCACTAACAGACAAAGCTCTCTTTTGCTGCTGACTCAGTTGTGCAGCCTGCTGAGAACAGAAGTGCTGTCAATGTGGACTCACGCTCACACTGACTTCATAGTGACTGGCTTGACTGTTGATACCAACTACAACACTGCAACAACAAAATATAACACAAGCTGTGCACTTACAAGTGAAACCCCACAGCTTTTGAGGTGATGCAACTCATTCCAGGGATGAACCCTCTGAACCCTGGGCTGTTTTCATCTTTATTTACAGGCTTGAGGTAAATAAAGGAGGCCATTTATTGTATTTTCAGAGTCTGCTAGAGTATGTTTGGCTATAAATTGTTTTTTTTTTTTGTAGGGTTAGGGTTAGAGGTTTCAATATACAGTAAATATTCATATGGATATGAATATATGAGTGTCTGTGTTTGAAGATTATAAGATGCATGTTGATGGGGCTCTCTGAGTCTTGCAAAGCTTAAAACAGATGATATTGTTAGTTAGGCGTGGCCACACCTGAGCCCTGTTTTTTTAAAAAAATTTTTTTATACATTTGAGCAAATCTGCACCATGGAAGCTCAAGTTGGAGATACTGATATCACTGCAAAGAGTAAGTTAGTCTGATTTTTCATGCATATTGCATTAATCAGGTTCAGACATTTGATTCAAGAAAAAAAAAAAAAAAAAAAATTGTACAGTATATATCATCCCCTCTTTTTCAAGTGTATAAAGTATAAAGAGTGCATGGCTTAAGGTCCAGTTGGTCTCACCAGCTGACAGTCTTCCAGAGAGTTGACCAGCTGAGCATTCTGGCAGGAGAGGATGGAGCCCGCCAAGTTGAGCATCACACACACTGCTGACAGCAGCATGAAGAATGTGATCTGTGACAGAGGAAGAGGAGAGAGAAGGGAAGAGAGAGACAAATGGAGAAAAAGAAGGACAGCACAATGTCAAAATGTTGCTGCTTACTAACACCGATTCAACACTCTTTTTGATACTGCATGTGACAGCAGCTGTAATCCTAGAGGCGCAGTGTACTTTGCTAATCAATCGTCACTCACAGCGATTTCAACAGATCAGAGGAAGAGGAAATGAGCGCTGATGTGGAGAGAAATCGATAACCTGTTTTTCCTCAGACCTCCAGAGTCTGAAGACGAGAGAAATCATAATTACAGAAAAGCTTTCCACCCAATGACACAAGAAACAATTTATTGACAGATGAAAATTCTCCACCCACAGTTAGTCACAGATCCACATGCACACACACTAATGCCACAGAGCTAATATTTCTCTACACCCCAAGCTGACAGAGCTGGCAGCTTAAGTCTAGTGTACTTCTACTCTAAACGTCCCCTTGGCCTCTATTGGTCGGGGTAAAGGCTTCTTTTTATTTTCTAGCCTAGCAGAAATATGACTGCCGTTTCTGGTACTTTAAATTACAGGTCAGGCGTAACAGAAAGAGTTCTAAAACTGACAGCAGACAACCAGCCCGCTCTGTCCAGGAAATTGTAAACCAGGCACCAGCTTTTTCTGTTTTGTGGGAACATGATGACAGCGGCAGAGCTCAACAAACTCATAATTGGACAATTTAAATAAAAATCACAATAATAGCCTATCTTCAAAGTTTGTTTTTACAAAATGTTGGAAAAAAGTCCGGGAATAGTGTCCGTGGAGGACATTAAGGAGGAGTTAGACAGATATGAAGGTTGCTGAGAACACACATACACAGATGGAGAGGAGGAGAGAGGGACAACAGTGCAGGAATTGGAGGTGGCATGTAATAAACAGATGGAGCGATAAAGTTTAAATGCTTTTCACCATGGCAGAAAATTGAAAGATTGAGAGGTTGATGGGCGAGCCTCAGGAGCAGGTCTTTGGATGGCGAGGTGGAAAATCAGAGAAAGAGAAAAGAGTGAAGGAAAATGCAAACAACACAAGGAGAAAAATTTATTAAATGAGGCAGCCATTGATAGACAGCGACAGAGACATGCATGAGTGGGGACAGACAGAACAAGACACTGCGGCCCCATGGTGCATTGATGGTGATGATGTGTAGATTTGATTAATTAGCATTTCATTTGAATGGGATATCAGCTGTCTGGTCCTCTGGTTGATTAGAATAAAAATAAAGTCCTCCAGAAACAGCACTGAGCTCTGCAGTGATCTGGTATATTCAAAACTGCAGGTCACATGAGGCGATGTGGCCCTGACAGACTGTTTGTCACAACACATACACAACATTATGAAACTGACAAATAAAGACACTTTAATTTACAGATCTGCTATTTCCTTATCATTTCTTGAAAGTTTCCTGGGAAGAACCATGTAGTTTGAGATTAATTACAGGAAAAAGAGAGACAAATTTCTGAGACTGTTATTTTAGTGTCGTCTAATTAGTTGTGTTGAGCTTATTACTGACTTCCAGATGAAAGAAATTACTCCATTTAAACCTCAACATTTATAACTTATTCATTTATTATTTGAAACTATTCTTCATTTATTGTACGATTGTTTGTAAAAACATGTCACGTGTTGCATGTTTAGCTCACCTGCTATCCTCTGAATAAAACTCTCAAGGTTATAATACCTCAGCATTTATAAGTAATCTCTAATTAACCTGTAATTAGCACCAAATGATATGGTTGATTCCAGGAAACTGCTTAAGAAAATTTGGAAATAAACTGGAATATACAGACCTGTAAGATCAACAACACATTCACTACTTTGTACCATCAGTGTTTATGGACAGTTGACCGGCTCAGCTACAGAAACACTGTGTACAAATGTACTATCAGCCCAAAAATGCAAAAGCCTGGAGATTTCACTTCCACACTCTTCAATGACCTATGTGCTTCAACATCTTTAACGTATTATGCACAACTAGACTTACCAGGAAAGATTTTACATAAATTCAGCTGTTTCCTCAAACTGAATCACAAAATGGGACTGACTGACTGACACAATGATACAATTGACACAATGTTGTTTA
>NW_019175554.1:3134333-3145023 GCF_002260705.1 Seriola dumerili
GTCCCAGCAGACACTCACACTGAAGTACTGCACGAACTTTGTAAAAGATGTTCCATGCTTGTAGTTGATCAATGAAAATCAAAGATGCTGTCTCCATAGGTGAGTAATATGATGTAAAACACTAAAATCTGTTACGCACAAGGCACAGTACAGGCTGTGACATGTGATTGTGAACAAACTGTCAGATCGTGGTTTTAAAAGGGACAAACTAAAAAGTATATTCAGTTCATAATCTGTTGTTCCTCTGACAAAATTGGATTGTGCTGAAACATGGTATTTCTAAAACACAGTAAACCTAAGCTATAGCTACATAGATCCAAGTAGTTATACAATGACACCACACCTATGCCTATGCCATGAAAAAATATTGAAACAGTTTTATTGAAAAAAATTCAAAAATTCTCTCTTGACTTAAACTGTTTTCCATGGGAAGTTCTGTCTCTTCATATGTTCTCTCTTTTTATCCTGTTTATTAGCCACATAGCAGCATGACTCGAGGCATGGCACTGTTGGTTGATCGGCTGCTCCATCACATTAGGTCAGGCTGAAATATATCAATAACTATTGCATGGATATGCAATGAAATTTCCCAGACATTCATGGTCCCCAGAGGATGAAGTTTACTGATTTTGGTAATCCCTTGACTTTTTCACTATAGGCGGGTTGACTTTTGTAGTTTTGAGTGGTAAGTCTTCACAACCATTGGCTTGCCATAATTAACATTGCAGGGATTCATGTTGCTCTCAGGGTGATTTCTTCCCTTAAACATTTGCTCTTCCACCATCAACTGGTGAAAACTGTAGTTTATGACTAAATACCTGTAAAACTAATGGCAGTTGTGCTTTGTGCTAATTAGCAAATGTGAGCACTGAGATACTGAACATGCTAAAAAATAAACCGGCTTCAGGTCAGCATGTCATGAGTAAAGCACCTCTTTAGGTGAAGTACAACTTCACAGAGCTGCCAGCATGACAGTAGACACTAGTCCTGGTCAGTGATTTTAATGAAGGGTGATTAAATGTGTTAGTAACCATCAGCCAGAATTATATCAATGCCAGCAGTATTTCCTCATATGAGTTAAGGGCCACAGACCACCTGAGACAGCCTGTATTTTGCACGTTGTTTTGAAAGTTTTCCAATGACATGTAAATAATCAAATTTAAATGTTGGTATACAGCATTGAGATACAGGTACTTATATTATATAAGTCTTAGGCAACATTTTTTTCTGTTGTGTATTTGTGTCTTTCTCTATAAATATAATGATTCTATATTCTAAAAAATAAAAATCAATTAAATTAGCTAAAAAAGGTGTTATACAACCACTCTTTCACTTTTTATTTTAGACTGAAAGAGAGCAACGTGACCTGAGCTCTAACTATTTACTGAAGCACCTCTGCTGCTGCTGCTGCCTGGATCATGCCGCTCTCGCTCCTATGAGCCATCAGATAAGGGAGTCTATCTAATTCATATTCTAATTAATATGGAGCCACACTTCCTGCTTCTCAGGGCCTTAGGGGAGAACATCATTCATCAGGCATTATCTTGAGCCAAAAGGTTCCTGTTCACCCAGCCAACTGTGCTCTTTCACACTCTGCTCCGGCTTTCTCTCGCACTCTGCTCATCCCTTTGTCCAGTTCCCTTACCTGTCACTTCCTGTCATTTTACGCATAGTAAAAGCATATGGAAGATGGTTACTGAAGGTCTGTGTGTATGTGTATGGTTTTATGTGCTGAGAGAAACAATGTGGTGAACAAGGGAGAGGAATCAACACAAAGAAAAGAGACAGCATGATGCAAAAAGCTTTTGAGTACAGCCTCAAAGGAGACATCTTTTAGTCTATGTGCGAAACAGAAGAGTGGATCATTTGGTTTTTTTTCATGTGTGGAACCAATTGACACACAATTCAGTTCCTTTAATGTCATTGTATGAGTAGAATGAAATTAGGTTTACAGCAGCCTTGCTTTTAATTATTAACCCCAAAAATAGCTTGCTTGAAAAAAATTAGTTTATCTGTAATGATATCTATATCATTATATCAATACTGTACACTGGGCATAAATAACTTTCTGTAGCAGGAGTCTGCAGCCATTTGCAATAATTACTGACAAGCATCCATGTACTCTGACTTTTTAGGAGAGACCGTTTTCCATGTGTGTGAGCCTCCTACACTAGGAGGGTCTAGGGGGTTGGTTTTAAGTTGTAACTTGCCATGCACCTTGCAGTTAAACCCACACCCACTCTTATTTCTAAGAAATATAAAATAATTAATAATGTTGATTCAGAGATGTGCTCTATAATACAAAATACACAAATGGAAATGGACTGTGTAAGTATAAAGCAGAGTAGCAAAATGCATAAGTAATAATGTGACTCATGATATTTGCACAGTAAATGAATGTGAACGAGACAAAGTGAAATAAAATTGTGAAAACTAAGTAATGAAAACTTAGGAAGGAATATAAATGTGGTAGAAAAAAACATCCCCAAAGTGAAGATTGAGACTATGTTGATTCCTTAATCTACTGAACCCTTAACAAAATTCTCCTTTGAGTAATGCTGAAAGAAAACATTGCCAAGGACAGAGAGTGTGAGACATAAGATGTAGGACTCGACAGCAGAAGCGTTCACATCCTTTACTTTAAGTAGCAGTACCGTTCAGTAAAAATAAGGTAAGGTCTCACTTTCTGTTAATCAATATTCACTTAAAATATAAAGTAAATGTACCACTTTTCAGGCAAAATGGCATCTTTTGTACTGGTATATATTCTATTATTGGATAATTATTGATGCATTTACATGGAAACAGTATTATAATGCTGTAGTTGGATGAAGTGGAGCTGATTCTATGTAACAATTGTAGTTTCTATGCTCATTCTAGGATCTTTTAAATCTTAACATGAAAAGTAACTAGTGACTACAGCTGACGGGTAAATGTAGACAAGTAAAAAGTACAGAATTGCCCTCTGACATGAAAAGTACCATAAAATGAAAATACTCAAATTAAGTTCAAGTACCTATGAATTGTACTAAAGTAAAAGTATTTGTGTAAATGGACTCAGTTACCTTCCACTACTGGTTTGATCAGCTGTGAATCTATTTATAGACAATCCAAGTTGGTTGTTGCTTGTATGATGCCTGCCATGTGAAGCATATCAATATTTGAATAAATAAAGCGGATACTCCTTCAGCATATACGCTCATAAACAATGAGATGGAACAATGAAAACATAAATCAAGTTAGACAGCAGTCCAGCACCTTGTGGACGCAGTGTTCACTGTTTGTAAGCTTTACTGCTGAGGAGGTGATGTGACTATACTCCCCTGGGAGGGAATCTCTGCTCCAAAGAGGTTCCTTTAATCACTCTCGTCTTCCTTCTTCAGCTGTTAAAGAGTGAGGTTGGTTTGTAGAGCAAAGATGTTCTGACTCTTGCTCTGATTTGAATTTATTCTTGGCGGATGCACAGTGTGTGAGGAGAGAGGAGGTGATCTGAGGAGCAGTGGGAGACGGAGAGTGGCAGTGCTAATGCAAACTGACCAGAGGTGACAGGCAAACTGTGACCAGAGGGAAAACCCACACACACTAATGTCCTTCTCGTTCAGCTTGCCTGGTGTATAAAGAAATAACACACAGTCTTTATTCAGGCTGGCAGCGAGGTGGCTTTAGAGAGAGACACTTTTCAACAGGAGTACTCGGGGTGAAGCCTCCACGTTGGCAGACTTCCACCCTGCTTAAGTGTCCCTGAGCAAGACACTTCAGCTCTCTGCAGCAGGTTAACAGAGCTCACATTAACAGCTGCTGCTTATGGTTAATTATGCAACATTTACTGCTGATTCTGCACTGATTGAATGTAAGATTGTTTATAAGAGCTAACAAGCACAGGACAGACTTGACTGTTTGAGCTAGGTTTATTTGTTACACTTAATTAACCAAATTCATAGCAATAGCTCTCACTAAACACCCTTCATTTCAAAAAAGAAAACAAATAAAATGGGTTCTTTTGATCTGCAGACAGATGACAACATAACATTTCATTTGAACTTTTAACATTCGTGTCACTAGAAACACAGAGTCAGAGCTGGAGTCAGAGAAACTTGAATACATTTAGATAAACATCCACACTGAGCCAAAACGAACTTAAAGATTTTACAAAGGATGCTGGAAGGATGCAGAAGGATGTTGCCTAGCAACGGGAAGTATTTTTTCTTGGCTGAGGACCAAGGAAAATTTATCAAAACAAAACGAAAGCTTCTGTTTCTGCCTTTGTCCTTGTGCCTACAGTCACATCACAGCAGTGCTACTATCTCTTGGTATAAATCTTCTCATATGTTACTGTTTATTTTTCCAAAACCATTTAAAATGTGACAGGAGCAGGGTAAATGGAAATGTCTGAAACACCCATCACACAGTTCTGGGTGGGCTTGCTGGTGAAACTTGAGTAAAATAGGAGCTTTGTGCGGAAGGTCCCCTGCCACCTTTGGAAAAATATTTCGAAAGAGAAGAAAAGAAAATCTAACCATAAAATCATAAAATCCTACAGAGAACATGTGAAAGGGGGTAATCCCATCCCAAAGCTATTTTTGAGAGCTTTCCTTTTGTTTGAAGTCATGCAACGTTTCCTGCAGATTTGTTCTTTGTAGACTGTGTCTCCACCCCAAAACACCACCTTCCACTCAGTCTTCTCACACATTCGCAGACGTATGCACTTTTGTTTTCATCTCTGTCTGTCTGTCCGACACACACACGCACACACACAAACACACACCCTTCCTGTCTCTCTGTTTTCCTTTAGCAGCTCCTGACAGGTGGTCCTACGGGACCCATCTCAGTTGGCAGTAGGCTACATCTCCCACTAAAGCCTCTCCATCTGGGTCAAGTCAGGGAATAACAGGCCTCTAAGGAAGAAGGGAGGCAGAAGATGCACAGACAAGTGCAAACACAGGGGCTGATCTGGAATCAGTATGCATGAATTTTTTTGTGTCTTAATACTGTATGTGAATGCATGTGTACATCATAGCATGTGTGTCTTATTGTGTTGTCTCTCAGTGCACTATGTCTGCATGTGCAGGGCAGCTGTGGGTCTACATGTGCACATACAGTTGTAATAACAACAGAGTCTCTTGAGTCTCACAGCTCCCTATTTACACAGGATGACAGACAGCAGTGGAAGCATTTAGACCGTTTTTATACACCAAAACAGATCCTCTGAAATGTTGAGCACAGCCTTTCCTTCCTTCCCGTGCTACAGTTTGAAACCAGTTTGAATTAGAAGTGCTGTACTGATGCACCACAGTAAAAACTGTTGAATAGCATCGGTTTGAATGACCGAAGAAGAATTTAAAAATGGAGAAAATGTGTGCTCGTCCCATTTTACTGCTTCTCTATTAGGGGAAAAAACAATTTTTGAATAGGTGGTTTGGTTTTATTGAACAATGTATCTCTAAAATGTCAACTTTTCACAAATCAAGAAATAAAGCCTCTTAATGAGCTGCATTTTAAAGATGACTCACAGGCATTTAATGCTTCTGCTTAAAACTCTCTAAAACTCGCGGCAATGATAAGCACCTCCACATAGTGGCGTTTAGTGTTTATACAAAAACAGTTTGCTGGTTTAGTAATAAGTATAGTAATAAAATAGTAAAAACTAAAATAACAACAATAAAGTCGTGCTTTGGCTCAGTCTTCCTGAAACCTGGAGATGGTATGTGATACTTGAATCCATCATGCACATGTCAGAGAACTTTACATGAAACAAAACCTTAGGCCAGGAAATTACAAACAGTGTATGATATTTATTCTGACACAAAATGAAGTGAAATTATTCCATCTTATGAGACGTTTATGAGTTGCTCTGATACCAATGCACACATTGACAGGGTTGTTTGTAGGTTTGCTGGACTACTTTACTTTTACCAGTCTCTGGAGCTCTTTTTTTTTTATAATATACAATCAATTCATGGCAGATAAAAACAAACTTCAGCTCAGGGTTTTCAGCTTTCATATTCTCCTCTCAATGGTAAAAAGTCAGTGGAAGTCAGTGTTGCTAATCATAGTTTGTGCCTTCCTGGTGTAGCAGTAGTTAGTGTGGTATGTGCCTTTATACAAGTGTCTGCTTTGAGAGATCAAACACTGACAGGTGGAACTACAGTATAATGCTCCCAAACACTGTTTCAGCTTGTGAGGACAGACAAGTGCACACACTTAAATCCACACAGCAAACACGAATGCTCTCCAGTCTTCGCCTCTCTATTTTACCTTCTCAACTTAGAAGAGAAAACAACCTCAGGAAAGGGTTTTATAACTCATGGTTTTAATCAATATACAAAATGATCTCTCTAATTATTTTATGTCATAAAAATAAATAATTGTATCGGGTGCACATCATACAACACTTGAACTGACCACTGACCATAGCAAGTGGATATACAGTAAGATCTCACGGAAAAAACTCTCTCTCTTTCATGGAACAGCAATGAGCATCCCTCCTTAAATCCCCCGTAACACAGCAGGCACCAGACAAAAATGTTAGGTCAGACAGACATTGGAGTCTAAAGAGTCCAACTCCAGATGTAAAATTTTGGTTGGGAATACAAATTGTCAAATACCAATGTTGACTAACTGACATTGTGAAGTTTGGAAGATGCTGGGTTTTTCTCACAACATGTTGATATTTTATGTGACAAGATGGTGTTGACATGAGACATTTGAAAAACGTTGGATATTCGCTACATAACAACACAACCTAAAACCACCAGTATATCAACGTCAGTTCTCGATCTATATTAGCCAGAAGTGTTTTTGCAGGACATTATGATGTCACAGTTAGACATTTGTGTTAAACTGTGTCATACTTCGCGTATCAATTCATGAGTTATGGCCAAAACAGTGTTCTGTGAGGTCACCATGACCCCGACCCTTGGCCACAAAAATCTAATCAGTTCAGCTTTAAGTCCAACTGAATGTCTGTGCCAATTCTGAAGAAATTCCCTCAAGGCGTTACTGAGATATTGCATTCACGAGAATAGGATGGACAGACGGTTGTCGCCTGTGCTGAGCCGTAAGAAGTATCATGTCCTTCCAAGGCAAGCAGCATTATAATGCGTCGGCTGTTTGATATTTTCCGCTGCCATTTCTGATGTCAGCAGTATTCACAAAGAAAGAGGCTAATGCGATTAAGATGATTATTGTGATAATACACACCCATGGAAAGCTAATCTTAATGAACTACATACAGTAGCTGTATAACAAAGTGTTCCTGTACTCACTTCATTCATGTGCTTCCTCTATCTCTCTCTCTTCCTCCTCAGACATCAAAGGTCACAAGTCTGTTCACGGTGGTTTCCTGTACCCAGTAGCCAAGCACTGGGCGAGTCTTCAGCCGCTATAAGCCAAAGCTGTGAAGTAGTGGCTGCAGTTATGCCGCAGTATCAACTCACTCAGCTGTGAAATATGGCTGACATGATTGTGTGCAAACCACAATTACGTCTCGAGTCCCTGACAAGTGACCGCAGAGAACTAGTTGTTCAGTCAGCTGTGGAATATAAACTGGTGGACCTTGCCTCTAATGCCTCCATTTGCTCAAAACACAATCACTGCAATGTCACACACAGTTCTAACCGTTCGCTATAGAAAGAGATTGGCAGCAATATGACAGGAGAGTGAGAGGAGCCCATTTGTGCTGCTTAACAATAGCTGAAAGAAAATCACAAGCACCATTTTGTGTGTGTGCTTGTGGTTCGAATGACCGAAGTGCATTTCTCACAAGCTATGATTTTATCATTACTGTGTGCTGTCAACGTGGCATTTGAAAACTTGGGAGAGTTTTATTTTGGGAATGAACGGGATAACAATACATAGAAAAAACCCATCTTTCTCATTTTTTTTCTTCTCCATCCAATCAACTACTGCACACCGTCTCCCACACTGCTGTAACGTACTGTACATCAATTTACAACGTTTCAGTCTGTTAGAGCTTCAGCAGGTATCTGGGGAAGTATCACAACAGGTCCACTATACCGTACATACACACAGGTTGCTTCAGTTATATATGCAATCAGAGGACCACAGTAATCAAACAGGTGACTGATGCACCGTGAATGGACACACATAATATCACATTCAAATCCCTAGGGATTAGAAAATTACACAAATGACGCAAAGAGCACAAATGCCAGTTCATTAATAGAACCTACAAGTTTTAGTTTCCAGCTTTTATTCAAGTTGTGTTTTAGTCCAAGTGTGGCAACACAGATATCACCATAACTTGGTTTCATACATATCTGTAAAACTCACCAACGCTCTCTTCTGAAGTGATTTTGTCACCTTTCAAGTTGTAATCTCAACTTCAAAAAACTTCTACAGCGTTCAGTCTGGGCTGCTGTTATTACAGACATGTCTGAACTGACTATGACCCCTGAACTTGCTTGTGAACACTTCTTCTGTCAAACTGTGACATTTAGCCAGCAAACATCCAGTGCTTGTGGGAATGTGATTAGTTAAAGGCCAGTAAAAACATAAATATGTGATAGTTTTTCAGTTATCAAAAAATATGATGTCTGCCACACGCAGAGTTAAGAAAGGTTCTGTTCCCAAGCTGGATTTTTAGTTATTAGTGTAGTTACAAATGTCAGTGGGAACAGAGACTGGAAGTTCTGGTTTCTCTTGGGCTCTCTACGTTTCCTCAGCTTGCTCTTTATCTTAATTGTTTGAAAATCATTTTTTACTCTCAAGTTGACTTTCAGAAGCAGCAACAGGTTAGAAAGAATTTTAGCATTTTCTTTCATTAAAGACAGGAGGTCAATAAAATAATGTGTGGATTTTAAGTACAGTAACAATGTTTTTTTTATGAAATACACAAAAGGCTTAAAACTAAAATGTATATGGATAAATAAAGCTTGGAGTGGTCATAAATGCAGAGAGCAGAAGCGACTGCAGGGACACATTTATGGGCTTTATCACTGATGCTCTCAGGGAAATAAACTCTCTCTGTGTGTCTGGTAATTATCTCGCTCTGTGTTGAAACTCTGCAAAGCTCAGCTCAGCGGTCTGACACATACAACTTGTGTGTAGATGACGGGTAAACACATGATGACATTAATAAATTCAAGATAATCAGCTTTGTATGAGAACATTAGCTTGTTTGTTTGCCTGTTTTTTTTTATGTGCATGGCAGAGAGCTGTTGATAACTTTGTGATTGTGTGTGTGTTAGTACGTTGAGTTGTTCCTCATACCAGATGGTGCTGGTTCCTGTAGTTTACTGTGTGGACATGAGGTTTAGCGTTTTACGTGAGCTGACATTTGCTGATGTTTGAGGCTGGACAATAACTGTAGTAGGATTTCTGCGCTTCATGTTCAGACAAAGTAAAATAAAGGCAGAGCCATGATAGTAATCGTCTTTCCGTGATACACGTGCAGAAAATAGCAATACGGCTGCAAACTCATTTTAACAAATATACAGCAATACAATCATATCACCACCTATTTCTGTATTTATATTTACAGCATACTATGAACACCAGTATAAATAATCCCCTGTGGGATTATTACGATCAAAAGACAACCAAACAGCAGAAGACTAAAAGCTGCAGTTTCTCATTGTGCTTTTGTTTCTCGTTAGCTATTCATGAATTAAACATTAAATAGCCTCAGAGGGCATTATAGTGGTGGGTGTATAAACCAGAGAACGTCCGTTGTTCATGTTCACAAATATCCAAGCAAGAGAGATTTTAAAAATACTGTCTGACATCATGTGTCTGATCTGTTTAGATCAAACATCGTGTTACACAGTTTTCAATTTGGTTTCTAGAATCAGGAAAGACTAAAATGACTGTATTATTTCATGGAAATGGTCAAGAGAAGAGGGTGAAGGACATCAATATGATTTAGGATAAAGGAGGAGTCCAGCATTGTCAGTCTGGAGGCAAAAACCAGAGGGCCAAAGCAATAAAACACACACATACACATATATACACACATACATACACACACACACACACACACGCACACACAAAACCATTAAAGCGCATATTTTCACTGTCTGCATTCAACACTATGGCAGGTAGAAGAGAGGATGTGGTCCAAGTCTTTCAAATTAAACTGCTGTCTACGTCTAAGCCACTAAGACAATTAATTCATTCATTCATTCATTACATAAACCATGAAAACTAACAGTTTCAGTCTGTTGGAATATAACGTCTACTCTGAAATTAAATACTTTGATTTTGAAATTGGTTCAATGCAACAATTGTTTAGATAATTGTCAGTGTGTGATGAGGATTGAACTGTGTCTGATGTGCAGTTATAGTAGATATGAAATCATCCACGTGTCTTTGCTTATAATTTGAACAGTCCATAATTTATTCAAAACTTTCCCTTGCAACCTTTTATACACTCCATACACTCCAAACACACACACACACACACACACACACACACACACACACACACACACACACACACACACACACACACACACACCTATGCCTGCTTGCCACAGAGCCAGGAACAGAGGCTGCTAATGGGCTAATTTCATTCCTAATTAGAGAATTCATTTGTCCATTTAGGTCTGTACGAAAAATGCTCAACTATTTGAAGGCTAAATTGGTCTGGACAGATACAACATAACTACCTAGACTGGTCTGACGCACAGCCTTTCCATCATTTCATTAATTGGATGATTAAAAAAAGATC